>NC_091825.1:154537844-154862844 GCF_038994185.2 Dermacentor albipictus | reverse complement strand
AGTTTACCAAATCTCAGTGTTCATGCGTTCCTTTATGGCTAGCCTTTGTTAAATTGTGTGTTTAGGCAAGCAATTTCTTCCCATTCTATCAATAACAATGGATTGCAGCTTCAAGCTGCTTTTATATTATTTATGCGACTCGTGTATCAAGATAGAGAACTGAGACAGTTTGTCTCATGGCATAATTGTAAATGGCGTCAAAAACAACGAACACTCAGAAACACTATACACGACTGCGCCAGTCTTTTTGATTGTCTCGTGTTTCTTATGCGATTTACAATCATTTTTTGACTCATTTGTTACTGTCATCATCGGAATTGTGTGAGAAGTGTGGGCTGAATGGAACACGATTGTGGCTTTCATATTTGGGGTTGCGTTCTCGTGACGCTGCAACTATTTTCTTTGCGGGAGACCACAAGTTTTGTGTGTTGTCACATGTAGTATTGCTCTAGCACTAATTGATTCTAGAAGAGTTTTGGTGTTTAGCGACTCGCGATCTGCGATTACAGCCTTCTCGAGAGGACTTGTTGCGGAACCGGCTAACAGACTGCTGCAGGGTAGGGATATCACTTCGCATACCGTTACTTGGTTCCCGGCGCACATGGGGACAGTGGAGGGAGCCCCGCGTAACCTCAACGAGGTGGCGCACAGGGAGGCACGAGGATTAGTGTGCCGTGTACTCCCTGAAGGGGCTGGATCTCCCGCTCCTGAGTACAGGGACCAACTGTTAACCTACGACGAAATCACCAAGCACTATTACTTAGGGCGCAGGGCATTCCCGTTGCCACATCCTAAATTAAATAGGCCGCAGGCGGTTACATTAAGGCTACTGCAGACACGGACGTACCCTAACCCTGTCATCATCAATAAAATTAATCCGGACTGCGGGGTTTCAGTCTATTGTAGTAAGTGGGGGGTTTGCTCGATTTACAACACATGCTGTGGCGCTGCTTGGCGTTGGCCGGTGATGGTTCTCGAGGTGAACAGTGGTGGCAGCGAATGCTGCACAGTGAAGTGCTGGCGGACCAGCTCAGGGCTGTCCAGAGGGCCCGTGTGATAGCAGAGGGGCTCGGCCTCTCTGTACCGACGTGGGAGTGGCCCGCATCAGTCCCAGACTGATCCCTCAGGACCTCAATAAAGTTCTTCATACCATACCATACCATGTAGTCTTCGTAAAGCATGCGGAATTGTTTCGCGTGTATTTACACACTCTCATCGAAACACTTGCTATTTTTGTAAGTTTGCATGAAAATAAATACAAGAGTCCGCATGTCACCATATGCTAGCGTTAGCTGCTTCATTTCACTTGGTGTAAGTTGCAATTTATAATCTGTCAGAAAAAAATAAAAACACGATTCAAACTTCTTTCAGAACTGGTACAAAACAGGATAAAGAAAACCGTAGTGACAAAGGGTAAAGTCTTTCGCGTAAAGTTGCAAGTCCGCGGATATCGAGAGGTAGACCAGTAGCCTCATGTGACGCACGAATGAGGCGCTTATAACACGTAGGGGGAGGGGGTGTAGTAAATATTGCTCATTTATGCCAGGGTCCTCAGAAAAGCGTTGAAGCGCACTCACTGCCCTGTGCTGCACTTATTTTGATGGCCATCGACCCGGCACCGTGGAAAAAAAATAGCAGTTGCTATTTTATGTGCATTTAGAACGACTGACAAAAAGAGCAACATGAAAAAAATAAAGAAGCAACTAAGGAATAAAGCCCTATTTCTCTGTCAGTGAATCAACCCGACTTTAGGAGCCCTTCTGCCTCCTATTTGCTTGTAGTCATTCATCTGAACCACGTTGCACATGACCGAGACGAACCATGCGTTTCTCCCGCTGGTGCCTTTCGGGGCGCAGCGGTGGCCCCCGCACGGCCTCCGATACATGGCACGGGCCTTAGCGGTCGTGACCGCGCCGCCGCCAGGACCCTTGGGGTTATCACTAGGTGCAGCCCACATTGTGAGCTGCGCGGACGCTACACTCCATGTGCCGAGGTGTTGAGTCGCTTTACGGAGAGGGCAAAAATGAAATAAATAAAGAATAACCAACCCCGTGCATTCTTTCGCTGCTTCCTTCTGGGAAGCGATTCGTGGTGGTCAGGTCGGGAAGGCGCTAATCCATATTTAGCACAGCGGTCATCTCTATTTTTCTGTGTTTTCTTTCTTCGCTCACTCTTCATTTTTCACTTATTTCCCTCGCTGTTTCTTTTTCCTCCCATGCACGCAGCCGTTTGTGAATATCCATGGTTGCTGCATATTTTTGTTTCCCCTGCAGTCGTCCCATAAGCAGCCATGAACTATTTCTTTTTTTTTTCTTGCATTTACTTTTTCACTGTCTTTAACGAGGTAAGAACGCTGTTCTTAGTTTTCCCCACTCTCGTGTAGCTTTCGCGAAGGTGGCCGTTGGTGCACGATTTTGGAAAGCGCTGCTGTTATTGTTTTCTTCCTCCTGCAGTTTTCGTGCGTCAACCGGCGATTCTGCGAGCGTCGGTGCGTCTGAGCGTATAGGCGCTATTCTCTGCCTCCGACGGTTACAGGGATGCCCTAGACCTGTGCGCGAAGTTGCCGCGAAGTTCACGACCGCTGCTTGTTTTCGAGCTCCACCTCATTGTAATGTATGACGATATGTCTAGTCGGGGGAAAAAGGTCAAATCAAGTTGCAAAAGCAAAGGCAAAAAAAAGCGCAAGGGAAGGATTTTGCAAACAATTCTCATTGAGAAACGCCTGAGATGGAGGCTCGATTTGATCCCTCTACGAGCCGCGCATCTTCTTTTCTTATTGAATTTGTTGAGCTGCATATTTGTAAACTCTAGCGAATCCATTTAGTGTATGAGGCTGATGCTAAGGCTGAGTAGAGCAATAGCGTTAATTAGTGACTAACTGTCACTTTTTTTAGAGCGCAGCTCTTAGGCGCCCGTTGCTGCGACGAGCGTCGGTGTAACCGAGTGAATGAGCGCCGCGAACAATGAAGCGAAAGCAGAGCACAGTGAGAGATGAAAGAAAGACGATAGCACAGGAAGAGGATGCAACGGAACCGTGAGGTAGAAAGCGGAGGAGGAGCGGAGGAGAGATGGCCTGTGCATGCCCAAAGTTGCCAGCCGCCTATAGGCATCCGCAGCCGCGTGGGCAATCTCATCTGCGCTTCCGAGAGGGGGGGGGGGGGAGGATGGTGGCTGGTGCCATGTGAGGTGGGGAGGGCTATGCTCGTCCGCGGTGTCAGCTGCTGAGGTCCGTCCGCGGTACCAGCGTGTATGACGGCTTTCACTGCTTTTTCAACGGGCGATGGCGAGAGGCTACAGTAAGGCTCGATGTGACGCTCCTTTGGGTGTTGTCGCCGCTGACACTGATGGCACTTCCCCGCGACAAAGGACAGCTCTCGCCGTTGGTGGAACGAAAGCGTGAGACGAAAAGCGTAGTGCCACGCAAGACGGGCTGTGTGGCGACGATGACTACGATATGGCACCAGAGTCACGCGCGTCGTCTGTATCGAAACAAAACGCCGCATGAGCGGAGCTCTGAATCGCACCCACGCGTCAATCACGCGCCGGCTCTCGCGATCTCGCAAGGCAGACGCGCCACACTTCGCTCCGTTTGCGACGTGCTGCACGTGATAGATTGTCCGTGCCAGCCAATATATCGCGCAATGAAAACATGTACAGCGCTGCGCTTAAATTTCGCTTTAGGGAGTATCGTAAATATCGTTGAATTTCTTTTTCAGATGCTGTTGCCCCCATTACCGTTTCTTCCTTCCTTCCTTCCTTCCTTTCTTTCTTTCTTTCTTTCTTTCTTTCTTTCTTTCTTTCTTTCTTTCTTTCTTTCTTTCTTTCTTTCTTTCTTTCTTTCTTTCTTTTAGCGATTGATGTTACAGATACTTACCAGCTGAATTCGTAACTGTAGCCGTCGTCAATGATCATAGTAGCTCCGTAGTAGCACCTGTCATCATGTCATAACTAAGATAGAGCTAAAAGATTACAAGGGGAACCAGCGCTGGCCAGGGGGGGGCTGGGGTACTTTGATTCTTAGAAAGCCTACATACGCGCGCAACTTCGTCTCGAGAAGGAATATGCAGGCTTACTATTGGGTGCGCAACTGAAATACGCGCCGACACCGTCCTGTCGGGAGATCCCAAAAATGCATCGGTATTCTGAACGAAAACAGACACATGTCAGTGTCAACGTTTGCTTTCGTCAGATGCGTCCACCCGAGCTGTGCCCTTGGCCATGCGTGTTGCAAGCGGGCACGCACGTGCCACCTGCCAGCACTCTGGTGCCCAGTCAGGCCAGAAGCCGGAGCCGTAAGACGAGAGGTGATTTAGCTGACGCGCAATCACAGTATGTTCGACTGAAGGCTGTTTCCTCCGAGGCTGTGTGTTATGGCGGTGGTGTTTACAAGCGAAATTTAACATTATTTAAATTCGAATGTTTTACGCGCCGAAACCGGGGTATAATTGTGAGGCATGACGTAGGGGGGACTCCGGAATAATTCTAGCCACCTGAGGTTCTTTAACGGGCACCTAGATCCAAGTACAAGTGTGAGCGTTGTTGCACTTCGCCTCCATGGAAATGCGGCCGCCGCAGCCAGGATCGAACCCATAACCTCGAGCTCTGGAGATCAATGCCATAGCCACTAAGCTGGCGGCACATGCGACTTTTCAGCGCTCATTTCCCATACAAGCGTTAACTACAAGAGCGGCGGTAACCAGTTTCGACCGAGTGTTTCTGCGAAGACTTTAAGTAATTTTAAAGGCCACGGGTGGCAAATAACACAATTGTAATCCTTGAGGTGTATTGCTCAAATAGGTGAACATTATTTGCGTGAAAAATCGAAATGCATAACGACTAATTACCGGAAATTCACTAATTATGTTTTCAACTGATTGCAGTAATCCACGTATTGCACTTAACGAATTGTAGCTAGGGAACTCGCAAGGTGGATTGAAGTGGAACCAATTCTCAGGATGATAGCAGTTCCGAGTTGCTAATTCCCGAGCATTGCGAAGAAATATATTTTGTGGTCTAGTTACTTTCGGGCTTTCAATGCATGAAACGCTCTTTCGTTAGAAAAGTAAGCGAATCGACAGTGCGCTTTTACTACATAGTTTGATGGCGTATGTCTAGAAAACGATGTGGTCCACAGAAATATTTTCAAGTGGGTATTCCTCGCAGGCTCACCGGCTAGAATTTGTAACTGACCATATGTGTCGTGTTGTAATTAGCTAGAAACTTAATAAGTAAGGTTATGTAATGAGTGGTTTGTGCATTTCAATTTCTCGTTCCAGTAATGCCCGCCTCTTCTAGTAGACCAGCTCAGCGACAATAACTGTGCTCTCTGCAACAGGCGATTTTTAAAAATTACCTCATGTCTTCGCAGAGGCACCTGGTATAGGACAGAGATTAAGCTTCAAAACATTTCCTTTCTGCATACGTCAGTGGTCCCAGCTACGATCCTCCTATGTTATCGCAGCAATCGGTGAATTGTCAGCGGTAGATAAGAAATAAACAGAATCGAGCTAAACGAATCCCTATGTCATACCGGGCTTGGAAACTACCAAATGCTCTGTCGGCACATCGACAAAGTCTGGGCTGACAGGGGCGAACAGTGATTCACGAGCAAGTAGCTGTGAAGCGCGCTACGGTACTCAAGACAACTATATAAGCCATCATGGAAGTGAATTACTCGAAGCTAATGGCAGAAAATAAAAGACATCGCAAAAAAAAATAGGACGGAAGAACCGGGACATTTCTGAGGAGCTTGTGCCCATGCTGCTGGGTACATGGGCGTTCCTTAAAATTTTTAATGTGCGAAACATCGTGAGATTCAACAGGATGAAATAATTGGTGAGTTGGCACGTAGGCACACACTTTGAAAGGAATTGCGTGAAAGCAGGGGACGTTCATTACGTCATATTGCGCAGTTCTTGACTTGTATTGCTCAATATAATGGGCTGTTTGTAGCTGCGATTGTTTGTCATTTGTCAACTTTGCTTATAAACTAAATTTAGGGATATTCGAAAAGCAATGCATGAAAAGCAAATTTGAATATGAAACCGTTCATTTTCTTCGCGCATGCGTATGTGCGCGTGCGTGTTTGAAGTTATTCAGTACTTTGAAAAACGTATTAGGAAGCATTAAGAATAAATACCATTATTTAGCCTTTCATTCGAACGACAGAAAGCTGAGTGTTTGCTTACCTCTCATTCGAAGTAGCGCCTTTCCGAAATCGCGTCGCGCACAGGATATGCAGCCTATGCGCACTTTTGTTACGGGGCCGCCTTGTGTACTAAAGTAGGGAAACCCTTACTAGACCCGGTTAAAATGATGAAATGGAAAAATTGTCATCCACTCGAATGTAGCACAAAGCACAAAGCTGGAGAGAAAACCCAAACGCTTTCTTTTTTTTTGGAATAAAATGCTTCGCATTTGAAAAAAACGTCGTCCTGGTCAGTAACGCCCCATTAGCGCAACCCCTGGCAAAGACTAAGGCATGTCATCTACTGTAAGTAACGTCTATTGAAAACAATATGTAAGAGCCCTGAGGAGAGAAGACGACGAAGTGCTTGTTGTACACAGCCGTGTTTTGAGGCAACAACAACATCACTGTTTTCGTCCCTCTGCAATATTACACATTTTCGCCGGCTTCTGCTGGTAGACGGCACTCAATTTTTCGGGGATGGAAGTGGAATCGGTAGGGAACCGTGCACACCTGCCAGCGTTTGCGAGAGCTACTTAAAAGGAAGAAGAGCTGCCCTCTGAGTGAAGCTGACAGCGATGACAACGATATATATATATATATATATATATATATATATATATATATATATATATATATATATATATATATATATATATATATATATACACACTGTCTACACACTCCGGAAACAAGGCGAAAGGTTTCCACATGCGGACTTCTTGTCTTTTTCAAGGCTGCTTGAAAAAGAGAAGTCCACTTGTCGAAACGTTGGCCCCGGCTTTCACCGTGTTGCCGTGTTGCTCATCGTCTTGAATTTCCATGTCCCGCTTTCCCGTGTTTTCATTAAATAGCGCCACAGGTCTGCTATGTATGTGAGAAGTTACAAGAAGTTATTGTTTTTAAACTCGAAAAATTATTTTATGAAATGTTCGTACGTGCATCATGCAGACAACATAAATATATGAAGCCTTGCCATCTATCAAGGAGAGATTGTTAATAAAACAAGCCCGAAAATCTATCGAAGAAATTGTGAGTAGCTTTTTTTATCAATACGGAGTCAAGCGAAATCAGGCGCCGCAGCCTCGACTCATTTTTTTTTATTTTTTCATGATTGCGAAAATTGGACGTCAAACACGTCTTAGCACATCAACCTGAACAGGGCACATGTGAATGTTACAGCCAATCATGTTCAGGCTGTCGAACACTGGTAACACCCGACGCCAAAAGATATTGTTAATGCTCGTGTAGGCTTTCAGCTATAATTATGAACGTGTTTCCTACTTGTATCGTCTCATGACAGTCTTTGTGCTCTAGGGAGCATGGCGCAAACTTTGCAGCTCCCTGTGTGCCGCACTGCATGTTATGTCGCACTGCAATGCAGTGCGAAATATATATTTTTAAATGTTTGCGTGAACGATATCAGCGCCCTTTCTAGATTTACTGGTAACTGAAGTGCAAATATTTCTATTTATAAACTGCTTGAAACGTACCTTTCAACTCTGCAAGGCTCCCTAACGAAATTACCGCTTCGTGATATTCCATCTGCAATGGCTGTGTGTTTCACCTGGCACACCAAGCACACGCCACATAGCGTTGGAGCGGTCGCCTCTAGGCAATAAAACGCTGACCATAACACGATTTCTCTGTAATCTGCGTTGCAGACGAAGCCAACTTTGTCGTCTGCATCCCAGGCCGGGAACCTTCGGCCTACGTCGAAGAAATGCTGGTACTGACACAAAAATTAAAAAAAAAAAACATTTCGCATTTGAAGAACGATACCTTTTTTTGTAGCTTCTCAAATGCATAGCAGACACGTAAATCTATCTAATAGTGGGTCACATATATCTTTATGCCTATCACCGCTTTTTTTACCTTGAACACAAAGCTTCTTGCAAAAAAAAGATAGATAAATAGGAGAGAGAGAGAGAGAAAGGAACTATACAGCTTCTTTTTTTTTCAGCCGCTCGGCTAAACCTTCGAAGGCTCAAATATTTTTAGGCTGTACTATGCCAACTGGCCTAGCAGTCTATATTTAATTCATTCCTTCTGAATTTCTTGTGTTCTGAAAAAAATTCAAGCATTGCAATTCTACTTGCTTTTGCCGGTGCTTAAAACACTCGAAGTGATCAAATATATAATAAATTGGCTATTTTGGCAGCCATACCACTCCAGTGTCTTGCATACGCACTACTTAAACGACTGGATCATACAAGGTGGCATTAAAAAAATTTATTGTTGCCGTCTAACTCAGCTGAGCAGAAAAAAAAAAATTGTCGCCAAAGTGTATTGCAAGCAAAATAAACGTGGAGAGCGGGTTTTGAACTACAAAATTACGTGGAAATTTTTTCAGCTGCATCTGGGATGTTCGAAAAAACGCTGACTGATTTGTCGGGGAATGACCCCTCTGCTTTTCAGCAGACCTGCCGCGATAACTCAGTGGCGGTGGCGTTGTGCTGCTGAGGAAGAGGTCACGGGTTCGATCCCGGCCACGGCAGCCGCATCCAAGTGGTGGCGGAGTGAAAGAAATGCTCGTGTACCATGCATTCGGTGCCCGTTAGAGAACCTCAGGGGGCCTACGTTATTTAGGGGACGCCCACTACTACGGCCTGCCTCATAACGAGTATTGTGATTTTGGCACGTAAATAGTACCATAGAATCTAATTCAATTCTCAAGAACCCCTAGCGCTAGAGAGCATACATCCTATGACTTCTCTTTCGAAGCTTTGTGTAAAGTAGTTACTGACCCATCGATATACTCGCCCTCCTAGTTCAATTGTCAAAAGTGCGTCTAGAATGGCTTGATGGGAAACGTTGTCGTAAGCGCCTTTGACGTCAAGAAAGAGTGCTACTGATAATCGCTTCCGAGATTTTTGTTGTTCCACAGATGATACTAGATCGATGGTACTGTCAATCGATGAACGACCGCGTCGAAATCCCGCCATAGAGCCAGGGTAAATTTTGTGCTGTTCAAGGTACCATTCGAGACGCATGAGGATCATACGTTCCATGAGCTTCTCGACGCAGCTGGCAAGAGCTATAGGCCGATATGATGCCAGTTCGAGCGGTGATTTTCCTGCTTTTAGAAGCGGTACCAGGCGGCTGCGTTTCCATTCCTGTGGGACGACACCATCTTGCCATGAACTATTAAAAACGCTGAGGAGTTCTCTTCGTGCTTCTCTGCCTAGGTGGCGCAAAGCAGTATATGTTATGCCATCGGGCCCTGGTGAAGACAAACACTTACAGAGTGCCATAGCAGCTTCTAACTCTTCCATAGAGATTGGAGGACGAACGGAAGATGGTCCGACTACCGACCACTACACATGCCGAGGCGTTCCCCAAGGCGGTGTTCTAAGCCCTATTCTTTTCAACCTCGCGCTTCTTGGGCTGGCCGAAGCCCGAACGGAAACAGTGAGTGTTTCAATCTACGCCGACGACATCTGCATCTGGACATCAGCGGTCACTCGCCTGCAGCTTCGCGCACGGCTACAGAAAGCAGCAACACAGGCATCTGACTACCTTCACACACAAGGCCTTACCATCTCAACAGAAAAACGTACGTTAGTCGCTTTTACGTGAAAAGCGACGTCTCGTTATCCAGTATGCACCAATGGCCAGCCTATCTCCTACAAGAGAAATCACCGGTTTTTGGGGGTCATTGTAGACCGGGACCTCCCTTGGAGCCCTCATGTTGCCCACTTAAAGAAGAAGCTTACATCTATTGTTCACGTCTTCAAGTTCATCGCTGGCAAAACAAGGGGATCGTCAGTGCTCCATGCTACAGTTATATCGAGCACTGTTCATCGGATTCCAACGCTATAGTTCTCCCGTGCTTGCTAAAACATGCAATTCAAATCTTAGAGAACTTCAGAGCGTGCAGGCGTGGGCACTACGTGTTTGCCTAGGCCTACTGCGCTGCGCCTCAACAGCTGGAACCATTATAACGGCTCAAGACCATCCGATCACGACTTACATTAGCACCGAAACGTAGCCCATGTTCGTCATGTTTCACGAATGCAGTCAAGCTCTCTTGCGTGCCGGCTGGAACGACGACCACAGGCGTCTTTCTCCAACGAGGTCAACATCCATCGTGCCTCCCTACCATCGGGCTTCACACCTTCAGCACGTTCAACTTCAGCTTTGTGGTGTTTAAAACAACCTCAAGTGCGTCTTACGGTTCCAGGGATAAGAAAGAAGACCGAGCTGCCTACTTTAGCCTTGAAGCAAGCAGCTCTGGATTGTTTGCACACTTTCTACTTTGACTGAGTCTACATATATACGGATGGCTCTTCCACTCAGACCAGCTCCGCTAGCGCAGTGGTTATACCATCACGATCACTAAGCATCCGCTACAAGATTTCTCACTTGACAACATTGACCGGTTTGGAGCTTGTTGCCCTCCGAGGTGCCCTTGATTATATTAACAACCAACCGGCTAATCGGTGGGCAATATTCTGCGATTCGAAGGCCGCCTTACAATGTCTTCTGTCATCTCTTCATCGCGGGTCCTGTGAACAACTCGTGCCGGAGATACGAGAAATGCACCATCCCCTGATTCCATGATCACGAAAGGACACGACGTTGTATTTCAGTGGCTGTCTGGCAATTGCGGTACCCCCGGCAACGACCTTGCTGACGAAGCTGCTAGGAAAGCACACGAAGGAGCAACCCTTGTTTCTGTACCTTTATCGCGGGCTGACGCAGCCCAACACTAAAGCAAGCTAACGCACCGTGTGACATTGGAGAAGTGGCACACACCTAAATTGACCCAACATCGACTGCATTCCCTCGATCGATCTATGCAACGGCGGCTGTTCCAGGGCTTCCGCGTAATGAGGAAATAATGCTGTGCCGCTTACGCTTGGGCGTCGCATTCACCAATGCATATACGTTTTTGATTGGAATGGCCGATAGCGCCGAGTGCAATGCCTGCGGTGTCGAGGAAACTATAGAACATCTACTGTACTACTGCCCATCTTTTGAAAATGAAAGGCATGACCTCTGCACACCTCTCAAGCAGTTAGATAGAAAACCGTTCACCTTGAACAAGATCTTGGGACCATGGCCTCGCATATCGCAGCTACAAAAGGCTACAGAAGCGCTGCTGCGATATTTGAAAGCTGCTGAACTGAGTCAGCGTCTGTGATCCGGGCTGAGTGACCGAACGATATCCCCACTAGACTTTCTCGTCTTCTTTTATTCTTTGCGTCCCCTTTTCTCTTTCCCGAGTGTAGGGTAGCCAACCAGGCCCAGTCCTGGTTAACATCCCTACCTTTCATTTAGCATCTGCTCTCTCTCTCTCTCTCTCTGAGCAATGCTAGGCAGCTCTCTACCAACAAAATTGTTCACGTAACATCGATTACCACAGTGCGGGGCATCTGCTTCATCTTTTTTTTTTATTCCTGCACTAACACATGAACATAGATCATTGCGTTCTAAAGACTCGTGAGTTTAATCAGCGGTGTGGCGGAAAACAATATCGCATAAGCCCCGCAGTATAACTTGAGAATACATTTTGTCACTGAAAACAATGCAAAAACAACAATAATAACTGGAAACGTAATAACGCTCTTTTTACAGCAACAAACACAACGAACAAGTACTTTGTTGTGGGTGTTTTCGTCCTGCTAGACGCAGACGTAACGGTCCGCCTTATCGTAAAGCTACATTGTGAGCATTTGAAACCGGTCAGCCACTGCTTCCGAAGGCGGAGCTTACCGAGGACAGTTCTATATCTACAGTTCCGTTGACGTTTTGAAAATGTGATTATAATAATTGGTTCTGCACAAAGTTAGGTGTACCTTACAAATGCCATTACGGAGATTTGCGTGCCAAAACCATGATTTGTGTATGAGGCAAGCCGCAGTGGAGGACTCTGGATGAATTTTGACCACATGGGCTTTCTTACTGTGCACCCAAAGCAAGGGCTTTTTTTGCATTTCGTCTCCATCGGGATTCGATCCCGCGACCTCTTGCTTAGCAGCGCAACGCCGTAGCCACTAAACCACTACGGCGGGCGGGGTGTTCTCGGGTGGTGTGCTCTTAGAATGCAAAAAAAAAATGAAGTTCCTAAAATCATATATATATATACATATATATTGAGTGGTGCTACAAGGTAAACAGAACAAGTATTTGTTCTGTTTACCTTGTAGCACCACTCAAGTTCTTTACGTTTGAAAGGTAGCCTGAAGAAACCCTCTTTGCCTACTATATATATATATATATATATATATATATATATATATATATATATATATATATATATATATATATATATATATATATTGTGTGTGTATGTTTCAGCTAATTCCGAGCTATACGCCTTAAAAAGTCCACGTATGCATTACGAGAATGCAACCGGCTTCTTATTTTTGCTATTAGCCTAGGTAATTATTTGCGATTAATTCAATAAGCAAGCTTTAAAACAAGGAATTTACATGCGAAATCTTCAGTGGAGGAGCTGTTGATCATTATTGACAAATATTCACATAATTTCATTCTGTGATGATATATTGTTGCAGTTTTAATTATTTTCGGCTTGCAAAGCAAGGTCGAGAGATTTCAAAAAGTTCCACTCTTCAAGGTTCTTGCGTGCAGCGACCTTAGGACCTTCGAACATGTTATACCAAAGAATTATCGATGCTGCACCCAGAACGATGTACGTAGCGATCGACACACAATTCGCGCTGCTCGGACGACGATATTTGATGCATCCGGCTTTAAAGCAGCCCCCTAGCGAATCGCGGGAGTAAATTGTCGAGCGTGGTCACGGGATCAACTGCGGGTTGCTCGCAAATAACACTCGTCGAAGAGCAGATTGCTATTCTGCTTCGCACTCCGCGAGCCGCGTCTCGTTTGTCCGATACAAGCTCTCGCCGTCGGCACGAGTCGGCAGCACTCCCAGTGCGGAGCATTAAGGCTATAATTTCGAGCAGCGCCCGGTCTGCGATGCCTGGCCCGCAAGTCTGACAGTGTAGGTGGGAAAATCTCCGATAGCTGTTCGTGTGAAGGAAAAGTTTTTTGTAGTGACGAGAACTTTGGCGAGAGACGCTTCCGCGGCGTTCTTGAGTGGCAGACGCTCGTCATCGTAGAAATGTGCCGCGCTACCCAACTCTGGAGCGGTGAGTGGACCAGTTCGCGGGCTGCCACATTTTCAACGGTATCGCATGTGGCAGTCACACTCGGCGATGTCCGTATACTGGCTGTTCCCAGAAATACATAATTCCTCTTTGTTTTAAGTGCTTGTCCCACTGCCTCGCTAGTTAGGTAAGATAAAGCATCGGCTAGGAATTCGATAAGTAATACGCTTCCACTTACTCGAATGCGCTTATCGGTGCGAGCAGGAATACGATACATGCACGCCTGGAGAAAAAGCTAGACCAGCTAAATGTCCTAATGCAACTTACAAGGAAAAGCGACAATGCGATTGGGAAAAGGCTATTCCCGTTTGTCCATTCGTCATACCTTAATTAAAGTACAACAACGTAACCTAAGAAAGATTATATTATTCTTATTTATTTGGTTCCAAAACATATACGCACTTGACAGAGAGAAAATTAAAGGAAGTAGTGGCAGGCTCGCAGCTGCGTCCGGAAATTAAGGCCACAACGCCTGCCTATACTCTTCAGGAAGAAGGAGACAGAAGCGTATACATGCAAGATAGATAGAAGGGAACGGAAGGGGAAAAGAAAGAACAAGATGAGATATCTCAAAGACTAAACTAAAACAATGACAAAGAATAAAACACAGTGCATTAACAACTGAGAAACACAAAGGTGCTGCAATTCAAGCGAGACGCATGTTCACAGGAAGATGGAGCCTTGGAATAATTATCACTCGTTGAACAAGAGATCAGAATTATCTCTGGATACGACTATCCAAAGTCAAGGAATCTGCTGGCAAACCAGGTCCTCTTATGGAAATGGAGAGATCTCTTGTTCGACCACTGTTAACCATTACATCGATCCCGAACTAGTTTACTCCGGAAAGCAGTTAACGGTTCGACAACAATGACAAACACGGAAGCGTTGCGATGTTCATAGTACGGCAACGACCAAAGCGCGGTGAAAGCGAGGACTGCGCAAGGATGGCGACGGCAGCACGAAGGCAACGGCGACTTTCGGCCACGACTCTCACGCGGTGGTAGCTCAGTGACTATGGCGTCGCCTTGCTGAGGTCGTGGGTTCGATCCTGTCCATTACAGCCGCATTTTGGTGGGGGATTAATGCAATAAACGCTCGTGTACTTAGATTTAGTTGCGTGCGTTATAAGAAACCGATGCGGTCAAAATTAATTAGGTGTCCCCTGTGCTGCCTGGCACCTGATAGTCAAGTCGTGGCTTTGCACGTAAAACCCCAGAATTTAATTAATTTAACGTGAAAGCGGAAGCACCTGAACGCATAAGTAACAGCTGTTTACATTCGGAGTAATAGAGTTCAGTAAATCAGTGAGTCAGGACTATATTCTGGGGATCTTTTGTTTGTGTAACTTGTGTACAATGCCACTTGTGTGTTCCTGCAAATGGGCTTTATCAAGTGTTCATAGTCTCGCAGAAACTGCGAAGAAACCTCTAAAGCGTAAAAAGAAGCAGTTGTCATGAAGTGAAATGCGCAATTCACGCTGTATTCAGACAAGTCCCCATTTCCCAAACCTCCCGGGGCTTTGGAATCTTTTAGATGAATTATTGCATATCATTCAGTGGATATTCATGGGCCGGTACAGTAGCTTATACAAAATGTGACCTTCTTGCTGAATCACGACGAGCGTGCGTGCTCGAAAACTATTAAGCGATAGGTGCGGGTCATATAGGGCTTCAGCCTTTTCCTTTCACCGCATGTTTTATTCTTTAGCGACGTCTGGCCCATTTTGTGCTTGTTCGGGGGCGAGGAAACAAAGTAAGAGAGACCCCAAATTTAAGACGGTATCCATCGAAGAGCATCTTCCTGTAACACGCTCTCATCAGTCCTCACAAAGCCGACAAAGAAATAAAAATCGGAAGCAGATAATGCAAGACACTTCCTGCATGGGCTGGTCAAACAGAGAAAGGCTTACACGTGTTATACGGCTTACGCGTGTTTCTTTATTATTTTTCTTTTTCCCCGTAACCGCACTCGACCGAGCAAACTGGAAAGCCACGGAAAGCGAAGGAGGCGCGTGATAGGTGCAAGGAAGAGCCGTGAGAGCAGAAACGGAAAGAGAAAAACAAGAGCGGTGCGAGGCGTGATCGTGAACCAAGGAGTGCTGCCGTATCGCTTATTTATAAGCCGGAAGAACGCGCATTCGCGACCTGCTGAGGTCGTTCCGTAATAGTGCGAAAAAGAAAGAAACGGGGTGGGGGGCGCAGGTTGCGGGCGTCCGAGGTTCGTTAGGCTACGCGTAGACCAGGCAAAATCCAGCTGGCCCCAGCTGAACGACAGCGAATACGACCCACATGCGACGCCTGATGCGTGCGTTGCGGTTATGGTAAGAATCGTGTGGCACGTGCACGAGGTGTAGGCGTCTTCCGCGTTACGCCACCGTGTTATCATCGTGTTGATGCCTGGTCAGCGAGAAATCGCGTGACCCTTTTATTTTTATTTTCTTTTTGGAGGGGAGGGGGGGAGGTGTGCGCGTGCTTGCTGCGTGCGTAGATTAACATCTATGCGGAATAGATTTGTTCTAATACAGCTCTCTTGGTCACGAAATCACCCATATTCTGAGAATTACACCGGAAATCCCAACAAAAAACTCAAGTTGCACTAAAGCAATATTAATTTATTTTAGTTAAAGGGCATAAATAGTTTAAAAGAAATCCGGACTACAACATACTTGCCAAACCTTCCTAATGAAAACATTGATCTAACACGAACCAATCATATTGAGCTGGATGGGCTAGACTAGACGCATTTGGTGCCTACGCCAATAATCAACCTGACTAGCTTAAGCGAGCGCAAGAAGTTAGCTTCTTTCAAAGCGGACTATTTATTCGACTAAGGCTGTCACCAAGCTCAACAAGCATTTACAGATGTTCCCGAAATGCCGAAGCTGTAATAAATTCTGGCCTGAGTAGCACCTTGCGTCGCGGCTGAAACCAGGTCTCGCCATTAGTCTTCCATGTCGTGACCCGACGTATGGTCACGGGCTTCACACTCTACCGCACTTGATAGGTGGCGCTCGGATGCTACAATTGCTGCCGGCTTCTGCAAGTCTGCAGCTAGCAACAGCTCCTAAACATTTGACCAAGCAACAATGCAGGGATGTGTGCGCTTCAATTTATCATTTCTGCAGGCGCGCACTCATGTTCATAGATATGCTTCATTTTTCTTGTGAATTTTTAAGGTAAATCTTTAAGGACAATTTTAGGTTGGACGCCAAAGCACGTTCGGCATAATTAATTATCAGAGTGGCTGTTTACTTACACTATAGTAAGGTGAACAAATCGGCTGCTTTGTACATTTCGGTGCAATGTAAGCAGCCCGACAAAGGACTCGGAATGAACCACAAGCACTCTTTCATTGTGATACTTCGCTTCTCTTCCGTAATTTTGTTAGTTTCTTTTGTGTACGTATAGTTGTGAGAATGTGAGCGGGAACACCGAATTTGTTTTCAAGAAACAATCACCCATGATGTGTGAATACGAATGTGACATTCTGTCATGTGGCAGGTGGCTCCCCCTGCAACGTTTGGTGTCATTGAGCACTTTTGTATCTGGTATGTGTGTTTAGCCACTACAGCGTTTCGAAAGCATTTTTTCTTTGTTCTCTTTCATGTTGTCAGAGGGATACATATCGATTTCTTCTTTAACTGCCTATTCAGAACTTGGCAATAAGAATTGTTACATTCAAGGATTTGTCTTGCCATTAAGTTCCTTTTTGTTTTCATTGCCTTCTGCGACAGCAATGATCGTGTAACGGCACAGAAGCTGCCGCATAGAGGCTGAGAAAGATTTAAAAATAAATTCTAATGTTTTACGCGCCAGAATTACGACATCATTATGAGGAACGGCGTAGTGAGGGACTGCAGAATAATTTCTACTATACCTTGGGTTCTCCAACATGCGCCCAACACTCTTAAAACAGTTTGCACCCTTTGGGGCTTATCTTGTCCTACGACAATAATCGACATCTGCCTTGCCCGCAATTCCTTTCTTTAACGCTGCGAACCAGGTACATCCAGGTCACGAACGGCATGCGCGTTATCAGGGTGACGTAGCATTTTCGACAGGAAAGTAGCAAGCGTGGAGTTTTCCTGAAAGGAAACGCACGTAATGCAGATGATGATTATGGTTGTCGGTCAAGACAAGTCCCAAAAGGTGTAGGCCTCTTTAAAAGGGAATGCAAGTTTTTACATTTTGACCACCAGAAATGCGGCCGCCGCGGCCAGGATTTGATCCCGCGCCCTCAGGCTTAGCAGCGTAGCAGCCGCTGCGCGCCACCACAGCCGGTAGGCTGAGAAGGTTAAACAACGGATCACTGTGACAGAAGCTTTCCCGTTGCCGCTCTTCTGGGTATTGCGACGAAACTCGGTGCTTCCTGTTAGCGGTGCCTGGGATGCTCGCCGTCACTACGCGCGTCTCCTGCTTAAAGCGAAAGAAAGGAACAGTAATGCTCTGCTGTAACAACCAACGTTCTCAGCGTGGTAAAGGAGTTCAGTATGGCCTTCAGACGAAGATTTCCGGTTATAGCGCAAAACCTGCAGGTGGCCGATCGGGAAAGCAGGCAAGACGGTGTCATTTTAACCATGCACCACGCTGCAGTCCCCTCGTAAGTGACAAACTCGGTGTTATTTACGAAACCTTATTTAACTGCTTTATGCAGTCTTCCGTGATCGGCATGTCATTTCCGGCACTTTGCGTATGAAATAAAAGAAGGAAAGAAAGAAAGCACTCGGGTAGGTGCGCTTCCGGGAGGCGCCGCTCAATGATCCCGCATAACGCGCATCAAAACCGTGGTCCACGTGACTCGCTGAAAATAATCCTCGCTGCCCAGCCTCGAACCTGCGGAAAAACATCGGCCGCGTGGAAAAATGAGTCGCTCGAACAGCAGCCGCGCGCCGTCGAATGCTCATCCCGAAGCGGAAACGTATAACGTCGCTGGAAGATGAAGAACGCTTCGGCTCCGACTCGGTTCTCTCCCTTTTCCATCGGAAGCATTTCCTGGTGAAAGGAAAGTCGATTCTTTCGCAAGCCGCTGGCGCATCCACGAGGGCTTTTGCGCTCTGGTTTGGGTTGGTGCATGTAGGTAGCAAGTAAGCAAGTAGGCAAGCATTATGTATGTATGTATGTATGTATGTATGTATGTATGTATGTATGTATGTATGTATGTATGTATGTATGTATGTATGTATGTATGTATGTATGCATGTATGCATGTATGTATGTATGCATGTATGTATGTATGTATGTATGCATGTATGTATGTATGCATGTATGTATGTATGTATGCATGTATGTATGTATGCATGTATGTATGTATGCATGTATGTATGTATGTATGTATGTATGTATGTATGTATGTATGTATGTATGTATGTATGTATGTATGTATGTATGTATGTATGTATGTATGTATGTATGTATGTATGTATGTATGTATGTATGTATGTATGTATGTATGTATGTATGTATGTATGTATGTAGGAGAGACATACATCGAGAGACATCGTTTCCTACTGCAGCACTTTCCAAAAAATCTAGGCTTCGAACGCAGAACCGCGTTCGTTCCATTCAATTCATGCATGGATAGGTAGGCGCAAGTTAGGGCGGAGGTGCCTAAATGAGCGCTTTGAATGGGCCTTCACGCCGCGTTTGCGACTGAAGGTAACTCGCACCGCCACCTGCTTTTAGCCATAGAGGTGGTTTCGTTCTCCAAGTGCACCGCACACTCCCCGGTTCGGCGAGCGCTGATGTTTTCATTTGGCGGTCGTCTAAAGCAGGTTTAACTCGAAAAGTGCTTCTTAATGCTTCTGGTTACTTTGCTGCGTTCTCTTTCGCTTTCACGTTGCCAATCACGCTTCAGCCTCTAGTGGTGTTGCTGTTTCCGCGAAACTTCATCGATAACCTATATTCAGGCTTTCGGATGCTTTACGTAGGTCGAATGCTTCATCTGCTCAAGTCCCAAAAGGATACGCCCATCTGTCTGACAGTCTTTCACTTTGGGAACGGATCTATGCCCACTGACGCCCTCAACTTGTTTCTCTCTAGTGTTGTGCTTCTTCGCTCCGAACTTCTCTGATTATGGTGCCTTCGCATTCTGAGCTTTCGCGCCTGACTGGGAGAAAGAGAGTGAATCCAAGTACGAGTAGATCTTGCTTGGAAGGGCCTTTTTTTTCTTAATTCAACTTTTTTTCTGTTACATGCGCATATTATGCGCATGTAATGTGTGCTACGATGTGTGCGACAAGGTGCGTTCCCGCACCATGTAGCACTCATGGCCAGGACGGCGAGAAGAGATGTGAAGTGCGACTTGACGTCGACGGACATTATTACATCGTCATCATCCAAGGTAATGTTGCCCACCTTGTTTACAAACGACGAATAACTAGAAATGTGCGTTGCAGTTCTGCCGGTCAGTTTTCTTTTTCGAGGCTGTTAGCAGTGGCCATCGTTTTACACTTTATTTACGCCCGCTTTAGGGACAAAGCAGTTACTTGAGACAACCATCAAAGCGTACCTTGCCGACGCATCCTCTGCACATGACATTTCGGACGTGCCGAGACCGCTTCCAGTTGTGAAACAGCCCCTGAGCAGCCTGTCTGTCGAGCGGGTCCTCGGTGTTTAACTCGAGGAAGGAGAACTGCTGACCCAACACGATCACGCCAACCATCAGCCCCCTCATTCATGCCTTGCGGAGAATGTTAAGACCCAAGTTGCCACTGTGGTCGACGTTGAGGTTGTAGACCCGAGTCTTGCAATTCATCCTAGCTATGAGAATGTTGAACAGGAATCCAACGTTCTGGTTGAAACCTTCGTCCGGACAGATCATTACCTTAAGGTTCATCAGTTCGGGCGTGAAGGTCAAGCTCAACCATATCCTTCGTGATGTGCATTGGGGCGACTGAGAGGCGCTCCGCTGCCCTTCGTTGCTGTTGCTGCAGCTGCTTCAGGAAGTAGAGGTTGATCATCACGTCGTTTGTTCGCTGTTGTGAAAGTGCTGAGTAAGTGTCAGCCCGTGGGTTGACACTTAACACTTGCAGTGGGCTTCCGTAACTGGAGCGAATGTAACTAATCTACACAATCCTTTTTCCTTCATTCCTAGTACCGGACGTACTCGTCAATGGGCTCGGTAAATTCCTGGCCTAAACGCCACCTCGAGCTGCAACACAATAGAATAACGCCGCTATCATAGCCAAGGAAAAGAATTCGATGGCCCAGCTTTTGCTGGATTCGTAACCGACCCAAACAACGGCAGACACATATGAACAGGATAGGTAACAACCTACCTTTTATCTACTCTTTGTTACTACGTCATATTTTGTCATAATGTCAGAGGGTTCTTGCCATAGATTTTCCCACAATAATCACTAGAGGGAACTGTGCCGCTGTAATCTTTCAGCCATTATGTGAATGATGGGAAGTACATGGATTTGTCTGATCTTCATGCTTGTCGATTCAGACGTTCTTGTGGCTATGTTTATTACGCTTTATATGTCTTCATAGCCGTAAATTCCGGAGAAATTTATACTTTTCTAAGTGCAGAAGACGCTTTGAACACGAACAATCGCTACTAATTGCAACGGTTCAGCTGGGGGCGGTGCCCAAATCTAAACGCGCAAAGCGTCTCAAGGCCCTGGCTTGCCCGCAATATGTTCATAAGGGCATCCTGTGCCACTGGTCGATGTGTGCGTCCGTGGCGAAGTGATTTCATTATCGGAGTTGTGTGCTAGAGGTTTTGTGCTCGAATCCTGCCATCGGGCAATTTTGTTAATGTTTATTTAATTATTTATTACTTAATGCTTTGTTGAAAATGACTAGTTTACAAAGTCGCAGAACCATTTGAAGCCAGAAGGACGAAGTTTGGGCAAATCCATGTACTTCCAATAATTTCCATGCTAGCCGAACCGCCCCGATTGCAGCTACCGTAGACAGAAGAGCCAGAGCTCCCTCTTGTACTTATTCTATGAAGCCCTAATGCTCTTGCCGGCCTTGGTGTGACCAAGGGACCTATGCGGGCTACGATACGTCTGTTGTGTCGCCTTGGCTTGGTCAGTACCGCAACTTCTCAGACGAGTTCTCGTCGAACCGTTGACTATAGCTTGTATCACGGTGCCCGAGATCTTGTTGCACCACCTGATCTCGGAGGCGATACATGTACGGTCATCATTTGCGGCCGTCGCATTACTCTTCTCAAGGCCGGCTTCTCGTTACAATCTAGAAGAAGCATCCTCGTGTTTCATATCACACATCTTAGACTACGTCGGCTGTGAAATCCACGACCAAGATGTTTGTGCCGACGACCTCGAAGTTGCATACGCGAGCCACACATTCTCTTCTCCATTTTTTATTCTTTCTCTCTACAACATCTTGGTTTCTTTTTGAACGCTCGGCAGCACGTTTTGTCTGGTCTCGGGCACGCGTAGCAGGTCTGCCGTGCTGGCCTGCCGTGCTGGCCTGCCGCTTGAAAGAGAAACAAATACGCAAGCGCTAAGAAGAACGCCTTGCTTCCTCGCCTTCATTCCTACTTGCCCGCTGCCGTCGTTCGGAAAGCGTGTTCGGAGCAAACTGGTTTCCCGTGCATCGATGCTGCTGCGTTTATCATTTATCTGGCCTGAGTGATGTGCTCATGCATGTTGCTGCTCGCGCCGCCCAAGAAAAATTCGTTCGGGATGGCCGACGAGGTTCTTATTTCGTGCCCGGTTTCTTCGTTACGTTCGTTTTTCCTCAAGCACCCCCTGCAACTCTCAACGTAATACCAATCTTAGTGGCCTGGCGTTCCTGTCCGAGGAACCGGGAAGATGCATTGCGGTGATAGCTGGTGTGGGTTCTTTTTTGCTCTCTTTTATGGCCGCGGCTGTTCGGTGCGCGGAAGAACGGTCAGGTATTAAGCGGTATTCGAGGGAAGCGCCTTCGCATCGCGCTCCATTTCTCGCCTTGGGTCGCGTATCTGGACTCACCTGTTCATCGTGATCTCCCGCTGCTTCTGGCTTCTGCATCCTCCCTACGTTTGTGGGCAGAGAGATCGGTGTGGTTGTGGGGTGCGGCAAGCCACATTGTTGCTTGGAAGAAACCGTTCGAGCAGACAGTGAAGCCCGATCATCGCATCACTCGGCACTTGGCGCTTCAAGAAATACGTGAATGGATAGTTGCATCAAAAGTTGCCACCCTTGAAACCTCCCTATCCTGTTTTGTCTTGGTTACACTTGTTTTCGGTCTGTAAAGAAAGCTTTTCTTTTTCGTATCGGCTATGGTTGCAATTCTGTCGCAGTTTTCACACGCTAACGCTTTTATTATATTGACAATAAAGAACTGCGTGCCTTATTCTCTCATAAGAGTCTTTCTCCTTTTGAATTGTGTTCCTTCATTGTACTGATCCCTGCCGGGATGGAAGAAAAATTGAAGCCAAGCATTTATTCAGCCACACTTTGGCCGACACCTAAGAAACGTAGCTGTTATGGTCACATTCACAATTCTGCTTCTTTTTTTTTTGCTGTATTGTTCATCGTGCGCGCTTAGTCAAGTCCCAGGATCGCCAGTGTTTCACGGAACCGCACTGCGGAAGCCTTTTATCGGGTGTGAGCCAGAGTTCACACGCCAGAAAAAGACTCGCTGGCCATTTCAGCTTCGGTCACGGGCCTCTGAGGACATAAGGTTCTCTTTCACTTTATTATACAACTGTCAAAGGTGCCAGTTCTCAAACGCTTCATTTCAGTAGGTATCTGCACTGCTAAATAAAACACTAAGCTCCGAATTGTAAGCAGCCATTTCCGAAAACTTTATAAGGTTGGATCTTACGAGCAACAAATGAAAAACATTTAACTACGGGGCATTCGTGAATTGAAGTGCAAAATGTTAATGAACTTTCACGGCCGTTGACGAAATTATTGCTGCTTAGGAGTTGTGTGGCTGCACATTAATGGAGGCCGAGTTTTGTGAGCACACACCCTAATACTACGAGCTGTGAGCTTGGAACTCTGAACTGGGCAGCAGTGAGGTTAGGCGGTCACCTGAAGGCACGTCGAGAGGAAAGGGGGGGGGGGGAATAAACAAATTTTAGCAGTGGCTAAACGCAATAAATATAATTTTGGTCGAACGTATCTTCTAAGCTCCAACTAAAAGACTAAGCTTCATCAGTTTCCAAAGTCCACCTTCTGGACGAATCAAAAATCAAAATTGAAAACTAAAGCTCTTTCTCGATTTAGATGGTTTAGATGGCCGAGGAGTTTCATATAAAGACAAAAGAAAAAATACAGAAAAAACTGAAAGAAATTGCACGAATAATTGAACAATCTATGGTTTGTGTAGAAGCCGACGACAACATAGTTTCCGACATTTTCAAGTATATCCTACCGTTGCATTCATTTAGTCAATCAATAAAAAGGCAGAATCATGCTACCATCACCAATACGTTAATTCGTACGTGTCGGCTCAAACAGGAAGCAGACCACCTTAATAGCACAGCACACTCCAACGACCCAATGTGCTTTATTAAGACTGAGATTGCTCTCGAATGCGATGTGAAGGTCATTTGGCGGGTCACAATGACCAATGACGGGTTGCTTGCCCCGTTTCATCGCAATATTCCACTATACATGGACGGCGTAACGATGCGATGTCGCACCCTTCCGCGGCCAAATACGTCTCACCGTCGTTATCGTAATGACAGGCAGAGGCATCCCATGTTAAGGGCGCTAAGCAGGAGAACCAAGTATCCCAAGTGTACATAATCATCCTCCCGACGAGGCGAGCGGCCGGCGAGCGCGTGTAGGCTTGTGCGACGGAAAGGCAGCACTGTGGACGGAAAACACGTTCTCGGCGACTACTTTCTCGGGATGTCTGCAGCTGTTCGTTCGATAGCCGGCGCAGTGTTCTCGCTTGCGCCGGTCGTGGGAAAAAAGCCTGAGCGGCGCCCTGATTGCTTCGTAATCATGGCATTTCGGCACGGCGCCTGTCTTCCTGTTCGGCTGTCATATAGGAGTCGAACGAGGACAAGAAGGAAGTGCCCAGGGAAGTTTGACTCAACAAAACTGTAAGGGAGCAGGCTTTCTTGTTTTTCGAGCACATTATCGGTCAATGAAACGGACGTTAGGAGCTTTCTTGAACAATCGCAGTAGCGGACAAACCTTGAAAAAAAAAATAATGAGAACAGTTGTAAGAGAGAGCAAATAATAAATTAAAGGTAGGGGGTTAACCAGGACTTGAGCCCAGTTGGCTACCCTACGCTGGGGAAAGGGAAAGCGGGACGGAAATATTAAGTATAAAGAAATATGCGAGCCTTTTTTCCACGTGAACCATGAATGCTGGCATCACTCGAGCAAACTTCTAAACATGGTCTCCACATTTTCCCATTCGCTTTAACGATGTTATCAACCAGAGTCGCAGTACACTTCAGACAGGCGCTCATACGAACTCATTTGCCAGCGGTTTATGCGTGTAAAAGTGTTTCCTGTGGTTAACCAACTCGCAGCGAGGTGCGCTACGATCATCAATTGTGCGCAATACCGCAACGCGAAATGACATAACGCTTTTGTGACAGGAGAACAACGCGAACAAGTCGTTTAGCGGACTTCGAAATAAAAGTGCACGCATTGCACGGCATTTCTTTGAAACATTTCAATAAAGCTTCGCTGAACGTGGATTCCAACAAGTGCGTTGTAGATCTACCGTAATCTTTTTTGTACGACGAAAGCGAACTGTGTGTCACAATTTATAGAATTTTTTTTCGCTCAGTGATACAGACAAAAAGAACTTATAATTTCATTCTCTACGATCTAAAAAAAAAAGAAAGGAGCTAAAGAGAATTTTAAGGTAAACTAATTGGCAGCACTCTTATTCCTGAAGTGGAAGGTGTGGGCAGTACGCCCGGACCGTGTAACTGCAGCCGCACACTGGTGCGCGAGGGCTGCCACGGGTAGGAGGCTGCCAATGGAAGGCTCCGTAATAAATTTTTAACGCGCATCTCAGTATGCACGCACTCTTCCTCCATTGCATTGTTCCGCCACGACATTGCCGTACTCCATATGGGAACGCGAATAACAAGGCGGGCGGTGGGATCTCTATATCTAGTCTCTTATTGCCTGAATTGTGTGCATTTCTACGCATGCATACAGTAATATTTAGAATCTGATTAATAACGAATAGACAGCGCTCATTCTGATATCCTCGCTGATCACCGTTCTCTTTCTCGAAGAATCGAAGTTATGAGCCAGCGGCTGTCCTCGTTGCCTCACTAATCCACACTGGCGGCTGTCTTCAACGTCGACGGGTGAACGATGGATGTCTGCTCAGCAAATTGGGGACCGGCCTTGCTGCAGTTCGCCATGTCTCGCAAAGGGCGTGCGATTCGCGCTGCACGTGTCATTTCCGGGCCTCCACGCTGCGTTACGTCGTCCAGAAGAGCGAGGTTATTGTGTTCGACGCTCTTTCACGCGCACCCATACTTCACGCGAACGTCCAATCCGCGGGTCTAGCGTGAAGCCTGTTATTTATGACGGCTGGCGGGAGGTCAGAGGCCACGCGGCAGTTTCGCATTTTTCTCCGCCCCGTCCTCGCTCTCTTGGCTTAACGCCAATACTTCTGTCGTATTTCGAGTGCCCTGTGACCTCCTACAAGATGTTTGCTTTGCAAAAAGTAAAATGCAGGCGAAAAGAATAATTCTTGCTGCTTTACATCTGACATTTGTCGCGTCAAGAGCCCGATGTACGTGTCGGTTGTACAATACCCCTTAATAGGGGACCCGACAGGCTGGGTGAATTCGAGTCGCAATGGTTGCGTTTGGCGGCAGGGTGAGCGCGCGTGCAGCGGCTATTTTTGACGTTGCTCGAACATTTGCGATGCACACGTTCTACCTTATAGGAAGAGGGGGGTTGGGGGTGGGGGCGGGGCTGCCAAAACCACGCTGTAGTGGTAAGCGCTGGTAAAAGGTCACATTTGTCATGCTTTCGCTGACGTATACAGAAACGTTTAAAACTTGAAATGAGTGACTCGATAAAGGCGCATTCAGTGAAGCAGAATTACAATTTCGAGAACGTGCTATTCACCCCAGTAGAGTCGTTTTTCATGGTACTAGGTCACATATTGCGGCAGTTTAGCTAAAATCTTCAATTTCAAGTTTGACACTGTCGATGGTGACCACTTATGCGGCATTCATTTCTCGCACATATTTCACGGTACCGTAGTGAATCAAAGTTTTTTTTTCAACTTTCGGACTGCGCCTGACTTCTATATTACTTCATAAATAATTGGTAGTCTTGCTGATTAACGACAGCACGAACAAAGCATCAGTTCTCTTTTTTTTTCGCATCTGCTCTTAATTGCTGCAGCTCGAAATGCAGTGCTCCAGGCTCAAAAAGAATACCTGGACTTGCATTCTTTATTTATCTCCTTGTCTGTAATACTGCGATAACTGACGTAATGTTCGTCGCCGTTGATTCCCCAATCTGATAACTGTCGCAAGTACTAAAGAAAGGAGGTCGTATCGCCACTTTTTTGTTTAACTTAGTTGAGGCGAGGAAGCGTAGAGAAGAGGAAAGTCTTATTAAAATATAAATGCGCGAGACTTCTTTTTCTGCACTTTTGTTTCACCATGGCTGTCGCTAACATCCTCTCAAAATCTCTAGCGGAACTTGCATCACCTCAGCGCATACGTTTATCACTCAGAAAAGATTAACTAGAATTGCGTTGTCGTGCGTCACATACGCGTGCAGAGTTATCCACCAAAACTGTGCTTCGTAACGTGTGGTTATGCCAGGATTTAGTCATGTATGTCTTTCCCTTTCCTTCCTGCGGCTTTCCTCTCTAACGACCGTGCGCATTTCTATCTCTCCCTTTCCTATACGAATGCTCTCGTGCTGCATATCTTCCTTAGCGGAGGAGTGCTTTATGGCTGAACCTCGCACTAAAATCTCGTCAAGTACAGGTGTATGAACGATACTTGCATTTTGTAATGCACGACAGCGATCATGGTCTTCTAGTTGGATGTTCACATTCCTCGCGAAGGCAGTTATGAGGCATGTAGCTTCTCCTCTTACATAGCATGATTGTGCGCAATCCAACATTTGTATTGTATCAAAATAAAAATAATAAGAAGAAGAAGAAGAAGGCATTGCACGTTCGCAAACATGCCAGAAACACGCTAACCTTCTACTTGACCAGACGTTAGCTTTGTGGTAGTTTCACTTGCTGACTACATGTGGACTAGTTCTGCAAATAAATGCGCGCGCTTCGTCAACCGGAGCTGGCAGTCAATACAGATATTTATCTAGTGCGGAGGGCTCTTCGTTAATAACACAACTCAAGCCAGATCGAGAAGGTCAACGGAAGCGACGCGACAAGACAGAGCGCGAGTTCGTAGTGTGCGCACTATACAGCCTACCTCCTGCCGACCTTTCACATAACGCTGGCAGTCGTCGTCGGTCGCTAATATTGTCAGAGTCGCTGAGGAATATTAGGATGAGCCAAGACTCCGCCTTCCCATATATGCGGTAATCTGAAAGGAATATCGTGTTGTGGCGTTAGTTTGTACAGCTTACAGCTTACGGCCCAGCAACGCCACGTCAATGTTGTGCGTGTTCTGTGAAGGCAAGCGTTCTCACAGAGTGTCCTTATTTCGCATTATGTTACTCTAGTATAACAAATAACGATTTCGGCAGGTTTTCTTTTCCTTTTCACCAACTTCTCGCGCTTGTCCTGTGTGTTGCTGTCTTTCCTCTTGGTTCAACCAAGTGTGTCCAAGACCACGCTGTAACTTTTACATTAAAACTTACCTTTCGCATCGTTTTCACTACAACAAACTTCGAATGGTTGGCCTTGGGTATTGCAAGAAATCAAGGAAAAGTGATAGTGGAGCCGCGCCATCGCAGAGTTTGTTGTCCGTACAGCTGGCCGCCTGCAGTCATTGTTTTCTTCACGCGTCATGTGATGCATCCTGAGAGAGCGCTCGGCATCATTGACCAACGCCGTCCCTAACTCACTTTCGCCATAAAGGCACTCTCGTTTCAGCTCGCTGCGCCCGCAATATCATCGACTAGCCGCTGCAGCGAGGCCATCGTTATAGAGGGGAAATCGTTCAAACCAAGCAAGGAAAACATGAATTCTACCGTGGAGAAAAGCAGAGTCTGTCATTTTCTCTCTATGAGGAGCGGCAATGTTTGGTGCAGCAAAACATGAACGATAAGCAACAGCATTCAAAATGCGTAGAAAGACGTGGTTCGACCAAAATTTCAATAGTTACGATTTCTTTTACAATGATCCGCTCTTCGAGAATGCCCGCATCATACACTCCAAGACGCCGACTTTCATCGTCATTAATGGCATTAGACCGTAGAACACTCAGTTTAAAGACATTATTGGGGCGGTGGTGAATAAGAGTCAAGCAAATGTGCCTGTTAATAGCATTAACAATGTTTTTATAGACAGCGGCATTATTGTCCGTTTTTAACACATTAAAAAAAATACATTTCATTCATATGAGCCTTCATCGTTTTTGCTACCACAGTGTATGTGGTATTATTATGGTTTGTACCGCTGCTTGAGCATTTCTTTCTAATTCCATTGTCGTATGTTATATTGTTGTTCGCATTGTTGCTTTGAGAGTGTCCTTGTAATGCATTGCTCTTATTTTGACTTGTATGTGATAACACAACTTTGCTATAGCTGTTTGTTGTGTAAGGTGTATATTGTTGTAAGCTGTATCTTGTAACAGTACTTTGTATGTACCACCTATTCAAGAGCCAAGGAGTAGCCCGAGCCGTATTTTTGCACCAACACTTCCTTATATCAGGTAAAGAAGTGATAACCGATTAGTTAGCTTGCGTAATTTTTTTTCACAATCTTACGTGAAGGAACCGCACAAAAATGAAAGTTCAATTCAATGACTTTTGATTAGTCAAACTGAGATGTATAGCCTTCTTCATTGACTTGTAAGCTGCAAGAAAGGCGTGCAGAAAAAATTTACTCCATGATTGTGGAAGTCAGCTTAACATCGCCTTAACTTAGGCTAGGTAGAAGCCCTAACGCAGTGACATAGAAACGCAAGTGTGAATTATTGTTTTACTAAATCATTCCTTCGCACTATTTTTTTATCTCCTAGCGAAAGGGCCTTTGGTTGTAGTCGGGATGTAGATGGAAATGTTGGGAACTATTTATTTTTTGCTGGCTTCTTCACAGTCTGTAAATTGTTCAACGACCACATTGTAACAAAATTGCATGGACATGATAACGCGACAAAAACGCGCTGCGGCACTAAATCAGTTTTCGTAAACATGCGTGGTCAGTCTACTGAATATAGAAAAAGAATATAAAAAAGAACACGCAGAAACAAGACGGCGCGTTCCGCACGCAAGTGCAAATTGAAGACATCATTGACATCCAGCTTCCCGCTAAAATCTTATTATGTGTTCTTAAATGAACTGTCCCTGCATAGCAACTCCATCAATTTCTTAACAGAGGTCCCATTCTATAGGTTTGAAAGAAAACGTACCGCCGAAAAAATACTTACGTGTTAATTTGCGAGTCTCAAAACAGACAGATAGAGAGAATAAGCATCGCATTAGCGTCCGGTTCTTATAACGTTCGCACGCCTGTTAAATACGTCGTGTGTTACGAGTGTCCATTGAAACAGGTTTAACACAATGGAATAGATAACTGCGTTAGTCGGTGCATGATTAATTGTGAAATCCGTTGTTTAACACAATGCATACTTAAAACAAGAAACCGAAGGGACAAAGGTGGATGTGTTAACCACTGGATTCACCCTTAAGTTTATCGCATATTTGTTGAAATAGAAACAGAAAAAAAATGTGTTAGTTGAAAAGTAGCGTGACGGCCACTTTTTCCCTTATTAAGCTGCAGGAGTTTAAAAAAAAAATCATGAACTCCAGCCTAATTGTTTGCCGCTAAGGTATTCTGTGCCAAGGCACCTCCACTGATCCGTTTTGCGTGCGCCACCATACGAAGCAGCTTCTATTCCCGCACATTCTAATTCAGCCATTCTGCCCCACAGCACTTCCAACGTAAGTACATGCCTATTAGCCGGTTTTGCAGTTGCCGCAGCCCCCCATTAACGACCTGAAAAAGGATGTTCCGTTCACGCTTCGTGGTCTTTCACTCGTCTCCAATGGCATAGATCGCACGACAGTTTGGCAGCCCAGAAGCAAGCAATCCTGCTGTTCTCGTTTTGCGTTCGATACCGGACAACAATGGAGGGTACAAGCGGATAACATACAAAGGCGCTAACCATAACAAGATTCGATGTTCTATGCCACTGCAGCGGTGAAATAAAATAAAGCTGATAGGTAAGGAAACGAGGAAGCTATGCGAGCGCATTCTGCGGCGGCTGACGTATCAATCACTGATCCGTAAGGAAACCTTCGCTGCTTCATTTCTGAATGCACCTTCTCGCGCCTTGCACTGATGGCATAACCATCTTGGTTGGCTTGCGAAGAAGACAGAACAATCAAATGTGTGCGTGATAGCAATCTCTCCGTTCCATTTCTGCCCGCGGTGGCACTTTCAAACTGGTTGAATCACGAAAGATGAAATTCAAAGGAAAGAGATGTTCAGGGGGCAGCGTGCACGATCGCGTGCGACTTTCCGAGCTCGGGAAGTATATACCCAACGAGAAAAGCTCAGGGTGGAATGCGGAGAAGCTGCAAGAACAGGAAGAAGTGCCGGCTGTAGCAGTGGAGAAGGGTGCATGCGAGCCGAGAGGTGTGCAGGATGGAATGCATAAGTAAGGCATGGAGTCCCGAGTCCTCGCGCGGCGTCGTCGAGCCGGCCTTGGCGCTGCGGCGCCTGCAGCTCTCGGCACGGCGGCGACGGCCCCAGATGCGCACGCTAGCCCGTCAGGTGGACGGTTTATTTCTGGGCGGCATACAAAGGCAGATTGGTCAGTGCCCGGGGCAGATGGCCGACCGCGATGAATGGCGCCGCGGACGTGGAGTGGGAGAGGGGCAGAGGAGAGAGGGGAAGGAGAGGATGGCCGGGGAATGACCTACAAGAAACGGGGCGAGGGTGAAAATGCGCCGATGAACGCAGGAACGAAGGATATCAGCCTTTTCTCGAAGCGAAGGATGAAAGTGTCGCGGTTGGCAGTGCATCACGGCTTGGCGTGAATGTGTAAGGGACGGATAATTTGGCGGCATGTACTGCTTTAATGGGAGAATGAGGCCTGTATCGAGGCAAGAAGGCTCTATGTTATGCAGCGGAGTTACAGGTGCAAGTTTGCTACCCTGTCGCACTTGGTGATTCGCAGCCGAACGAGACATGTATTAGGCAGCGAGAAGTACGCATTGAACGAGCTGCAGCACCAAGCCTCAGCTCTGATCAGTAGTTGGAGAATGAGCTCCAGCGCTCATATTGTCAATTTCTACTCATAATGGTTGCCATGCTGCGCGGGTTTAGGTTTCTTTTCATATATCAGGTAAAGCGAACTGCAAAACGAAGTCAGCACGGATAGGCGACATACAAGCCCACGATGTTTGCTTGCAATTGTCGCTAGTGGCTTTGTTTGTTTATTGCCGTCTGGCTGCCTGTTCTCGTCGTGACAACCAGATAAGAGACGCTTAAAAGGAAAAGCAAATTGAGCGAGAAAGGTAATAGATGCTTTCCGTACTTGAGCGATGATCACATTCGTTTCACTCGCTGCCATTTAAACACGATTTCGAGTGAAATGCGCACAACTGTTGCAGGCAGTCTTGCTTAACTTGCCACTTGCCTTGATTTTATGCCTGCGCCTTTTCATAGTAAGCTTACATCCTCTGTCTGGATCTAGTCTTTATACTCGAGATAATAAAGAAAAGCATCCTGGAGCGTGTGCGCCTATGTTGTAATCTGCCTAATAGCGTATAACTCAGAAAAACGATATTAACCCGACAAAAAACATTGTGCACTTTGCAACCGTGTTTCAGGATTAAAAACGAATCATGCATTGACATCTGAGAACAAGGTATTCCTTTTTTTTTGGCGATTTCTCTAAACTTTGGTCACACCGACGTAAGAACTTCATCTTTTCTTTAAGCACTGCACTCGGAGCTTTATATTTATTATTGTCCGTCTAAAGGAAGAAGCTTTCTGAATGCTAAGCTATCGTAACATTCGCGAAAAGGACCACCTCGTCAATATGTGGAACCAAACAAAGGCAACAAATAAGTTAAATGCACCTAAAACGCAAGCAATCTCCAACTGCACAACTCTAAATCCTAATCGTGCCTCAATATTAAGTTTTCTTTTCAAAAAAAAAAAAATCTGTTTTCTACGAAAGCCCAGAGTAGAACCTACAGAAGTAAATGGTTTCTTTTTTTATGAAAGTGAAAGGATGGGTTGTCTGCTACGTGCCGAACTCGGCGGCATGTCACTCTTCGTTTCCGGAAGAGAGAAATCATTTCTTAACGGCTGCTCTGTTCGCCAATTTAGCGTGCGGACTACCAAAAAGAACAAGCAGCTAGAAATTCTTTGCAACTGCTTGGCAGCCTATCTTTTTTCTTGAGAGTGTACAGGGGACACATGTAAGCCGGACGCACTTTGAAGAAGGTTCTAAAGATTATAAAAAAGACACAGCGAGATTTTCGGCTGACAGCGCACTGTGACAGGAGCGCCAAGTTGGAACCTCAAATTAATTTCGATCGCTGAGTGTCTTTCATTTTTGGCAGTCACCTGGAGACCAGCCATTCGCTAAAAACCTTTTCTTCCTATACGTAATTACACGTCAAGTATCAAAACATAGCCTCCATCCTTGGAAAACTGGTCAGTCCTGCTGCAGTAGCTGAACCAAAAGACTAGGGACAGGGACTCTCGCCTGACGAGGACGGGACGTTAAGAGCGTAAAGAAGAAAAAAAGGAAGAAAGGGGCAGAGGAGAGACTAGGTCGCGGTGCGCTGCTCTCTTCTTTCGGACCGCAAGAACTGTGGCCCGGCGAATACGACGCAAGAGCTTGTCATTGAAGCGGAAAGGCGCGCTTAATTTGCGTCGGAAGGCTCCCTCGTAAGCGGAGACATACGTGGGTGATAATCCCAAAGGCTGATTCCCGCTCGCCTACGTAGCCCCAGCCAAGTCCCATCCGAGCCAAGCTGGAGGAAGTTTCCCCGTAATAGAGTATATAGCTTCGGAGGAGTCTACAAGACGTGATCTTGTGCGACGCAGTCAAGGAAAATGTCACCTTACTCGCCGAGACACGTTGTGTCTTCCGTGACGAATTTCTCGTGTGGCCTGGGACGGTCCGCGACGCGTCTGTCGTTGACAGCCAGTCGATCGCGCTGTTGCGAGCGTCGCGCCCACCACGGCACGTTCACAGGAACGAAAGTAAAGTGCGCTTTTCGAGGCGTTCCGTCAGGAACAAGACAGGCCGAAGCGTGGCACAAACATTATAAAGAGAAAAGCAAGCTTAACCGAAGGCGAGGTTTACGTGCCGCATGGCCTCTCGGTTCCATGGGGCGTAGACCCCCTATTTTGCTTGTACGTGGCTTGGAGAGCGGGATAGAGCAGACCAGCAGAGCGACAGTGTTTGTTGACGGCCACGAAGACGAGCTCCGTGCTTGCCACTCCTCTGGCGAGAGACCTGGCGGACAACCGTCGTCCGAAGCCATTTAAGGACAGATCACTGCCCTGGGCCGTCCTCCACCCAGACCTTCCTCGGCCACTTCGCCAACTTTGCGTCTCATTTTGTTTTTCTTTTCGTTGCTTCTGCCTCCTCCGGCAGACTCTCAAGGTAGTTGAAAGCAGATAGTCGTCACGTTCCGGCCTGCTCTAAAGCTTTCGCGTCGGTCGCCGGCCAACTGTCGCTTTCCTAGCAATCTGCTCGAAGGACAATGACTGTAATCGTGCTTCTCCTTGGCTTAGTACCCACACCTGCTTTTCTTAAAGCGGTGCGTACTATTTTTTTTTTGTTTGCTCTTCACATCTCTAAATCGCCCGTATTCCCTTGGTGGCAGTGAGAATTTGGTTTTCGGTAGTCAACTGGGCTCAACCTGGTTAACCTACCTGCCTTTCGTTCATCACGCCTCTGTCTTTCCTTGTGGTTTTCGGTATAAATAACTTCTCTGAGACGTTAACTTCTTGTTTATAGTTCTTTATTGAGTTTTTTTTTTTCATCATATATTTGCCTCACCTACCAACCACACTGTTTAAGACTTATGAACAATCTGAACTGACTGCGTCATATCTGCCTCGTAGAAACATCGCTGAACTTGTTGACGCACCCCTGACGAAGAAAGTGAACCAAAGCAATAACAGACTGCTCTCGCACCAATTGACCTGCTTAAAGGAAAGTTTCAAACCGTGAAAGACAGACACACAGACAGAGAGGCCCACTGCTGTGAATTCTGTACCGACGTCGTGCCTTTTTCAGAGGTATTTGCAAGCCTGTTACTAGGTGGTTGGTTACGCTATTTCGATCTTAATAATGACAATATTGAGAGAGAGAGAGAGAGAGAGAGAAGGGAAGAAGGAAAGGCCGAGAGCTTAACCAGACTTCGGCGGATTTGCAACTCTGCACATGGGGAGGGAGATGGGGGAGTGAAAAAAAGAGAGGGAGAAGAAACAATTTTCGGCCGCACTTTCACATGCACTAAGCCAGGTGCAGCATATCTAAAGTCGGAAACTCAAGTCTGTTGCTTTCAGGGGCTAAAGAAGCGCTCGAAGGCTTTTCTGGGCTGATGAGCTGTAAGACCAGGCTCCCAAGATTTTGCTTCTATACATGACTTCGTCCAGTATATTCAAGGCAAACTGGAGAATTTGGCATTGTTTATCGAAGCGAGAACAGTGTCACATAAGATGATCAATTGTCTTTTCACACTTGCACTTAGCGCACATGGGTGAGCCCGTCATTCCAATGCGCTAGTTTCAGGAGTTAGTGAATGAACGCTACTCCTACCCACAGCCGACACAGCGGCGTTGCATCACATCGTGAAAGGTTTGTTGGTAATTGTAGTTTCAGTCATGGGTCGCAGCTGTGTAATCCACGGTTAGAGTTCTGCGGACTATGCCAGTAGCTCAACCTGATGGCACGTGTGAGATTGCGAAGCTCTCTTCCAGCGCCTACTTTCGATAAAGGTTTAAAGAGTGTCGGTGCTCCGCCTGGGCACGTCGGGTAGTGTCATCGGCGAGGTGATTTACAACGATGTCACAATGTACCGGCCGGCACTGAAGGATTATATCATGTCCTCGTTCAGAAACGTGTTGGTTCGTTGATTTGGCACACTAGTTTGTCGTAATTTCCAAGTCGTGAACTTATTAAGCTTTGGAGGGCGGCTCTCGAGTCACAATGTATTGTCCATTTGCTACGTGGTTCTTTTTCAGTGTGTTCCACACCAGTGCGAAGAGCGGCGAATTCGGAACCTGTAGATGTCGTGACGTGTGAACCATCTCGATCGAGATGGTATAACAATAGCTCCCGTCGAACTTTCCGACACAGAACCATCTATGTGAACATGGCTTCAGTCAGCTTCAGTCAGAAGCAAGCAGCTCTGGATTGTTCGCACACTTCCTACTTTGACCGAGTCCACATATGGTCTGGGTGGATGGCTCTTCCACCCAGACCAGCTCCACCGGGGCAGTGGTTATACCATCACGATCACTAAGCATACGATACAAGATTTCTCACGTGACAACATCGACCGGTTCGGAGCTTGTTGCCCTCCGAGGTGCCGTTGATTATATTAACAACCAACCGGCTAATCGGTGGGCAATATTCTGTGATTCAAAGGCGGCCTTACAATGTCTTCTGTCATCTCTTCGTCGCGGGTCCTGTGAACAACTCGTATCGGAGATACGAGAAATTCACCATCACATGATTGCGAAAGGGCACGACGTAGTGTTTCAGTGGCTGCCTGGCCATTGCGGTATCTCCGGCAACGACCTCGGTGACGACGCTGCTAAGAAAGCACACGAAGGAGCAACCCTTGTTTCTATACCTTTATCGCGTACTGACGCAGCCCAACACTTAGGCAAGCTAGCGCACCGTATGACATTGGAGAAGTGGCACACACCTGATTTCACTCAACATCGATTGCATTCCCTCGATCCATCTATGCAACTGCGGCTGTTACCAGGGCTTCCGCGTAATGAGGAAACAATGCTGTGCCGCTTACGCTTGGGCGTCGCATTCACGAATGCATATACGTTTTTGATTGGAATGGCTGGTAGCGCCGAGTGCAATGCCTGCGGTGTCGAAGAAACTATATACCATCTACTGTGCTACTGCCCATCATTTGAAAATGAAGGACAAGATCTCTGCACAGCTCTCAACCAGTTAGATAGAAAACCGTTCACCTTGAACAAGATCTTGGGACCATGGCCTCGTATATCGCAGCTACAAAAGGCCACAAAAGCGCTGCTGCGATATTTGAAAGATACAGGATTGAGTCATCGTCTGTAATCCGGACTGAGTGACTGAACGATATCCCCTGTGGACTTTCTCTTCTTTCTTTAATCTTTCCGTCCCCGATTCCCTTTCCCCAGTGTAGGGTAGCCAACCGGGCTCAGTCCTGGTTGACCTCCCTACCTTTCATTTATCATTTGCTCTCTCTCTCAGTCAGCGCACGAACAATGCAAAAAGCTCCAATGCGTTCAGCCTGAGAGCCGCTGTGGTAAGGATAGCCTTCTTCACACTTCCTGGAACAGCAAGGTACACAGGAGGCTTTTTTCAGGCACCGCATAGTGGATGGCGTTTTTGTTGCGGGCTAGTACCTCAATGACAGAGAGTGCAGGTTAGCCGCAAGTGATATAGAAAACGCTGCCTTGAGTCTTTTCTCAGGCGATGGTGGTCAGGAGCTCTGGACATAAAATTATATAAGTCGTTATTGAGTGGTCTCTTGCGGTGGTAATTTTTGCTGCGGTTGAAACACATCGAGGACACATTCGAAGGGCTTGGCCTTGAATGCTTTGTGGGGCACGTACTTCAGCTTTTTAGCATTGGACAGAATTAGTGTGCTGTATAGCAAGTATCCAAGGAAGAGCGTCCTGTATAGTTGAAGCATTGATACCATGGAAGTTCGCCACATTTTACTGATGAGAGACTTTACTATATAGGCGGCAGAGGTAAGCCTCTTCTTCAAGTATCAAATGTGAGGGCCCCATGAAAGTTCTCTGTCAATAATAACACGTAGGAATCGGTGAGATAATATTCCTTCACGTGAGGCCACCGGGCAGTCCAAGCTGTGTTTTTCTGAGTTCCTCTCTTTCTCTTTGTCGTTTCACTAAAATAAAGACAACGTAGCTCTTGTCAATATCATCCCGCAACTATAAGAAGCACTGCTGCGCACACTCATCGATTTTTTGCTCTCCGCTTTGATCCTGCGGACATACAATGCCCACTTGTATCTAACGTGCCGTGCACACACCACTCTATATCCACACATTACGGGCGGTAAATAATGTTATCTCTCGTCTTTGGGTTGTATAACTTACTCTGTTTCCTGATCACCTTTACTTGAGCGCCCTACATTTTGTTTTTTGCCCAGCCTTGTAGCGAGCAAGGCTCGATGGATAATCTTCCGCCTCTTTGATCCCGGGGTCGTCGGTCTCTACCTGTTCGTCTGCGATGATTACGGTGCTTAAACGCCACAGTGGGCGTTTCTTCCGGTGTCGGAGGAGGTACCCCGCGTGGCGCAGCAGATACAGTCGAGGAAGTGAGCGGATCAGAAATATTCGCCGCGGAGCATGTACTATTCTTTGGAACCCTTGTCCTGCATACAATTCGCGTCACAGAAGAATGCTATAACATGGGTGTCCATATTCTTTGGCTATTGTCTATAGATAGGGTATTATTATTATTATTATTATTATTATTATTATTATTATTATTATTATTATTATTATTATTATTATTATTATTATTATTATTATTATTATTATTATTATTATTATTATTATTATTATTATTATTATTAGTTCTGGATTTCTCAACGGCCACTGCACTATCAAAAATCTCTCAAGTTTCATCGCACAGACCTCCACTCCGGTACTTCAAAGGGGGCAAGTTGGCAACGTTTGCTGTGACTTCAGCAAAGCTTTTGACGTAGACTGCCACTCACTGCTTCTGATCAAGCTTACGCACGGTGATGTTGATTGGTCAGTGTCAATGCGCAGTTGCGCAGTTGCGCAGTTATCTTCTTGATAGATTATGTTATGTTCACGTCAATGGCCAAACGACTTCTTTTTACATGACAACTAGCGGCGTCCCTCAAAGATCAGTATTAGGACCACTCCTTCTTAACATTTCTATTAATGACGTTCATACCGCTATTCGTAACTCTTCTTTCCTTTTATATGCAGATTATCTCAATAATTTTGAGAAAATTCACACTCTTAATGACTGTCGCACCCTGCAGTCGGACCTGTTTTCTTTTTCTAAATGGTGCAAAGATAAAAACCTCTCCTTGAATGCTGCCAAGCCCAAGGTCATGACTTTCACACGCAAAACAGCAAACATTTCTTTTTCTCATTCTTTAGATTCTGTACCGTTGTGTATGGTCTGTCAGATAGATGACCTCTGTGTAATTTTTGATACAACCTTACACTTTTATGCTCAAATTAAACCCGTTGCAAGGCGGCGTATGCGCTCTTTTGGCTCTGTTTGCAGACTCTCGAGGGAATTCAATTCCTGCGCAGTTACTCAGGTTGTACGCAAGAATCTGTCTTCCTCAACTCGAATACGCGTCGGTCGACTGGGATGGTTTTTCCCGATAAAACAATTAGGTTATCGATGGGCTCTAAGAAACATTTTTAAGCGTATATCATCACCGATTTGCTAACACGAACAGTGGACCTTGTTCTTGCCATGTTGGATTACTGCCATTGCATTTACCTCGCTGTCGACGTAATCGCGCTGAGCTTCTGTTCCTTTTCAAACTCCTTCACGGTATCCTCACCTGTCTCGAACTCCTCACTTGTATCCCGTTTCGTATTCCACGGAAGATACCCAGACAACATAGATTTTTCCATGTTCCTGTTTGTCATGACCAACACTCAGCCGTCCACAGAACCAAGTCCTTATAGCGTTTATGTTCATGATCTTGATACTTTTTATAACTCACTGCCGTCATTCTTTTCCGAGTTCTGCCTTGTTGTGTCATAGTTTCACACATTCTTCTGCTGCCTTTCTCCCGCTTTTTTCTTTGTAACTACCTTGCGCTTTGTTGTGGGTACGCTATTCTTATCACAATTGTTCTTTTTATTCATTGTGTGTGTTTTTTCTAAATGATATTCCCCTGCATTTTTTTTTGTCTTTAATGTATACGTGAGCCAGCACTCAAACCTTAGTGTTGTTTCTGGGCCCATTAAATAAACATGATTGATTGATTGATTGATTGATTGATTGATTGATTGATTGATTGATTGATTGATTGATTGATTGATTGATTGATTGATTGATTGTGAAAATGCAGAATATCTAGAGCTTAGTTTGATTTGAATTGCAGGTACATAGAATAAATCCTTTAAAGCATTCTTGTACGAGTAGACGAATGTTCAACGGGGACTGTGCAGTTGGTCTCTTCACTGTTTAAATATTTCTATTCTCCTCCCCGTCCCACTCCTTTACCCGTGCTAGTTCCAGACAACACATTGGTGTTGCAGAAAAATAAACGAAAATAAAACAATGAGCAAAGAGCAAGAACTCTCAAGGTCGCAGCACGCCACAACTGGTTAATTTCACCCGGATACAGGGTCGGTATAATGCAAAAAGTCATTCTTCCATATCCTATTTCTTTATTATCATCATCCGCTCTCGACCGGCCGATCTTTGGGGTAAGATATGCTCGGACCATTAATAAAGCTTTAAAAAGAAAGAACACAGAATATAAAGGCCCAGTATCCCGGCCGAGAGACTTGCTTATATATACACAATATTTATGTGCGAGAAAACTAGCATGGCATAATTCGAAAGTTCGCATATGAATACTGCGTCGTTCTAAGTTAGTAAGCCAAAAAACAAAAGGATCCGAGAACACCTAAGCACTTCTTATGAGTTACGAATTCGACAGCAATAATGTCCATTTGAACGCCGCTGGGCGGTCCTTCGATCCCTGAACTCCCTGCGAACAAGCGAGACCGTTGAGACGTTTGGCCAACGCCTCCTAAACAGCACAAGACCGGTGCGCTTCGTTCCGTAACGTCATGCTACCTTGCCGGACTGCCATACAATCTAATCTGGACGCACCTAAGTAAGCCGCGGTGATTTTGACGTCACGGATTTCGTCACTCCTGGCTTGGCAATGAAGATTTCGGTCCAAGTAGCATGATGTCATAAAGCAGAGTGCGCAGGCCTGCTATCTATAAGAAGCGCTGGGACACGTGGCGCTGGACACGTGGCGCTGGACACGTGGCTTCTGAGCGTGGGGTAGTATGTTGGAAACTCACTACCACCAACGTCTTTTCTTTCGAATATATTATGTTTCTTGTACACGAATTTCTTTATAACGTTTACCGAGGCGAAGTTAGAACGCAGGCGAGAGCTTGCGCAGCCAGGGAAAGCGAGGGTAGCACGGGTTTTTGAGAGCGACGGTGACGTGGCGTCGCGGCGATGCCTTCGCGACATCTGGCGCGCAAGCGCCGCAGCAGGGGCTCCCTTTCGCCCGCTCTGCTCTGTTGACGCGCGCACATGACGTGGCGTCGCAGCCAATGGGAATTTAGGTGCCGTTTCGCTGCTCCAGACGACAGACGCCAGCTCAATAGACTATTTCGTATTTTCGCAAAAAAAAAGAGATTGTAGGCTGCAGTCAATGTGCAAGACATAACGTGCGAACTGTGAATAAGGCGCAATCATAAAAAGCAACAGTCCTGTCCTGGGTACTTATAATAAATATTGCATGCGTGCTACATGGCGAAGCCACCCTTTTACTTGAGCTTTTAGTTTCAGATGCTCTTCCTCTTAATTGAAAAACGGCCAGACCTTAAGCTGTCCCATTTGTAAGAAGCACTTAGAGCCGTCAAAGGACGAGCGAAGACAATATGAGGTAAAGAAACGAAAAAGCATTCTTCGAAGTACCATGCAGTTTCCCAGGTGGTATTTACCTCTGTGGGCCCACGCTCACCGGAGCTTCTTCAAGCGCTAAATGATCGTTTGCACAGGCTCATTAATTATCTTTGATCCGCCTCATTTGTTCCGCAGTCGCCGTTCCATCATTTATCACTGCCGCCTTCTATTTCAAAAGAAGCCGCCGCGTAATTCTGATAGATGCCACAGCGTGCGAAGTTTTTGAAGCTGCACAACGGATAAAGTCAAACGTTTTCTCGGAAAACATTTCGCAAACTTCAGAGAAACGCTCATGCACCTGCTGTGTACTTTAACATCGCCACCGACTGCTTCGTGTGTGTGCACACTTTGGCATGCAACAGTCCACCTATCAAGACGGCTGAGAGTGTTCCTTTATTTATTGCGCAAGAACTCTTTACGCATACTTCCTCTCTCTCCATCTGTTCCAAAGCGAAGGGCAAATGCTCGGAAAAGCGTATGTATACACAGGCGCAGTTTAAGATGGCAGGAATCCTCGAGGCGGCGTAGTGGGTGCATTACCTTGCTAACAACGCGCCCTTACGAAAGGAAGTAAAATAGTCTGAATATCTACATGCAGCTGGTCATAGTTTCCGCTGCCGAAAATAGCACAGATAACGGCTCAGTTCATATAACCAAGGGCAATTGAGAAATTACTTTTTCAAATCGAAAAAGATAAAAAGAAAAAAAAAACGATAAGTGTGCTAAAAATGCCTGCAGTGTAAGTGTACTGCAAGCAGCGCACAGTGTCCGCGCTATGCCTCCAATGAATTCCAGCCTCATCTGAGGTGTCTTTAGCTTTTATCAAAAGATCCGTGTGCACTTCTTTTGTCCTATTTTCGCCCTGCTTCAAGTATCCTCACTGTCTCATCGCGCAGGTCCCTTTATAGGAACAGCCTATGCGCTACTGGGGCTGTTCCTATAAAGGGACCTGCGCGATGAGACAGTGAGGATAAGGATACAGTTCCCTTTATAGGAACAGCCTATGCGCTACTGGGGCTGTTCCTTCACGTATGCCATTAGTAGCCTGTTTACACGCGGATTAGGATCTGGGACGGTGGTGCGCTGACAGCCGGGAGGAAGGACAGCAGCAACGGGAGCCAACGCCACCGGCGGCTACAATTGACATAACTCCAATCTCCCGCCCCTCTCACGCCGGAGGGTGCGCCGGGAGGAGCTACTGTTTTCAGCGCTCGGCGCACAGCGGGCCTGTCTGGAGCCGCTGACGGGACATGACGAGCGGGTCGTGACCTCGTCTGCGACCCCTGGACCTCACTTTCTGGAACTCTGAGAGAAGGAGGAACGCGGTTATTGCGTCGTGTCTCGAGACGAAGCAGCGCGCGGAGGAAAATGAGCGAGTGACGAAGGGCAGCCGACTTGCATCGGCTCCTCTGTCTGCGCGTTGCCGAGCCGCTGGTGCGTTGCGGCCATTGTTTGCGTCTTTCGGCATGCGATATAAGTTTACTCTTCTGTTAGACGCAACAAGGTAGACAGCGCCCTCTTATTCTGAGCTGTATCCTAGCTCACTCCGGGCTCGCTGAGCAAGCAAGTGAAATGCATACAAGTGCTCAAACTATAAAGAGATGCAATTCTGAGAGCCTCGCTCGCGTTACTCAGGACAGTGTATATATTCCGTTTTATTTCCTTAAGGAGAACATTACGCGAAGGCATTACTTGTCTTTGGTTCGAATATGATGGCCCGGGACCTTCGCACAATCTCCCCAACATTTTTCTCAGCATTGCCGGTCTGCTTTCAGCTCCCGTGCACGGGGACTCAAGTGTTCCTCGTCATTATACCGCGATGAGAACTATGTCGATTTTCCTCTCTCCCCGCTCTTCACGTCTGCGATTTTTATCTCTTCTCGACCTTGCATTCCCACGCTATTTGACCCACTCAACTGCCTCTTTATGCAACGTATATATATGTGTGTGTGTTCTGCGTTAGCGCAAGTGTGCGTGTCAACATAATTCGAATGTGCGTTCCTGTACACGCACTTGGGCTTGCGTGATCGTGTGCGCATGGGCGTTTGCCGCAGCGCGTCTTTGCCGCCCTCGTGGGAAGTGTCTGTGCGCATGCGAGAATACCCTGCACGCGTGAAGGCTGTTTAACTTTGCTTGTGGCAGTGTCGTGTGCAGAATAATTCCTGCGAAGTTCATTACCGGCTTATGCGTCGATGGCTCTGATACAGGCTGAACGTAAATGGAGAAGGACCCCATTGCAGCGCTGTTTGTTCAACCATTAAATATTGCCTCACTGCATTGAACTCCTCTACAAGGCACGAAACTTGACACGACAAATATTCACTCCGCTCCAATACCGTAATCTGGTTACGTGGGTGTAATAGCGTAACGCGTCGGATTTATTTTGTGAGAACTCACTGCAGCTGATCGCCACCAGGTGTGGAATCACTCAACAAGGTTCGTTCAGGCATGCATCGCACATTCGTATCGCTCACATACAATCCAAAGCCAGCGCCGATCCTCTACGTACTTTAACGAAACTTCACTTAGGCTAACTTGGTTATAAATGAGTGGCATATATTACTGAAGTGATTGTTCTGTTCCCTTTCTCCCTTCCCCAACGCAGGGTGGCCAACCGGACTTTTGACTGGTTAACATCCCTGTCTTCCTTTTATTTCTCTCTCTCTTCGTAGAGCTGCATGGCTAATGATTGTCTAATGCTTTATTACCATCCTTTAATTAGCGCCTGAGCACACGACGCGTGCACTTACTGATTAGGAGATAAGGTGCAAATCCCCAATCATGGCTTCCAAGATTTTCAGTGCACCACGGATCATGCCGAGATTCCGAGCCTCTTCTCAATGTTTCCGGTTCTACGTCATTTGCAGTGATCAATAATCGTCGCTTCTTTATTTTTTCAAGTTTCACTGCAGGCATGTGAGTTATGCCAAAACGAACTGAACTTTGAACGAGATTGTAAGAATTTGTGGTTGACTTAAGGCGCAAAAAACGAGAACACAAGAAGGAAGACAAGACAGGACCAGGAGTAGACGATCCAAGAGGATACCGGAGCGTTGTGAAAACTGAAGGTCTCCTTGGTACTCTTCAAGTTGTGTGTGGGGGGGGGGGGGGGAAGGGTTGCAGGTGGGAGAGGGGCGGCTCAACTGCATACACGTTTGATTTCTTTGTGTTTTCTCTAAATCAGCTCAATACCGGCAGTTGTCTTTTGAGGCCTCGTTAGATGCCCCTTGTGAAGGACTGGGACATTAGAATAAAGCAAATTTCCGAACTGTAATGAGCTCTTTTACCAGTGCACCCACCATTAAGTTTCCTTTGATTCCGAAGTGATCTACCACGTCTTATTGAACTGTGCAGCTTGAGTACGTTGCTTAGGAGACCGTAGGTCAGACTGATGTCTGTTTGTCGCGGAAGATTATTTTTAATACAAGCGCTGCGAAAGCTTTCGGGATGACGACACATTTTCGGGGTGACTCTGATCGTTTGATGAAGCCGATGGCTTCGCCAAACGTGTTCTATTGTGTCTCTTCTAAATTTTGTTTACATTCCGCGGCTGCTGCAGCTGCTAGTCCCGTAGTACCGTTGCCTCAATTTCCAGGACTCATTCACTTCCCCTCAGCACCGCCTCTGCAGAACAGCCTACCTTCTCAAGAAGACGTCATGTTTTCTTTCCCAGCATCGTACAGGCAGCGCCACGTTACCGAGGGCGATATCTTTTTTGCGATGGCTATCATTAACGTCACAATGTGCATTCCTCCGCGTTCGTTTCCGGCGCACATTCGCCACCGCGGGATATATGGTCTCCCATTCCCCAAAATAGTTCCCTCCGGCCAGCGCATGATCGCTTTCGCGCTGGGCCGCGCACTTCCGCGATTATTGTACGAGCGGGCCTGGTCGCGACGCTGTTCGCGTAACAACACACGCCCGCGGTTGCGCAGTCCCTCGTCAGCCGAGCTCGCGCACAAAGGGCCAGTGCAGTCGTGCATAATCTTTCTAAGACGACACGCGAGAGCATCGAATGTCACCGTGCGCTTTATACGCGCACACGTTTCTCCATTCATTCCGACGATCCACGGCCGCCCGCTTTTCTTCCGAGCGTCGTCTTGCAGCGTGTATGCGTACACGGCGCGACACGCGACGCAGCCGGCGTATGGCGAAGCGATCGTCTTTCCTCGCTCCCGCGACAGCGTAATGGAGCGAGGCAGCGAGTCTTTCCTGGCGTCGGCTCGGCGTCGGGAGCGCACGGAGCTTCCCATCCTTTGGGTCGTCTTTCCTTAGCCTCGGGCTCCTCGCTCGGCTTCGCTTTCCTGGTAATTAGGAGAGCTTTACCTCACTCTGACGAGACAGTTGCACTGCGTGCAGTAGAAGTCGGTCGAATCATTTCTACGCGACGCGCGCGGTGCGTTCCCGACGCTGTGCACCCTTGCCGGTAGACGAACCTGCCGAGGCTTTGTTTGGTGTTGCCGCTCACGACGCAGCGTCAGCGTGCGTCACTGTTGTTTCGACTAAAACGGCCGCATTATCGTCTTTGCCTGCCTGAATAGCGTGGTGTTCTGTAGAACGCGCAAGGCGTAATAACGCAGAGTATTTAGGGGCATTAAGGTTGAGACTATGCATACGCCATCTACAACAGCGTGCGCCCGCGCCAAAGTACACGCACATAGCTGCGGGAGCGAGCAAAGCGCTTGCGGTCGTGACGTGCCCAGGAGAACAGAGAGCCAACCACTCGCGGAGCCCACCAGAGAAACGACAACAACGGCGATAAAGAAAAAAGGAACAGTCTGGCTCCTCCTTTCCCGGCCCATATGGCCGCCGCGTGTGTTATAGCCGCGTCACGCTTGTGTTCCTTGTCAGATTGGCTCTAGAGTGACAGCGCTCGTGCGGCGGCATCCTGCTGACGGAGCCCTGTTTCCCGCCACGTCTACAATGCTTCGCAGTAAAGGAGCGCATAGCCCTTGAGGTTACCATCACTCTTACGCGGATTTACACTTCTTTGCGTTCGGGCTTGCTAGCGCCCCTATCTGTTTATTATCCTTTTGACAAAGCCGGCACTAGCGCAAGCACTCCTGCCCGCGCGTGGTATTCACGCTGTGCCAAAGATTTCGCAAGGCTCCTCGAAGCGTTTGTCTAATGCCTGTCGCGCAGGCCTAAGTATCTACTGAGAGGCGCGGGCATGCTGGCTGTTGGAGGTTCTCTTAGAAGCGTTATCGATCAGCGGCTGAAGGCGCGAAGAGGGACGAGGCATCGGGGCTGATGGAAGCGCTAAATACAAGAGAGCGGCTTCGTCGTTTAAAGGCATCTAGGCACATTTTAACAAGCGCATGTCAAATCAAAAGCACTTGAAGCGGAAAATTTTATCAAGTCAATGCTCAATTCAGTGTTAAAAAATGGAATGCCCGCGAGCGAAGATTTATTTGACTGAAGACCCGGAAGACCAACGGCACCGTACAGCATATATTAGCGTAGAACGAGCAGCGGACACACGGCGTCCAACTTCTCACATCCTCTTGGCTCCTTTTAACGAAAGGTTGTCCAGAGGTCAGAATCAAAGACGACATAAAATTTTACTTCCGCTCCTGTTTCCTGTATTAGAAAGCGGTCAGTCTGCTACAGGTTCCTTCCTAGGCAGTTTCAAACTGTTTTATACTTCGTGACGCCTACTTAGCTCGGAAAAACGCGCCGCCAGAGCGGCGTGCCTCTTATGGCTATAGCGGAATGCTCCGTGACAGTCGCATTCAAGAAATCATCTCTCGTCATTCCTACAGCGGGTGTCAGGGAGCGCAGCGTTTAACGAGAAGACAGTTTACTCGGCCGGCGCTTGCACGCCTCCTTAGCCCTAAAACGCGGAACTCAGCTGCCGCAGTCAGTAGGGGCCAGCGTTCCACAGTGAAAAATGGAGGGGGGGGGGGGGGGGACAAGTGCTTTCGGACAGGCATTCAGCCTCCCCCCGGTGCCGTCCCTGATTAGCTTGTCGCTATTCAACGCCCACGTTTTGTTTCGCCGATTCGAAGGAGCGCCAGCAACGCCCTAATGCACTCGGCAGGGGCGCCGACGGCGGCGGCGTCTGTCCTTCACGTCTCGGGGTGCGGACTCGAATCTACGTGCGTCGGCGCCTCGCAAACGAACGTGCTCGCTCAGCCCCGAGAGCCGCCATATCAAAGGGCCGCTGCTTTCGGGCCACGCGACGAGCGAGTTCGGTTCGCATATGGCATTAAACATGACGCTTGTTATTAGTGGCACGTGGCCACCATTGTCTTCTCCGTTTGGCCCCGTTTTGTTTCTTGTTGTTATTCCGGCGAGAAGCACCCGTCGCGCTAGCCTGCAGCCTTCCTTAACTCGCGCCCGAGAACCGTGTTCGCGCGGAGAGGCCGGTAAAGCGTGCTAAAAGAAGTGCTCGGGCGTCTAAGGCGATTAGCTGTCTGTAACGTCTGCCGCTCGCTCTGTCTTTGTTGTGCCGTGCCTCGCTCGGCCTTGGACGAGAATTGCGTCCCGTACGGCGCTTGTAAACAAGCCCTTTTATGTGGCTGTGCTTTGCGAAGCCCGTATAAGCTGTAAGTGCGCCGTGTCGGGGCTCTGTACAGCTACCGTGCGCGCATTAGGTGCAGCAGAAAGACAGCGCTCGGAATTGGATGTGCATTGCGCCAGAGAATTGTAGTGACCGTCTGATTAGGTCGTATATCCGTGCACGCTGTATTATATGAACAGCATACGCATGGAAGTTCCGTGTAGTGGGCGTGCACAGCAGCTACTCTGCGCAGACAGCGAGCTGTCATTTGTGCACGTTCGGTTGCGACCTATTTGTGGATATATAGTAAAGCTTGTTGCTCTGTACACTGAAAGGAACGACAGAATGGACGAACGGGACTGTGGGTTAGTTCAACTGAGCTTAGTTCCACTGTCTGAACATGAACGGAACGGAGTTTGTTATTACGATTGACGTTAACGGTGGAGACAAATGGTGAAACATGTACTTATGTTTCAAAACATGGTTCAAAGTAGACTTACCCAGACTGCTGCTTGCAAATACCGTATATATTTTGTTTATTATATTACAGTCAGGGTAAGATGCCTGGTGATGTAGAACTACGTAGCATTTACCTTTATATTTATTTGTTCATATAGCAACCCTTGGCACGTGTACTCAATGACCATATCTCATGGATGAGGAATGCCCCTGATGTTCATTACTATATTTAATTTTTTTATACAACTTCGCTCCTAGTATTCACTTGTGTTCTTGTATTGACTAGTTCTAATGCTCGGCGCGGTCCACGCAGCTGAGCTTGACAGATCAAACGATTTGACCCATCTCGCTCAAGATTCACCTTATCGAAAAGCTTTTGGGGCAATGAATAAATAAATAAATAAATAAATAAATAAATAAATAAATAAATAAATGATTAAGTAAATAAATAAATCAGCCAATAAACAAACAAGTAAATAAATCAACCAATAAATAAATAAATAAATAAATAAACACAACATTTATTATTTACAAAGGTGGTACATATTCTGCATATAGGGGGGCATAGCTATCTCCCCGATCTGCAAATTATTGCTGTGCTAAGTTATTAAATCATTCATTCTCATCAGTTTTTACTCTTGAGGATATTACTACATGTCATAACACTGATGTTGTTTCCGGTATTAATATGACTGAAATAATAATTGACGAAGCTGGTATTTTATCTTTACTAGGAAAATTAAAAACTTCATCTGCATCTGATCATAATGGCTTCAACAACAAAATACTTAAACATATTTCTTCTGGTATTCGTCATTGCTTGGCAGCCATCTTTTCTCTATCATGATCATCAGACACCATTCTTCAGAACTGGATAATAGCAAAAGTAGTGCCCATATTTAAATCAAGGGATCGCTCGTCCCCACTTAACTACAGACCTATATCTTTAACTAGTACCATCTGTAAAGTTTTCGAACACATGATACACTCACAAGTAATTACATATTTAGAGTAACACAATATCATCTTCAAATGCCAGCACGGTTTATGCAAGCGCTTCTCATGCGAAACACGACTTCTGGGATTTACTCAGGATTTACACTCGTTACTGGACGCCGGCCTCCAAATTGACGCCATACTCCTTGACTTCTCAAAAACGTTCGATCGAGTTCCTCACCACCGACTCTTACTGAAACTTAGACAGCTTAATATTCACCCACTGGTTCTGGCGTGGGTGCAAGCCTTCCTCTCCAGTAGACAACAGTTCACGTCGGTCAATAACTTTAACTCTCCTTTCGTCCCAGTCTCATCTGGTGTTCCTCAGGGAAGTGTGCTTGGTCCAATGCTTTCCCTAATTTATATTAATGACTTACCCTCCTCCGTCAAATCTAGAGTTAGGCTATTCGCCGACGATTGTGTTACTTACCGCAACATCTCTTCTGAAGCTGACCAGTAATCTCTGCAATCTGACCTTGACTTCTTAACTTCGTGGTGCACAACGTGGCTAATGACACTAAATCCATCAAAAACTAAGTTGGTGTCTTTCACTAAAAAAAGCTTCTCGCATTCCAACGTCTTACTTGCTAAATAATACTTCAGGGGAACTTACGACCACGTACAAATATATTGGAGTCAACTACCAGTCTGACCTGTCCTCATTACCATATTAACGCCACCCTTCCTTCAGCAAACCACTCACTTGGGTTTCTTAAGCGTTACTTAAAACACACCTCATCGCACTTACGTAAACTGGCTTACATCACTTTAATCAGTCCTAAAATAGAATATGCCTCAGTCATTTGGCATCCCGATCAAGACTAAATTAATAAAAACGTCGAAGCCCTGCAGAACCGTGCTGTGCGTTTTATTTATTCGGATTACTCATCTCACACCAGCGTCACTTCATTGAAGAATCGTGCTGAAGAGCATGTGTTATCTTGTCGCCGTAAAATCGCTCGCTTATCACTTCTTCATACGCTCTACCATCATGCATCACTTCGCGAGGACTTCTTTAGGCCACCCCAGCCATCTTTCCCCGCCGTGATCATCCTTTTAAGATCGAACGGTTCACGTGTCGCGCACTAACTTACGCTAGTTCGTTCATACCGCGCACAATGACCGAGTGGAATAACTTGCCATCAGACATCGCAACCGTCACCGACATAAATGATTTTCAGAAACTTCTAATCATGAAACAAAGTGCGTAAGACTCCCATGTTTCATGTCCCCCCCTCTTTTTTTTCACACTACAAACAGTGCTAAGAAATGTTCTTGCCTTCTGTGTAACATGCATATTTTTATGTTTATTGTTCCTATTTTTATTGTGGTGATTTGCCTTTTCCTTTTAAGTTCACGTGTTGTGTTGTTTTCTGATTTGTTATACATTAATGGCGTGTGTGCTTTCTATAAACCAGATTACCCTCCATTGTTGTGTGCTTGTGATTCATATTCTCTTTTTGTACACTTCTGAATATTATTAATACTACGACAATCTTATTGGCCTTGTCTTATTATTATTATTATTATTATTATTATTATTATTATTATTATTATTGTTGTTGTTGTTGTTGTTGTGATGATGACGACGATGATGATGATGATGATGATGCACGCAGCTTTTTCACCTCAAGCCAGGCGAACAAAACCAAATAAAGACTGCGGAGTGCATGCGCAATATACGTTACATTACACGTCTGACGTCAGAGAATTACTGTTAACGTCTTCGCGAGAAAAAAGAAACGAAGAAACACTGTCCTTTCCATTGAACATAGTCATCCAAAAAATGTCTCACACCACTTTTACCGGTATCATTGTTATATCAGTGCCCTCATATTGAAGTTCATTTAGAAAGGTAGCGAGCCGATATCGTAGCATCTGCTTTCCCTAATCCGTATGGCAACGAGTGGCAGTCCATCGTCCATGCAGGATAGCTGGTAGCACATGTAAAATCATTCATTTCAAGCCCTGCCAAGCTTTCTAATATGTTGCTCTTTCATTTTTGCATTTCTTGCATAGAAGCGACGTAGTGACAGTGGGAAACCACGCTGATAATGTGCGCTTTCTTGAACAGTTCGGCAATATGGGACAAGTAAGGCATAAGAAGAGTACCTATTAATGGTCACTCAAGTTAGTTTAAATTTCTCTATTTTAAATATCCTTTCTCTAGGAGCCTCCTCTCTTGGCAACTACTGCAGGGATGTCTGCTCAGCCGTGGAAGGATTCAGGGTTGTTTCAAGAGGTTTTCCTTAAGGTTTTCGCACATTATATTTATCCGTTTCCACACGACACTTTAACCAGTTTTTGTACCAACAAATTCTTCCTAGTTCCATCCAAATCTTGGCCAATCCGCCGCAGTGGATGTGCACCTTCAAAGAAGGAAATCCAATCCAATATGATGACTCTATTCCGATTCATCTCTTCTTGTGGAGGTGACGCATGGTGACACTGCGAGCACATCGTCACGTCTGGCGCATGTGCCACCATTGTTTACTAGCTCCTCTGCTGAAACTAAACATTCAGCACCACTTTCAATTCAATAAAATGTGCCGTAAGGCAAATCATACGATCTTTTTTTTAAAAGAAGCAGCTATTTAGCTTCGCTTTATCTTTCCCTACATTTCCTTATCCGCTGTGCTGTTTTGCGGAAATCGCCTTCTCACGTTATACGATTTGCTTGTGCGGCTTCTTCAGTGTGCCGAACGAATAATTTAATGTTTTGCGTGCCCTAATTACAGCGTCGTAACTTGATTTACGTAGTGGCACAGCCTTCCGTGTGCCGCCTGTAGGGTTGCGCTCGTAAACTCCGCAGCGCGTATGGTTAGGCATTCGCGTGCGACGGTCGTTTCGTGAGCTTCGTGCGTAGAGTGAGAGGCCTGCTCTTAATATGAAATAGCAGGCTTATGCTTGAATTACTTGATGCGTCCCTTCTTTGACGTTCGTTTTCTGCACCTCTTTCACTTAATTAATACTTTATGTATAATACGCCTTCTCTTTTATGTCTGTAGGATAGGCGGCTCCTCGGTGGACTATTTTCATGTCTCCATCATTTAACAACCGAAAATAACAGCGTAGACTGCGGAAGTGGAAGGAAAATACAGATCTGAACGTGCATGTTGCATTCAATGTGAAGCTTTCGTGAAGTAGTAAATTAAGCATTATACCTCTAGATGTGATGCGTGCATCTGTGTTTATTTTCATACTATGAAACGCTAACGTGATTCAATATGTTTTTATGTAAAGCACAGGTCGAACCATTAATCTGATTCAATGTTTATGCTTATGTAATTGGTACACCATTCACAAGCTACGCAAAAATTCAAACAGCAATTTAGGCGGATGCACACTGTGATGCGTCGATGCACCGATGCAAAAAGACAAGGGTGATGTGTATGGTGCTTGTCGAAATAGTAATGGTGATGAGAGAGGTGTATGGGGGAAGGGAGGGGCTGGGCGTTTGGGCGGACAGCGAGTGAAGTACGATGAATACGTAAATGCAGTTAAGGGTTCTGTATTCCTTGTGTTACAGTGGCACGTACCTATTGTGAAAGAAGAAGGAGAAGGGGGAGCCGGTGACGCCTTAGGAACGTGTTTGATCACGTTTGTGGTTACATATAACCAACTAAACGAATAAGCTTTTGAATGTACCCCTATTTCTTATTTTATTTTATTTTTGTTTAATTGTAATATGTAAGACTTCAAAACATTAAGTAAACGTTCAATCACACAATGCTTGGATAACCACAGTGTGGATACGAGGCATAGTATGAAGCCATCATCATCATTATCATTATAAGAAGAAAAGGAAGGGGAAGGCGAATAAAAAGAAGACCTTATTATGGTCAAACTTTTTTATTAGCTGATTTATTATAAGCAGCTAATTCAACGTAAAACTGCCCGATTCTTGGTCCAGCCCCCAGTGTGGATACGTCTCATGTTTTGGAGGCACAACAACAACCATATACGACAGCTCTGTTCCTAGTCGCCTCTGCTTCTGGTGGTGGCGCTTCCTTGTGGTGAAAAGGTGACGGGGAGTCGCCGTCCTATTCTGGAGGACTGGCCCAGTATGGCCACATACCCATCGGTGTATATGCATTGCCACACACTCAGTCGCCCAAGAATAGGTGGCCAACATACAAGAAAATTCAGAAAAAGTCAGTGAAGGCGTTGAATATCACGCTCTATTCCGTAAGATGCCTTCGTGCTGTAAGGATGCATGTGAGCGAAAATATATGTACAAGTTTGTAATTGCTTGTTTGTTTACTGATGCGTTCACTGGTCACTACTTTTGTGGTCGACATTCATTCCCAACTATGAAGGCCGATTACCCGATGGGCGTACAATGTCCACATAATAGCAACATATATATATATATATATATATATATATATATATATATATATATATATATATATATATATATATATATATATATATATATATATCCGGTGACATACCGATCGACTGACACGACATCATGAGGGCTAAGTCAAAAATGCTTCAATGAAAATTCGACAGTACGCTAGTTCTGTGAACGTACTAAAATTTGTGCGCAAAAACAACGGAAGGGTCAGGCTGCAGCAACTACACAGATACAAGACACCAAGCGGAACGAAAGCTTTGCACTGTACACTTTCATTACTAGCGCGAAATTGTCTTCCTGATCTTAATTACGCCGGGCCTCGATCCTAAGTGATTATGACTTGGTTTCTTATTTCCTACTTGCAGTAGTTTTCATGTGTTTTTTGTTCTAGAGCGGTTTTTTTTTTTTACTCTGCTAGGACTATTTCGAACATCGTAGGAACAAAGACAGCGGCGCAAACCCTGTTCTTCTCATTTCCCAAGGTGTAGACTATATCTTCAACGTGTCTTGCGACATAGAACCGACGCCCAGCTGAACTAAGGCGCCGGCAGTTAAGGACGAGGGGTGACCTCCGAACTCTGAATGGCGTGGAGTGCTATATATATACACGCAAGCGAGGCGAGACTCCGTGTCACGACTCGAAAGAAACGCTCCTCGCTTGCCTTTTCCACTCGTTATAAAGTTCCGTCTCCGAACGACGCATTATTTAAATAGACGCCGACTGTGCAAGCAAGTTTCCCGGTAGGAAGTGTGCGTGTGCCCGATTGTGCGATCCACAACACGCTGTGCGAGTAATCGCGCCGTTGGCGGCAGGGAACAGTGTGTGAAACAAAGGGGGGTCATTTCAATGCGCAACACAATGTGTACTCGGTCCCTTCGTATACACCTTCGCTAACAGAAAAGCAGCCACGCGGTCTGAGTTGTTCGGTTGAAGTAAGCGTGCCCTTAAGCACAACTATACTCGTTACCATGCGTAGGTGAAGTGACTGGAAAGGGCAAAGGCTGAGGCGCAACGATTTACCGACCTGACCTGAAGTAATCAGGTGAACTCGCTCTAGCATGCTATGATACTTGCGTATTCGCATGCGTGACAACGTGTCGTAATCGCCCAACTGCCGCCAGTTTCTTCTATTGTTCCTGTGAAATTTGTTTCGCTTTTTTATGTTCTCGCTCGGTGCGGTTTTCTTCAAGAATATTACTCCATCGGTGTGTAAAAACCTAGTTTTGATAAGAGGTATCACCTGTTGCGATAATGTGTAGCCCATACACCAACCGCGGCCCTATAGTGTGCATAACCTGTAGAGTCGCTCCTGTGACCTCAATTACGGGCATGATTCGACCCTGCAGGCTTCACGGTGCCTTTATGTGCTCAAAACAAGTTAACGCCATCGAAACCACCTAGGACTACTAGTAATATGGACGCAGTCAAACGCATGCCCTGAGGCCACTAGCTGGACATACCAGGTATGTGCTTAGCCCCGGCAATAGTGGTGGGATATATGGTGAATCGTTGCTGCGCATATGAAATTGCTGCATGCTGTCTACTTGTTCAGGTATTTATGAGCTATGCGCAACTATTTCTTCAATATGCTATCATGAAAAAACCAAGATAAGCGGTAGAACGAACCGTCCTACATGCATTAGCACCTCCGCATAACTTATTTGACATGTTAATAATCATACGGTGAAGCTTTTGATTACGCGTACCTTGGCTCGTGCCCGATTGCTCCTCCTAATCGCAGTTGCCAGCATCCAGCTCTTTTTTTTCTCTCTCTGTGATCGCTTTATGTCTGCACACCTGATAATAATCTCTCAAAGTCATGTTCTTGCGACCTAAAAATAATTCTGCGGCTTTACATGTCAAATCACCTGATTATCAGGCATGCCATGCTGAGTAACTCTGACATAATTATTACCACATGGGGTTCTTTAGCGATGACCGATGCGCAGTACACCACCGTTCTTTTTCCGTCCACGTCCATCCGAATGCGGCTGCCATTGCCGGAATCGAAACCGTGGCCTCGTGCTGAGCAGCACAATGTCATAACAACTAAGCTGATGCGGCGTGTCATGTGTCATAAGTATATCCGTTCATCACAGATTAATCGATGTTTCTCGGGTGGCAGTAAATAACGACGTGTTTATGCGTCGCACTTCTTGCACAATTATTATCAGTTGCCAGGCTGAAGCATCGTAAATGGCCCGAGAACACAAATTATTTCCCCCTAGCGTTTTACGCCACTAGATATAGGTACGTCGTCTGGTCACCCACGAGAATTCATTGTACATGCGGCGGGCAAGCGATGACAGCTGTCGCAGGACAGAACAAAATAAAGATGACGAAGCTGCCAAAAGTCCCTTTCGGTCGGGTATAACTCATTGCGATCGATGTCCTTCGAGGCACTCTGCCGCCCTTGCCGTGATGCAAGAACGACGGCGGACAAACAACCGAGCTTCTCCCGCAGTCAGGAACATGCTTGCGACTCGTGTGTATGACGCGCAAAAGAATCGTAGGTAGTGTAGCGTCTGCGAGCGTTACGCCGCCTTGGCGTTGCGACTGTGCACGTCGCACGGGACTGCCGACACGACAGACCCGATGCGCGCGTGACAGGGAGGCTGGAGCGTTCCCTCCTTCAGAGCCGTCCGGCACCGCGAAGGCGTACGACGCGGTGGGCCTCTCCTGCGTGCACCTGCGCGCTCGCAACGGTGGCAGCTCGACTGACGGCCCCGCGTGGCTCGGCCTGGATTCTCCGCTCAAATTGGTGCTCGCTCGGCGGCACGCGGCGACTCCAGCCAGGCAGAGTAGCAGGCCGTCCAGTCGCGGACGAGTTCGGCCCCGCGCATGACGCGTCCTCTCGGAAGAAGAAGAAGAAAAAAAAAAAGAAGACCGAAAACGGCCGAGAGACGAATGCCCGAGTCGCGCCGCGTTGCTCGGGTGGCACGCGGATCGCGTTTCGGGCGCGTGTCGGCGATGCTCGAAGAAAACGGGCGGAGAAAGGTTTTCGCCTTTGTTTTGCTTGCGCCGGCGTCCTTGAAGGAACGGCCGTCGCTCCAGTTCTCACCCCTCCTCGTCGGCTCTCCCGACTTTCTGCGTTCGGTCGAGTATGTAAGCGAAAGTCTGACGTTCTGGCAGCGTTATGACCGTGCATATGCCCATTCTTTCTATATTTCTTCAGTTGGCACGCTTATTGCACTTAGGCTCCGCCCTCGCTTTCTATATATAAATGCAAGGTATACGACTCTGGCTTCTGTCTTCAGAAAAGAAAGCCTGCTCACCGTTTCTTTCATTTGTTTTGCTTCAGATTCCTAAGTGCACAGACAGCGTGGGAGTTTACTTTGTCCAAGAATGTGCGTGGTTTGCGTTGCCGCTCATGAAATAATTTAATTCCCCCAATTCTCTTCATTGGGCGTCTTTTTCCTTAGCTATGGTTACAGAATAGGGCGTCCTATGAATAGCCGAAGGTCCAATACCACTGTAACTAATCGGCAAAAAGAAAATGCATGCCTTCTGTCAACAACCACGTTCCAAGCGCGGCAGCCACTAAGGGGGCGAGGCGTGGATTTCTTTCTCCTTTTCTTCTGTAGGTAAATTGAGCCCGTCAGATATCTGGGCCACAACAAACGCTGTTCGATCCGGTTGTCTCGATTCTTCAAGCTTCTCAGATGAAACGTGCGCTGCCGAAACAGGCGCCAGTCGATGCACCCACCACAACGTGTTTCATATTAAGGCCAGCGACCTTGATGCTTGACGCGCGTTGAAAAATTGCTCGTTCTTATGGGCAAGCTACATTCCCCGTGAGTGCAAACTTAAAGTATGGTCAAAGTCTCGAATATTTCGTTGGGCGCGTACGTGCACGCTGGTTTCGGACTTCTCGTAGCTTCTCCTGCATCACCTTGAGCTCTGAATACCTTCATGTACCCATTTTTCGTTTCTTTTCCACTTGTTCTCCGGCTGGTCTCGGAAACATTTTAGAGTCAAGATAAAGATTAAGCATGACGAAGTGCATGACGAAGTGGAAGCTTCACGACGGCTCCATGGAGATTTGCGAGCCAACGCTCAAACGCGCTTTCTGTAGGTGCACGCAGGGTGCACGCCTAGCCTCGAGCAGCAGTTCAGCAAAGCACTGTGCGGCTGGCCGGCGCACACGCACTAGCACATGCGCGCGCGCGCGCGCTGCGAAGAACCAACACGCCAACCCAAAGAAGAAGCACGCCACGGCTCAACGGCCCGGTGCCTTCCAGGCGCTTGCGCGGTGACCTCCAACGGTCTTCACGGTTGCAAAACGCGCCAGCACGCGCCCGCGTGGACCATAAAGCGCCGCGCAGGCTCCCGGCAATCAAAAGCAGCAGCGGTAGGGGCTCCCCTTCGAGTGCACGGTGTAGAAGTACACCGTATCCCGTGGGCGCATGAAGCGCGTGCAACGGCGGCGGCGTTGTTCGCGAGCGCAAATCGCGTGCGTATCGTGCATGCCGCGTCCGAGGCAGAAATAGAAGCATTTAGTCGCAGCGAACAGCCGCGGCTGGCGCAAGACCTCGTCCCCGGCCGGCTAAACGACGCAGCAGCGCCGCTCTCTTCCACCCGCGTTCCGAGCCGCTCCTGCTTTCCACGTGCCCAGTGGCCGCGCCAGCGCGACTCGCGCGGGATCCAGCTGAGATGTCGTCATCGGGAGACGCATTCCTCGCGGTCACGGCCGGCAAATCGGCCGCGAGCGCGCGGCGTCGCGAATGCGCGCCAAACAGGCAGCGCTCGCTTCGTGGCACCGACCGCCACGACGGCGTGCACGCGGCAAACGAAACGCGGATAGCTTGATCGAAGAACGCCGCTGAGACGACACCTGGGCAGGTATAAATAAAAGGGCGTTCCAGGGGATGAAAAATCCACGACCTGGAAGAGAGACATCACCACGGGTTTCAATCCTCTCGTGGGCGTCCAGGAACTCGAAGAGTACAAAGCTTCCCTCTCCTCCGCTGCTCCCTCTTTTTTTTCACTCACTATTTGATCAGTTCCGCGCAACAGAGCGTAAATAAGAAGGAACATGCGCGCGGATCGAAATAAGATATCATTTTTATTTTCTGTTACTTATACTCTTCTCGCCGCCACTCTTCGGCCACTTTTCCTTCGTTCCTTATTTCAATGTTCGTGCAGAAGATTCCGCTATTTCGTTTCCTTTGTTCCAAGAGGGGCGTCACGATCGCGTGTTTTATTCATCGCAGCCTAGCGCAAGGGGAAAAAAAGAAGGAACGAACGAGCTGGCCGGTCAATTCTCCCTGAGGGACCGCGCGCTCTCCTTCTCCCTGCTTAGCGTGCTCGCGCTTCATGCCGGAGAAAGTGCGCCATGGGGCAAGCGAGGACTCCCGTTAATATTCCCGGCACACGAGCGCAGGCAATTTAGAACCCACCTACGGCACTTTATTTATATTTTCCGGCGCGCGCAGCTTGATTCCGCTGCGCGTTCACCGAGCTGCAGCAGCACTGCCCCGCCGATTCTTTCATCCTTCGCTCCAGTCTTCCGAGCCTTCGGAGATTTTCTCCGCCAGTTCTCCTTCCCGTATCTGCTCGTAAACATTTGATCCTAAGCGCGAGCGAGTGCGAGCGTGCTTTCGTAACAATTCCACGCGTGCCGACGTCAGACGCTTCGATGCGTGCGCTTCTCATTGCTACGACTCCTCCTCTGCTCGCGTTGTTTTACTCCTTTGGTCGCCGTTTGCGAAAGTCCGGTCATCTGTAGCGGCAAACGAGGGCTTTCGAGGGAATCCTCTTTCCTATCGTCGTCTAAACATAGCGATGCATTGAGACGCATTCACGCACGACGCTTCCTTTCAGTTTCGTCTATCCTGTGTCGCTCGAGCATGCGAACGCAGCTTTATTCGATGCTTTCGCCGTTCTTACCTTCACGCGGAATGAACCGACAGCTCTTGCTCGCCGACTAATGCCGAGTTTCAATTTCTGTGCAGCGGAGCATGGAAAAAAGGTATGCATGTTCTCGCGTTCTCAGGTAATGTAAGCCCTGTGTTGAGAAACGGCGGATCATTTTTTTTCCCAATGCCACTCATTAGCCGGCATAAAATCTGGTGTAGATTTTGAGTACTTTCGGTTTTCTTGCTATTGAGGGCACAGTTAGTTATGTCAGTGACATTATTTTGAGTCCTTCGATTCCGTTCACTCATTCTTTTTTTTTTTGTCTCCCTCAACCTGTTCCACTCGTTAAAGCGTCAGGTATGAGAACGCCTTTCTTGCAGTTACTGAATTGCATCTGTTGAAACTTCTAGCAAAGTTAAGCCGCCAACTGCGCGCTTTTCTGGCTCAGTTGTCATGAAGAAAATATTGCTCCTGGTGCCCTGGATTTTCGCCAGCATTCTGTCGAAAGCTCGCGTTTTCCAACGTACGTTCTTTTTTTTTCTCATGGCGTGGCGATAGCGCCCTGCAAAGAAATGGTGTTCAGTAGCTTCTTTCGATTCTGAGCGACGGCCGCCCGCGTTTTCGCTTAAGCTGATTCTGCATGGAAAACACTTTGTGTATGCAGAGTCTGGAAGTAGTCTATGTTTCACCATTTCTACATAACGGGTGACATTTAGCGGCACGTGACACTCTTTTTTCGGGCGAATCTAAAAGAGAATGCTGTTTTGACCACAGTTTTTAAGCCAGAGATACCTCAATATGCACGCCGATGATGCTGTTCAGTTTGGTGAACGCGTGAATAATTTCTAAAGCGAGCGCGTCGCGCTTAGTAGATATTCATGGTATTCTCAGAAGCAAAGAATTTCAAGAGTCTTTGCGTTATTGAAGGCCGTTTTTCTCTTTTACATCTGCCACCTCATGCGCCAACATACCAACAGATGAAGAGGGCAAACGTTAAGTATCAACGAAACAAAACATGACCAAACGAACATACACATAACCTACCTATACGTAGACGTGTGAACAAGCAACCCGCTGGAAAGGCCAGGACAGAGGAGCGCGCACAGCTGTCTTTGTTTTGAAAGTGCAGAAATGAGCTTCGCACAAGCAACAAGTTTTGTCGTGAAGCGAGAACGACTCTCTCCCCAGGTGCAGAAAAATAAACACCTTCAGGAAACTTGCACGGCGGGGCCCACATTAACAAAGAACTTATCTCGTATGTTCTAATTGCCATTCGGCGGTCATTTTCTCTCATATATCCAACATCGCGGCAGGCTGGCATCTGCTTTTTCGAATGTTTCTTGCGTAAGAACAATTTTCTGTGAATACGAACCCGTCGAGCGTATACACTTATTCCTGATCTGCAACCTCACTTCCTTGCCCTCTCTTACATGCCGGTTACTACGATAGTAAATTACCCGTGTCATTGTAGCTCAATAAATTAGAAATTTTCTCTTGTTAACTTCTTCATTACAATGTTTCCTGTCTATCTGCCTGTGTGTCCGTGCTTCTTTGTGGCTAGAAACTACACACAAATATAGAGACATATCGAGGGATTTATCTCTGTTATGTCTGCTGCTCACTCCAGCCCATACACGTTCGTTTAGTGGAAACTGTCATTCCGACTATCATGAACATGATCTTGGATTGTAGCGCGAAGTGACACGAACAGAGACTAGAAGCAGAGAGGACGAACGCTGCTTCTAGCCTCGGTCCGTGTAACTTCGCGCTACAATCCAAGATCATGTTACCGTACCAACTCGCCCAACCTTCGACCCTTTTGCACTATCGTCAAAACAGCACAGTCACCTGAACGAGGCGTGCGCCTTCTTTTCGTAGTCGTTTCCCTCCTTGCCCATCCGTCCAAACACTGGCTAGCACTAACCACAGTAGCACAGGTTTTCAGTGTTGTACTTCCTTCAGCCCTCGTGCTTTACCGTGTACCTGGAAGGGCTTAAGCCACGTTCACATTCACATTCAACATTGTGTTTATTCCCGTTCAAAACTATCGTTCCCATTCTCTGTGCACGCATGTGACCATCGAGGGGCGAGATGGCGTGCTCCGTGTCCTCCGCTGCCCGCTGCCGCCTTGCTAATGAGGGCTATTTTTGCGCTGTTCACTGGCTCCCACGGCCCGCATGGAAGCGGCACGCCAGCCGATATCGATGGACTCAAAGCGGCGATCGCTACCAGCAGCACCTTGCTTCGGCTGGCGCGATGTTCAAACCAGAAGCAACAATAACTGAAGGCCGAACTCGGGGGAAATGAAAGCTCGGCCCTCTTGAAGGGGGACGCCGGGAGCACGCATATTAATAGATTCCGCTGCTGAGAACTGTGCAGCCAAGCTTTTTCTACGCGCATCTGAATAACCAAAATATCCGAGAACTCTCTTTCGGCCGATTAACTCTTATTTGCTTGACAGATGTTTCCCTAAAAAGAAAACTGCTTCTTTCCTGCTCTCTGTCGCAATTTAGTCCACATAGGCAAGAGGAAAATACGAGACAGTCGGGCTTTGCCTTCGTTCAGCTCATCCAGACCAGTTCAACGTGTACACTCAGCATCAGCCCCCACCGCGTATACTACCACCGCATAGCTTTATCGTTCGTATTCTTGCGCTTTCTTCTACGCCATTTATTTGGTCGTAGATCTGGATTAGTTTTGAGGCTATCTATTCTGTGTTTCTTACACGACCCTACGTAAGCTCTTGTATTACAGGCTGCCACTATCTCGCATCTCGTTACTGTTATCACTATTGTTACGTTATCACTGTCTCGTTATAGGCTGCCATATCGTGTAATCCCACGCATGACGTTACTTATAAGACCACCCAATGCACTAGTCAATAGTCCCACGGCTACCACTGGCTGGCATTTATTTATCGCTACTAGCCATTGACTCTCTAATCGTGCATTGCACCAAGGAGACTTCGGATAGCTGAGAAAAAGCGTCAGAGCATTGTAACCTGCACACGTCGCAGAATAACTGTGGCACATGCACATTCCGACTCGGCGCACGAGCGCGCAGCTTGCCCTGTTTTCGTCGTCCTTTCGGCGTGTTTCATTGACACTTCTGGGTTATTTAGCTTAATTTCTGTCTAACAGCTAATAACAGACGCTCGACATGCAAGCCGGGAAGCAAAGGGGCGTGTCCCGTAGTACACATATGTGCATCCATGGAGTCACTGGGCGTACTCTTTCCTTTCGTCACGAGCGCGGCTGCTCTATTTTTTCATTGGCACTGCGTTCCCCTGCGCTACGGATATATTACATTCTATGTGCGCAGCGAATTTTCCCATGCGCCTGGAATAAACCCGACAATGCTACTTTGAGTCTGTGTGCGCCACGCGTGCGCTCTCGAATCGAAGCGATCGCGCAGCCGCAGCACACAATGCGGTCGTTAACCTGCTTCGCTGGCGTCGTTCGCCCGCGCCGGATGGAAAAAGAAGACAAAGAATTGGTCCCGACAACAACGAACGACACCTATAGTCCGATCATGCTTCCCGCTATTGATGACTCGGCGACTGCGACACCTTAAACGGCAACAGAAGCCGAAATAGAGAGGGAATCTAGAGGCTGAAGAAGAAAGCGAGATGACTGTGCAGCTTTCCGAGCAAGTACTCACACGTATGTATAAAAGTGTGCCTCTGTGTTTGTGTTCCTCGACCAGGAAGCGTCGTTTTCGCTCCTGTCTACGGATCGATCGGCTTGCCTCGGGCGAGCTTCGCTCCACGGAGGCGAGAGAGCGCTGCATTTGCTTCGACGAAGCCGGGAAGTGCGACAGGCAACCGCCGTGTCCTGATTGACGTGCAATCAAATCCCGCTTCCACCTCCGCGCGTCCCCTTTGCTTGCGTTATTCCCCCTCTATCCTCAGCTTTATTTTGATGCTCTTCGTTCTTTTTTCTTTCTGCGAGGGAGTTGTACCGTGCGTGTTGTTCCTATTTTATTTCATCATCGATAGAGAGAGAAAGAACAGCGAATGGCGAGCGAAATCGCGTCGTGCTGGCAGACAAAGCGGTAATTCGCTTTCGAGCATCCGGAAGACGTCTTATATGCAGATCGCCCACATATTCGCGCAAGCAGCTTTTGTAGAGAGACAGAGAGAGAATTATTGCACACACAAAAAAGGAAGTTGAGCTGAGTTCGTTTCATTTCCCTTTTCTTTTTTGTTAGCTATTTCTTTCCCTGTTCGCTTCCTGTAGTGCACGCCGAATGCGCAGGCCAAACATATACCGCACATCAGCCATTCGGTCGAAACATAAGGAACGCAATTTGCTCCACCCGTCATCCACCGGCAATACGTGGAGCACGACTGAAATATTTACCGCATAAATAAGTGAGATAGCGAGCCCCACCGAGGCGAAGGCGTGTGGGAGAAGGTTTAAGGTGAAGGGGCGCGCGCTTGGATTTACGTCCCTTGTGTATTTGAAGCGCCATCTGGGGCATCAAAATAACGACACTTGTGTCGCCTGCTGTTTGCGTCTGCGTATTTATCCGTGTGCCCCTCCCTCCCAGACTTTTTTCCCCCCGTTGTCGCCATCACGTACGACACTCCTCGCAGGAGTATTCTCGCACACGCCCGCATATACACCCGACAGTGTGTCTCGATTCCCTCTTCGCTCCGCATCTTCCGCGTTGCCAGCAAGCCTCTGACGTCGAGGTGATGGCGAAATGCTGTTTACGGAGCATGCCGGCCCGTATTTGCATACCGGGGGCCTGTGCTGCGTTCGCCTGCTATGCGTAGAAGGCCGAATGCAGGACGCAACGGGTCGTACGCGTTTTACTTTGCTATGCGTATAACGGGCGCGTAATTTAAACGGCGGTGATTCACGGCTGTAGCCGGTCCTGCCTCATTGCAGGGCGGCGAGCCGCATCTCTTTTCATGCACACTCCCGGCGTACACTTACGTCTCTGCCTTGACGGCACCAGCTGTGACGATGAGTCACGGTGCATTGTATGCTTTGTAGCCTCGCATGTGTCTGTATACAGCCGGCCAGGTTATTCCTGCCAGCAACGCCACGCGCCTTCCATGTTCTTGCATATGCCGCCGGTCACTCCACTCGCCTTCACTGCTTGCGCCATGGCCCCGTCTCGTGAAGGAGGAAAGGAGAAGGGGGGAGGGGAGGGGCCGACGTCACGTTTTTAACCCTAGGCGGCAATCTTGCTGCTTTTTTACTTGCTTCATACTGCGAACGGGGATTGCGGCGCTGTTGATTTGTTCGATTCGCTATATAGGCGCCTACTTCCGCGTGAAAGCCGGTTCTTGTCTTCCGTTTATTTCTTTATGCGTCTGGATTTGTTTGATCGCAAGGTAGTTATTGCAGTGCTAGTGACCTTCATTGAACTCGTGGCTTCTCACCGTCTTGTAATATAATGATTGACGCACAATCACCCGTGAGTACGTTGGACTGTCTAGACGGCGGGTAGCGCGTAATATTTCTCACGTCTGTCTAAAGCTATCGCTGTAGTGGATGCAAATGATCAAGGCCTCTCACAAACACGTTCATCCGGGGCGCGTACTGAGCACACACGTTAAAGTTAGCGATCTTTTACGCGGGCGAAGTGTGTCATGTCCTGCGGCCTGTAATAACGTCTTCTGGCCAATAATCGATATTTTCAAAACGTAGCGCCATTTCTAGATAAAACGGAGAGACCAAATACTTAAGCATTGGAAACTGTGTTTTTTTTTCTTTTTTCTGATTTTCACTGCGACAACGCAGTGAAATTTACCCGCATGCTTCAATGTAATCTTTCGCGTCTTCTTTATTATATGTGCAGTGAATTTTTCAATTTGAAGGAAATGACAAGAAGATAATTAAAAACGTAGCAGTATTCTACACATATTTAGTAATCTTTGTGAAGCGAAACTTTATGGAAGCGGGAAATTAAATGCGTCACAAATAAATACGACCCACAGTATTATGTTCATTTTCATCATGTGCAGCGTTTAATATGCTATTGTTATTTATTATTAAGTGAAGAAAAATGGAAAAGATAGTCTCTTCTGGACCGAGCATTTCAGTGCCCTAAACACCACCAAAGAATAAGAAAGGAGAAAACAACATAGAAAATAACAAACAATAAAATTAAACAAACGCTGCACGCACTATAACACAAGCTATATACGCGCATTTAAACAGGGGCGCTATAACGTAAGACTATCCCAAACTTTTCTATTCTAATCCCGCAATCAGCCCTCTGCGATGGGTGAAAAACTTTTCTGGACCACTCCCACTTCACTTGCCTGTTACGCGACGTCACGAAAACCGCAATAGGTGCCTGTCTGATATTTATTTTTATTTATTTCAATACCCTAAAGGCCCAATGCGGGCATAACATAGGGGGGGGGGGGGGGAATTCATCAAAGAAAGCTTATAAATATACAACACAGGTTACATATGGCTGAAGACCGAAATAAAGAAGTTAAGAAGCCAAGTACAAGTTAATAAGGAAAAAAATGGCTAGGAACAGGAACTGGAAAATTACACATGTAGCAAATCCCACAAGACACAACAAAAAACGCACCTTCAGAAGTTGCAAAACATGGCATCTAACATTTCACGGGACGATACAATTGACACGCACGCACTAAAAAAAAAAAAAAAGAACGACGCACTTCATTTTAGATCAGAATTTTCTAAGCAGGACCAAAGAGCTGTTTGAAATGATTATGTTTCAGCGATAGCCGCAATGCTAGAAGGAAGCGAATTCCACTCTTCAATAGCCAGGACCATGCAAAGGTGAGTATTTGAATCGTTCTGTCCGAGCGAAAATTGGTTTAGTCTTCTTCATACGATCTACGCGAGCCGATGTGTGCAGCGCCGGGAGAAAATGTGAACGTGCAAACGCTGTGTTGCTGCGGTAGAGAGTATGTAAAAAGGATAAATGACTGAATTTTCTGCGCATGACCAGAGGCGGGAGATTGAGCGATATTTTCAGTGCTGTTACACTTTGATACCGAGAGTAACGGGAAATAATGAATCGAGCAGCCTTGTTTTCTATAGATTCCAACATGTTAATAAGATGGGTATAATGAGGGTTCCAAATCACTGACGCGTATTCTATCACAGGCCTGATTAGCATGTTGAATGCGTGAAGTTTTGTATCCTGGTTGGCTTGGTGTAGTCGTTGTTTAAGAAGACCAAGTTTTTTTATGGCTCTCGTAGTATTCAGTTCAATACGAGTGCTCCAGGATAAATTCGAGCTAAAATTTACACCGAGGTATTTTACCGACGTTGCAGTTTCAATGATAGTATTATTAACTGTGTAGGCATTAAGACTTTTGTTAGCAGCGGAAGTAAACTTGAGATGTTTAGTTTTGTCGGCGTTAATTAACATTTGCCACCTGCCGCACCAATGAGTTAGTTGATCAAGATCAGTCTGGAGAGCAATGATGTCGCCAGGGCTTGATATTGCTCGGTAAATTACGCAGTCGTCTGCAAATAGTCGTATTGTTGATGTTATGTTCGACATGATGTCATTAACATATATTAAGAAAATCAGTGGACCCAGCACCGAACCCTGGGGTACTCCTGAAGCAACACCTGTACGTCTTAATAAGAAGCTCCCTAACTTAACTGACTGAAAGCGGTTTGTTAGAAATGCGTTGATCCACTGCGTAGTACGTGTAGGACGTACGTAGGACGTGTATACACTGATTATGCATCATTTGACCGAACAAAGGAAGAATAATTATTTCTTATTCGACGCCTTTTTGCCATTAGCCCCCGGTTATTGGTCAAAAGTTTTCGGGCTGCATCCACTTCACCTGCCTGTCACGTGACGTCACGAAATCGCGAAAACTCACCGCGTCAAAGTGATGTGTACGCATTAAAGATGCATTAATATGCCGAACAAAACTGAATTTTCTTTTGAATAGCCGCAGGCTGCTCTGTTCCGAAAGGAGTAAAAGATGCGGCCGCGGATCTCTCAGGCATTCGTTATTGGCACCTGCCGGAGAGCTTTGGTTTATTTGCGTAAAATAAAACACATTGCGTGGCTGTGTAACGCTTACGAGCACTTTCGGCATGTTTACAACCTCGCTCTGCCAACTATTCTTTGTTGAGGATCCGTTTTAGTGGCATTCTTAACCTTCCGTTGCATGCCGCCGCTATTTTCCACCAGCCACCGCAAACTAAGAGAGGGAAAGCGGACCAATCGCAGACGCCGGCACCATCCTCTTCATCCGGTTATCAATTTTCAGTGCAGTGGCTCGATCCCATCGAATCTCTCTCCACTTGAGCGTGCTCCTCGCCTCCTGTCAGCCAATTAGATAAGCCGCTCAGTGTAGGCAATGTTATTCGTTTTTCAAGCAAACAAAAGTGACCTGTAAAGAGGAGAGCTTTTGATTGGTCTGTTGAGACAATCTTGTGGGTGACCGCCCGATGCTTGCGTTGGCGGTTACGCAAATTTGACGTCAGGAGATTGGAATAAGACATATTGGAATAGTTTTACGTTATAGGGCCCCAGCTAACACAATTTTCGTTTATCTACAGGACGTGTCACAACTCTAATCTCATACAGTGTTTATGATTACGTGCCGCAGCTTTCGTAAGTAATTAATGCCGAAATGCGGACAGTAAATCAGGCTTATGCACGTTGTGGAACATCGGTGCACCGGCGTTACCAGGACGAAGGCAATATATGATGCTTATCTGGTCGACTACCCTGTCTTTCCTGTTCTTGCTTTCTCCTTTTCTTTATCTCTCTCTTTCTTGTCAAGGACAGAATGCTGATGGTATGTGTACGCACAAACCATGGCACATATCTAACCAAATTTAAGGATTCTATACCATTTGCGCCACAGGGTCACACACCGGGTCTGGAGTATTGGTCAAGAATAGGCACATACCCGGTATCCCAACAGTGACGTAGACCCAAGTAGAACGAAATTAAGAATACCAAAGGAGCTGTTAGAATAAATAGGACTATGTGCAAAGAGGGTACGCATAGAAAGCCTCCCCCTAAAGCACGTGACACGTGCCAGCACCTGAAGTGCTCGCACACAAAGGCGATGCACATTCACTGTCATGCTTTACCTGAACACGCCATACTTGCTTTTCGGCTTCTCCACGGTAAGGGGATGGAGATTTCTGGATGGAACACCTCGAATATGCTAACATATTGTATCTTCCTTCCAGAGCATTCGACATTTGCGCCATGCAGCCCGCGCTTGTTGTAGAGTAATTCTGCTATGGATGTGTATTCATTGTTTGGGCTAAGTCTGTCGGCGCATGCGCTCTCAGCTGTGAAAGTTTAATCACACATCTTCTCATCGCACGTGCCATTGCCAACGTCTACGCCTCATGTTTCATCTATAGTTTTCTATTTCGCGTTGTCTTCGGGTGGCGTGAAGAGTTCCCCGCCCTCTTCACCGTCGTAATGCGCGCGCTTGTCTTTCGCTTTTCCGTTTTCGTTGCCGCGAGAAACGCTCCCGCGTTTACTCCTTCGTCGTACGCTCGCCGTTGCGGAGGTTGTTTTGCTGCGTCTCGCCGTCATAAAGACCGCCCGCAATCTCCGAGATATGAGCGAGCCCATCAAATCTAGAACCGAGCCCGCTCATGGCAGGGCCTTGTCTCAGACAGAAGGAACGGAGAGTGAAAAAACGAAAAAGAATAGCTATACAAGGAAAACAATGCCTGTTCTCCCTCTTTTTTTTTGTGCGTGTCTTCTTCGAAGTTTCGCTTGAAACTTGAAACGATCGCCTCGCGAGTGACCGCGAGGCGATCACTCGCAGCCCCGCCGGCGTGAGGCTCGCGCGCAGGAGCGCCGCGGCATGGCTGCCGCCGCAAATACTCGTTGGCCAGCTCGTTTAGGCGTTCATTTCTCTTCGATCTGGAACAAGGCTCATTGTTAGGGGGCCGCCAGTTTTAGGTGGCCGCCAGTCACGCAGTATCGGTTTAACTTGACCTAGAACGCCGAAATATTCCACGCCAGAGGCGCGGCGGAGGCGTTCGCGATATAGCGCGAACCCCTGCTTTATAGCTCCACACCGCGCGCGAGCATCTCCGCCGCCGATGCCGTCGAAGAAGAAGAAGAAGAAAGTTGCCGCCGGCTCAAGCCTAAAGTCGTCACGACTGGCGAGCAGCGGCTGCTGCGAGTGAGCGGAGGCGCAACGGTGGCCGGCTCTTCAAGAATGGTGCGGCATCGTTATGCGCCCCGAGCCCTTGAGGCAGGTTCCTCGTTCTAATCGTTCCCGACGGCTGCGGATGTGCGCTCGCGCGCCGTGTTGGACGCTTCCTCCTCGAAGGCATCTCGGCGACCGTGGGAGGCCGTTGTCCGAGAGCGCGCTTGACCGCTGGCCGCGCGCGTGCGATCTGTTCCCGAACACGCGGTCGCCGCCGCGTCTCTGTCCGTTTAACGCCGCGGTCACGGTCGCTCTACATGCAACTGCAGCGGTTTCACTTTTCCTTCATCTTACACTTTCTGCCCCTCGCTCTCGAAGCGCGTGCTTTACCGCAGTCGTGCCCCGAAATTTCTTGCTCCCTCCTCTCTTTGAAACGGGAATCCCAGTGGTGGGTATATATTAGAAGTGTACGGGCACGCGCAATGAAATTGAAAGACGCGCAGGGCCGCATATTGCTTGCATTCCTTTGTGTCGACGATATAATCAACTATAACGACTGCGCCGCAACGGCAGGGTGGAACGACCCTGCCATCTGGGGGAATCATTCAGAAGAGTCCTGGAAGTTCTTGGTTCCTTGTGGCTTTCGAAAAGGCTCCTCACGAACGGCTCTTCCTGAAACTATAGCGTCTTAATCTTAACCCTTGCGTTCTATACATTAATGACTTACCGAGAGGTTGTTCTTCCAGAATTCGTGTATTTGCTGATGATTGCGGAATCTATCGTCCTATTACTAACGACGCTGCTTCTCGTGCTCTCCAGTCCGACCTCAACGTCATTGAAACTCGGTGTAATAATCGGTTAATGTATCTGAACGTCAAAAAAAAGAAACGTGGCTACTTACGTTCCGCCGTCGCGAATCATTTATTTCAGCTAATTACGTCATCGCCGGTTCTGAAATATGTGATGTGACTTCTTATAGGCACTTAGGTATTAAACTGTCCAGTAACATCGGTTGTTCCTCGCACATTTGCAGCATTAGCAATGACGCCAATCGTGCACTATGCTAGCTGCGCCGTAATATACGTCTTGTTCCCCCTTTCAGTAAAACTGCTTCCGTATTAACACTTGTTCTACCCAAATTGGAATACGCATGCTCAGTGTGGAAACCATATCAATCTAACCTGGAAACAGGACTGGAATATACAGAATCGTGCAGCAAGGTTCATTCACTCTGACTACTCCTACTACACTAGCGTCACTAAACTTAAGTCATCTCTGAACCCTCCAACCCTCGAGCACCACAGCAAAACAGCAAGACTGTGTTTCTTTTACAAGTTTTATTACTCACTGCTTCACCAGACCGCCATCGCGCCTGCGCATCTCACTTCATCCCGTAATATCCATTCAAAGGCTGTTTATCCCCCTCCAGCCCGCACCACCGGTAATCTTAACTTTTTCTTCGTTCAAACAGCGAAAGACTGGAATTGTCTACCTGCTGAAGCGGTGTACCACTCAGTCATTCGTCATTCAAGGCATTCATTGAAAATATGACCTAGATATGCCCACCACTCATGTAAAGCCCCAAATGGGGTATTTGTGGTATGAATAATTAAAAATAAATAAATAAAAGAGGAGTACGTCCTTAATTAAGACAATGAGAGTCCAAAAGGCACCGGGGAAAGCGCTTGGTTTTACACTTCGGAAAAGAAAAGTTGTTTGAAATTTATCAATAACTAATCATAGCACAGCGCTAAAAGTGTTGCAAGTGACTACCTGAAGACTATGAACAATGGATTATGAACAAAACAATTTATAACTCAGGGTTGCAGTATGTCTGTGAAACGGGCCTTCACGCTTATATTTAGTTTCCTACTGATGCTATGCCACGTGGCAACCCAGGTGAATGAGAAATGCGGACTAGTCGCTCACCCGCAAAAAGTGAACGGCTTCTCGCCTTATAAGTCAGCGTACCTCCATGCGTCCTAATCCCAACGATGGGCTCTCTGTTGGTTCAGCGTAACCTGAATCTTTGCGAGTGTGGGTATGTATTCGCGGCTGGCGTCGCCAGGGACATTGCCTCTTGATGGGCCTATTTGTTTGTCGCCTCCAAGGCAAATATCCACTGAAACATTCTTATGAAAACGCCGCCCCGAAAGCCCCGCGAAGCCATTTTCGTTTATGCGTGTGCTAATCTGAGACATTTCTTTGCATCTATAAAGGTACTAACAATAAAAGAAAATACATTTATCATGCTTCAACTTCCTACGTAGAATTCTTCAAGGCGTTTCAACTATGGAATGCAGTTCCTTATTCATCAGTGGTTCTTAGTTTCTCCGCCAGAATACGAAGACTGTACTAACGAGCAAAAAAATTCATTTACATAAACGGCGGGGAAAGAATAAAATGTCGCAGGCATGATTTCCGGTAGATTTAAAATTAAGTAAGTTCGCAGCACATATATATCGATAACGAAAGCCATCAGGTAAATAGCTTAAATATATTGAAACACTCAGAAAAATAATCGAAGGTCTTAAGTTTACACAGTAGAGTAAATGACAGAAATGTAGATAGGTAAATCCATTAAGAAGAGGTTGGGATTGCACTTAAACACATAATTATATCAGGTCGCCCTACATTTATTAAATTCACAGAACAGTTGATCTTGACAGAATATCTACAACGGCTTGATATATTGGTTTAACCTGCTTAAGAAAACTAGTCTCTTTATATTACATACATACATACATACATACATACATACATACATACATACATACATACATACATACATACATACATACATACATACATACATACATACATACATACATACATACATACATACATACATACATACATACATACATACATACATACATACATACATACATACATACATACATACATACATACATACATACATACATACATACATACATACATACATACATACATACATACATACATACATACATACATACATACATACATACATACATACATACATACATACATACATACATACATACATACATACATACATACATACATACATACATACATACATACATACATGTGTAACACCAGAAGCAAGAGACGTGGCAAGCTGAGACGCCATACCTTTATTCTAAAGCACGCGCACTTCATCGTCGTCCGCTTCTCGAACCATCGCGTTCTTAAATAGTCACGCGTTTTCCCCCTGCCCTCGAGAGAGAGAGAGAATAATTTTACTGAACTGGGGAAAGTGGGATAGGGGATTAGGAGCTCGAGAAAGTCTCAGTTCAGAAGGCGCGGAATAACGCCGCAATTTGCTAACATGAACAATGACGCTCTTTCTGCCTAAAGGCATCACTGAGCATTTGATCACATGTTTCACTGGTGATGCCTTGTGTAGAATCTTGTAACGACCTTCCATGACAGAACACACCTTGCCGTTGGGATGCCATGGCGTCTCGTAAAGTATTGAGTCAACTACTTGAAGGTCAAGCTAGAGAAACTTCCTCTCATAGATTACTTTGTTCGTATCGAGTTCTTAACTGCAGTTTTCCTTGCTTCCTCAACATTTCCATCTCGTTGCTTCAATATGGCTGGATAAGATGGAATTACGTATATCAGGTACAAAGGTGCGTAACGAGTAACTTCTTCAGGCACTCTATTGCATTCCTTAATGACATCCGATAGCAGCGTCGTCCAAGACTTCTGTGGTTCATCGTTGACCCTGCATTCAAGTCTGGTGACTATGATTTGATTTGTCCGCTCATTCATATTCATATTCGTTGCATTGTGGATGGTGAGAAGGCATGAAGAGCCGATGTATTCTGTTATGCTTTAGGAACTGCTTAAATTTTCCCGCTGTAAACCCTGTTCCATGGTCTGAAAGGAACTTCCGCGGTTTGCCGGCAGCGAAAATGCTTTTTAAGCATGAAATGTAGGTGTCGCTATTTTCATTTTTGCGAGCGAATGCCCATTCATGGCGAGTGGCATGGCCAATGACCAAGTGGATGAACATTTCTGATGAGCCGTATCCAGAAAATCCTCCAATGGTGTCCATTGCAAGGCCATCAAAATATTCTTCAGCTGGAGGCAGTGGCTCAAGTGATCCGTTCTTCTTTGCTTTGGTCTTCTTGCATGTCGCAATGTCGAATGTGGTTGGGGACATCGGTTACTGTATCTGGCCAGTAGTATTGTGGAAACAGGAATGACAATGCCTTCGTCACGCCGACATGACCAAAATTTTGATGAGTGTTCCTCAGGGCGTGGCTCATAAGGCAAGTATATCTTCCTTAGGCATTCTTTTTGATGATGAATACGCCGTTATCGAGCGAGCACGTTCATCTGGCACTCTCGTTGCAACAAATACATTTCTGGAGATTGGTGGGCGAGAGAAGCTGCACTACACGAGCTCTGGAAAGTGCTTCATCCTCAATATTGCATACGTCTTTCTAATGCTTAATGTTCATATGTTCACCTCATACATTGAGAACATTAACGACCATCGAAAGAGCCGATCTTGAGGATTCTTGAAATCCTTCTACAACTGTAGGGCAGAATGACTCGTTAAAACAGTGAACCGCTTCCCACGAAGATAACAATCTCACTTATCAATCGCATCTACGACGGCAAGACAGTCTCTCTCTGTAATGACATAGGTAACTTCGAGCTTGAGTAGCTTACGGGAATAATAGGCAAAGGGATGTTCATTGCTTTTGTCATCTGGCTGCTCAGCATGACACCAATCCCTTCACCAGATGCACCGCAGTACGCAGCACACTATTAAGCGCCGTATATGCGAAGCACTGGTCCGTCACTTATGTGCTCCTCGAGTTCCGAAAAGGCTCTTTCGCATACATCTGTCTACGTCCATTTAGTGTCTTTATGGAACTGTTTCATGAGAGGAAGAGCAATATCGCTGAAATGAGGGATGTATTGACGGTAAGTGTTTACGGTGCCAAGAAAATGCTGGAGTTCTTTTTCTCATTTGGGTGGGCGAAAATTGACTATCGCAACAGCGTTGCTTTGCTTAAGTGTCATAGTTCCTTGTGAAATTTTGTGGCCCAAATACTCGATGCTGGCCATGGTAAATTGGCACTTTTTGCGTTTCACTTTTACATTCTCGGTCTTAAAAGCTTACAGTAATCCCGCGAGATGTCACACATGGTCATCAAAAGTTTCTGAATATACGACAACTTAATCAAAGTAGTTGATTACATATTGAGCCGATGTTTCGCTATTATTGACTTCATGGCTCTGCGAAATGTAGCAGGAGCGTTCTTTAGCCCGAACGGCATCACCAGCCATTCATATTGGCCATTAGTCGTGACAAATGCAGTTTTCTGAATGTCGTCAGGATGCATTCGGACATGCAAGTATCCGGAGGTCACATCCAATATAGTAAAGAACTTTGCATTTCTCAAGTGGTCAAGTACATCGTTAATCCGTGGGATTGGCTGGCAATCGGGTACCGTTACGGAGTTCAGCTTGCGGTAGTCAATAAATAAACAAGTGTGTTCCTCGCCTTTATTTTGCACTATAATGACCGGTGCGGCGTAGAGGGACAATGATGACCTCACACCTTCCTCAACAAGAATGTCAACTTGTTTTTCTATTTCTGCGTTGTCTGCTTGCGAACATCTGTATGGTGCTCGATGAATGGGAACAGCATTGGTAAATGCTATACTATGTTGCTCAATAGAGATGCATCCAATATCTGTCGGGGATTTCGAGAAGATATCTTCATATTTATTTAAAAGACATTCCAGCATAGTGTCTTGCCGTTCTGCCAAATCCTCCTTTGTCAGGCTCTTTATCAGAGAGATTTTTTTGGTTTCCTCGTGGTTCTGGTCGCGTGCCTTCAAAATTTAAAGTGCTTGTGTAACTGTCTTTCGTCCCAAGTTTGCAGAAAGATTGAAGTACAAGGCGTTGCCTCGGCCGAGAAATAACTGCGTTTTCATGCCTTGCAGCTCGTACACATCTACTTTCTTTGTGATGTTTCCAATCTGCAACTGTGTGATTACGCGACCCCAAGTTCGTATGCTTGATGTAACGTGTTGAACAGTGGTGCTACAGTCTCTCAAGAACTGAGGTCGGGACCGCCTGTAAACAGCCTCACTGATACAAGTAATCGTTGCTCCTGTATCTAGAGTTGCACTGAATGGTTTTCTTTTGATGAGAGCTTTACAGCGTATGAGTGCAACTCTGGGTCGCTCTTCTCGTTTCCCGGTACAGTCTCAAGAGCAGACATATTGCCATGGCACGGACATTCGTTGTGCCAATGAAACTGTCGGGGGAAAGCAGCTGCTGAGCAGTATCTACATTCTTTTCGTGGAACACGCGGGCTAGATGTCAAAGTTGAGTGGTGCAGTCTGTTGAAAAAATTTGGATCTCTTGGCGTTGTACTAAAAGTTCGAGTAAAGGAATGTCCTCTCACCCGTTTCATGGATGTCTCCACTTTTTTGGCAGCGGCGAGCCGCTCTGATGGTGAGGTGAAAGACAGTACGGCTAGCGCTAGTTTCATGTCAGGAGGAATGCCGTCAGTCAACCCAGAGATGATGTTGCACTCTTTCAAATCGGCCAAGGTACCGAGTCGTCTTTTCTCGTCGTTCTACTCACTGATGGCCTGTCCTCCTTTCAGACGGTAGCGAATGAAAAGTCGGAAGGCTTCTCCATTGGTCGTCGCAGAGTGGTCCGGCATGCCGCGCTTGATGTCTTCCATGATTCGTTGTTGCCGAATATCTCTGTCAGGTACCACATGAACGCTTCTCCTTCGACGTTTTCGCTGAAGCGACTGACTCAATCGTGCTGCGTCCATGGCGCTTTAACCGCCTTTAGCTAGAAAAGACGGAGCCACTTGTCGACGGGTACGTATTCCGGCGTTCCTTTGTACTTCGGAATGTTGAGCGGAGACTTCAGGGTGGACATGGCAGGTTGATGAGGTTGATCCTGGCGACTTGTGTGCCATGAGAATCAAGAAACGTGGCGTGGCTGAAACGCCATACTTTTATTCTAAAGCACGCGTACTTCGTTCTCATTTGTATATAGCCATCATCATCCCTGCTTTTCCGCTGCTTCATGCTGGAGCCTGGGCAGCGCCTGCGAAATAACCGGGTGTATATATATATATATATATATATATATATATATATATATATATATATATATATATATATATATATATATATATATATATATATATATATATATATATATATATATACCCGTTATATACACCCCTAGGAAATGTTCTGTAAGTCTGGTGGATAGGTAGTTGAAGATACGAAGGTGCGCACTTACGAGAATGCATTTTTTACGTCTTAATGTTTCGCCGCGGCACGGCCTTCGTCAGAATAACACACACGCACACGCGCACACACACACACACACACACACACACACACACACACACACACACAAACACACACACACACACGCACACAAACATACATATATATATATATATATATATATATATATATTCGTGTGTTTGTGTGTGTGTGTGTGTGTGCAAGTTGTTCGGAATTATGAGTTCCGTCGGGTGCTCCTTCTTTCATATCAAAAAGCTAATTAAAGTTCGCTTTAATTTCGTTCGTTTAATTCGCTTTGACCTTTCGTTCAGCCTTATCTCAGCACCCTCCCAGCCTGTGCAGTGGCTCTTGCGGCAGTATCTCTCATTTTGATCCATGAGGCCCGCTGTTTCACTTCTCGACCGAAGCGTGTTAACACCGAAAAGGGACGAACACTCGTATGCCAAGCTTTGGGCCCATTCGAAAGAGATCGAATTTCAGGCGGTCGGAAGTGATCCTCAACCCTCAGCTATAAACCACCTCATCATAGCTAAAGCGTGGATTTGTGGCATCAAACCTTATTTATTGGCCTGTGGTTTCTGTTTTGACTACGGGATCTGTCCCCCGCTCGCGCACGCGTTGAAAGAATTTTGTATTTCTCCTGCTCGTCATTCCCTAGCCGCTTCTACTATCGATAGGGTAGCCAATCAGACGCTTTTCTGGTTAACCTCCTTACTTTAATTGCTACAGGTTAGCTTTCTCTCTTTCTTTCAATGTGACCCCTCTCTCCTTACTTACCGTTCACTTCCTTTGCGCCATGCATGAATGTGAAATATCCTCAATGTTGGCATCTAACATTGTTACACTGTGCCTCCAAAAATAAAAGCAAGAAAATAAAAGAACAGTTGTCAGTCGACGCGCTGCTACGAAGCGCTAGGCGGCTGTCGTACTTCTGCGGTGCGTTCATTTATGCACAATAAAGGTTCTTTGTATTTGTCCTTTTTAGCGGCCTAGTTTATAAGCGCTTATTGCTTTCTTTATTGCTTTCGTTTTGGTATTTCTTACATGGCCTTAACGGCGCTTCCATTTTGAATATGCAGGCGCCATTTTCCCTGTATATCTCATTCTTATGCGCCTTACAGAACTACAATAGCGAAACGTAAAAATGGAAAATGCTTTTTTTGTGCGTCTAAAGAGGGAACCAGAATAGACCAGACGGAACGTTTTTGCTCCTGTACACTACATTTATTACAGGTGCCGGGATAAACAGTATAACCCACGAAACCTGCTTGAGGTACGCTTATGTCATGTCAGTAGCTGCAGCCTAGCTATAAAAATGGGCCCATCTATTTTTGTATATCTTGCAAGCGCATTTTGCGAGCCTGCTCAACGCACTTGATGGAACATGGGATCCGTTTTCCGACCGTCGAGGCCTTAGGTGATTCTTAAGAAAGCGCACGAACTATGTAGTGTACAAAACAAAAATATTGTTTTAGAATAATGTTGGTACATCATAGCGTTTCTTTGCCGGAGTACAACAAATCAGTAGTGACGACATTATCGTCGACGTCATACTGTTGCTGTCACTGTCGCTTTGTTGCTTTTATCACGCACATGCTCGCGTCACACACCGAATCGCTCACCCTAAACAAACACCTTTGTCCGTTTGGCAATGCTTTGCAGAAACCTAAACGATGCTGAATAAATACCTACGTACAAAATGCTTCGTACAACATCGATTCTTACGATGCATGAGATATGTCTTTCTTGTGTAAGCATTAGGAGTGTCAAAGTACGAAAAAGAAGTGTATGTCTGTGAATTGTAGGCAGCTGGTTACGTGGTATATATATTGCAACTGATGGTGGTCTGCTCTGGACAACCGTCAGTTGCAGTTCGTTACTCGAAGAAGCAGGACGTGCGTGTCAAGTGAGCTCGTGAACAACACTTCGCAGTGGGGTCAACGTGTTTTAAATCATGAATCCGGGAACTCGAAGAGGTGCGACGTAAACCTAACACATCTCTCTCGCATTTACCATGTCATCTATCTATCTATCTATCTATCTATCTATCTATCTATCTATCTATCTATCTATCTATCTATCTATCTATCTATCTATCTATCTATCTATCTATCTATCTATCTATCTATCTATCTATCTATCTATCTATCTATCTATCTATCTATCTATCTATAGATTACGCCGGCCCAGTGGTCCAAGTTGTCTGCTAGGGCCCCTAGGTGTGTGCTCGCAGTCACGATGCCGTCGTGGTCATTCTATCGTCCTTATTCCGACCTCGTCATTCCAGCTTCGTCGTCTGACTTCCGTCCTGCCATCGTCGTCACGCCTTTCACTTCGAACCCAGTAAACCAAGCAGCTTGGGTCACTAGGCGTATGCTCGAGCTTGTGATGCCGTCTTGGTCATTCCATTGTCGTCATTATAGTTTCGTCACGTGGCATTCGTCGTGCCGTCATCACGCAGTAAACCAGCTTGTCCAGTAGCCTGGGTCACTAGGTGTGTTCGTGTGGCTGTGACGCCATTGTGGTGGTTGCATCGTCGTCATTTGAGCTTCGTCATAACGCTCTCCTCATGTCGTTGCTGTCACACCTTCGTCGTCATACATTCGTTGTGCATTCGTTGCCACGCCGTCGCGGCCGTTCCGTCGTCATCAGTCCATCAGCTTCACTCTAGCTTCATCGTCCGCTTCTTCTCATGCCGTCCTCGTCGCGCCATCGTCGTCATATCATGCATTTCGTGGCACACCATGGTCGTGACACCGCCGTGGTAATTACATTGTCATAATTCTAGATTCATCATCCGACTCTCGCCATACCATCGTCCTCCCATATTTCACGCCATCCTATTGAACCGAGTTGTTTGATAGCTTTGGCGGCAAGTTGTATACTTGCGGTTGTGATGCCATCGTGGTCGTTCCATGATCGTCATTCTAGCTTCGTCATCCGGCTCTCGCCATGCCGTCGTCGTCGTGCCATCATCGTCACCCAGCGGTCATCGTGCACCGCATGTCACACCGTCGTCGTGATGCTGTCGTGGTCGTTTCGTTGTCGTCCCTCCAGCTTCGTCATCCACCTCTCGTCATGCCACCGTCATCAGGCCATCGACATCACACAGTTGTGATACCATTGCCGTAATGCCGTCGTAGTACTTACCATTGTCGTAATAAAGTCGTGGTCACGCCGTCATCGCCCATGGAGTCATCGTCATAACTTTGTCCTCATACTGTCTTCGTGATACCGCCTTCGCCGTTCCATGATGTCATTCCTTCTTGGTAATTCTGTCGTCGTCACTGCGTGGTCGTTATATAGTCGTCGTCATCCCGTGGCACTGATGGCCGACATTGGCTAGCAATTGCCACAGCAACGTGTGCTGAAACTTGACGATAGTTTTTGCGCATGTACCCCAAGATACAATATTCTAAGAATGACCACTTTATAGATTCCTAATAAACGTGTCTTCGGGAATTCGTTGCGCCAATACATTTATTGAGTGCCGATTGCATTACCATCGACAGTCATCGTGAGATAGGTTCTTCCGGAATTTCCCAGCGACCCAAGTTACCTGCTAGCTTGGGGCATTACATATGTGCCGGCTGCTGTCTGGCCGAACAAACAACATGTACCATTGGGCATATGCCCGAACACACGACCTGCAATGTGCTCTCGGCGGTCTGACAGCTTCGGTCACTGGCTATGTGCCACTTTGCATGCGTCCGAACAGACAGCTTCTACTCCATAATTACACACCATAAACATAATTATTAAAGTACCAATAATGAATTTCCCATTCTAAACTTACGCATGGATCACCACTTAAATTCTAGTCGCATTAACATCGATAATCAGCCCCAAAGGATGCGTCCTGCCAGATATCTTTTTTTTTTAAATAAAAGATCTGCACTCTAGGCTCTGAGTAGACTTAGCGTTGTGCTCTCCGCTCTTCTTTCTGTCGTCATCGTCACTTAGTTTGCCCGTCTCGTTTTCCTTCTTCTGCTCCTCCCAGCGCAGAGTGGCTCTATACAGAAATGCACGTGAAGGTCATCCCCCGTGCCTTTCTTATCATTAAACTGCCCTCTCTAGATCTCTTCTGTCTCCACGCCCATCGTCGCAGCTATTAGAGCAGAATACGAGAAAGCAAGCGACGGAATTTTATTTTTAAAGTTTATTTCAACATGTTTCCTGAAATCTCCCTTTTCGCGTTGCACCTGATACCTCCGCTGTCGCTAAACAGGCTAAAGAAATTAAATTACGGAGTTTTACGCGCCAAAACAACGATATGATTATGAGGCACGCCACAGTGCAGGACTCCGGATTCTTTTTCACCACCCGGGATTCTTCAATGGGCATCTATACAGAAATCACCAAGCACGCAGCGTTTTTGTGTTTGGTCCCCATCGGAATGCGGCCGCCGCCGTCGAAATCGCATCCGCCACCTGGAACTGAACAGAACAACGTCGTTGCCACTGTTGGCTACCGTGGCGAGTATCAAGAAATTTGCGCTAGTCTTTTCCTCCCCTTTCCTCCACCTCCAGAGCAGGGTGGCCAACAGGGCTCAGTCCCGGTTAACATGCCCGCCTTCCATTTATCCTTTTTTCTTTCTTCCTTCCTTGCGTTGCACACAATTTCGTAATGGTAATGACCAGCCGCCAGCAATCATGGGTGTCCTTTCTTTCTCTCTTTCTTTAAGGACTGTAAAGAGACATTTATCAGCTTGCTTCGGAATAAGCCACTATTCTTCATTCGTTCGATTGTCAGGTTTTGCTGTCGCAGTTCGGTATCACACACGCCGACGTAACGTAAGGAAGACCTTTGACACAGTGAAGCCAGTTTCTGCGTGAACTAGCCGATGGCCCGACAGTGATGAAACCATGATAAAAACATCAACTGCGGTATGATGATGATGAATCGACCAGGATGACGATGAATATTGTGGCATGACGGCGACAATGACGCGATAATGACGCCGACGGCACATAACTGTTAGCCTGCACATGTAATCAAAGAGTCACTGGAGTCTGGGGATCTTTAATGCGAATCAATATCGAGAGTGATCCCTGAGTTTCTTCGTGCGTCAGGCCGGCTGGCATGGTTTAATTTTCACCGAGAAAGTAGTGCCACCGGACGCGACAACAATAAATGAATACATAAAATTTGTAAATACGTGTAATGTCGGATTATTGCTAAAGCACAAGGAATTCCTAATCAAATAGCGCATGATGAAAAACGCCTTCTTTATTCTTTTCTTTTTATTTTATTATGTTTCAGTTACTCCATTCTTGAGCCCCTGTGTATGTGCCAATGAGTGTGTGCCACCCGTATATGCACGTTTTGGGCCAATCCGCTCTAGCTGTTTGTTAGCGCGCGTCATTTTGCTTGTTACTTGTGCATGTTGCGTGCGCATGTGTGTTGTGTAAGAGTGGCTCATGCCGTGCATCATCTTTGTCAGATTTGGCGCATAGCTAGGCACGCACCTCCAGCATCTATCAATGTCTCTCTCTCAGCAGGATCAATTATCTTTCTCTGGTTCAATTCAATTCAATTTATTTCCCAGAAACATCTGGACGGCTTCCTGGCTAAAAGCTGCTAGAGCAGCTTGACAAAAGGCGCAGGAAGCCGTTATAAGGCATAGCGGACAAGTCACATAAAAAAAAGAAACAGGTATAATCGCAAGCAATGGAATGAAACACGATTTCAGTTTAATAAATCAGTTTTGGAAGATACGTCAAAGAACAGCAAATTAATTATTGAAAGAAAGAAACAAAGTTGAGAACAGGTAATGAAAAGATACAAAGTTGAAGTTCATTCTCAAATAACAATTTCAAAATGCACTATACGCAACCAGTAGGCATGAAAACACAAAAAGAAAAAAAAACAATATGCCTTACAACACGATACATAAGCAATCGCAAACACTCTGTACATAACAATACACAATAGGCCAAAAACACGGTATCAAACCATATGGTCATTCACAATACGCTGGATATTTTATTTAGTTACAGTTGCACAACATATGTTCGAAGCTGCCTTCTACTATATACAGCAGTATTTTGGTGCTTGTTAAGTGTTAGGGGAACATTGTGAGCAAGTGACTGAAGTTTGTAATTCGTACGAAAATGTGGTATCGCCCACATATCAGTGCAGCGCGTGTTAATAGTCGACGAGTAACGTTGTAACGATGCCAGAGAAGAGAGGTAATTAACGATTTTAGTTGATGAAAAAAACCAATCCCCTAAATGAGCCTGTGCCACTGTTACACCAGAGAGAGAGAAGCTTTAAAATTATTGATACATGTGTAGTTCTGTTTAAGTTCACTCAAGCCACCATTTCCGTCCTTATCATCAACCCTTCTTCTCCGTCCTTATCATCAACCTAAAAGAATAGAAAACAGGAGCCGAATTCGGAAGTGCCGGAAGTGCTTTGTGCCATTGGCCAGGTGCCTTTGATGACATTATATGCAGTGTCATGACTGGCTGGAATTTTGTTTTACGGACAGTTCTAGTGTAAAAGCTTTTTGTAATACTATCCCAGAAGGCTTTCATGTGACGAGCGCCGCAATCTGTACGTTCTTTTTTTTTTATGTAACAAAATGCACCGCCTGCAAGGATCAATTGCGTGGTAGTTAATTTTCTCACGCATTGTCTAGAACTTTCAACGAGCGCATATAAATAAAAAAATTAAAAGAAAAACAGCGCGAAAGAAAAGAAGGGAAACCAGATGAAAAAATTTAAAAACAATTGAACATCGAACCCACATGTTGGAAACAATGTGACATGAAGCATTTGTAAAGTGGCTAACTAAAGAGGCTATACAACTAAGTACGAGGCGTCCAGTTGTGTTTGTTTTTATGCTATATATCGTTTATTCCAGCTCATGCCATGTTCATATTTGTGCATCGCGCACGTTACAGCTTTGATGCCATGGAATGTTTATGTTTATACACCACATCGTTCAGAGGCTATGGCGAAATGCAAACACCAGTTCATGCGAATGCACGCTATGCATTGTAGTGCTCGAGTAATGCGCAAGTTTTCCGCTGGTTGGAATATTTGCTTAAATGCATTTCCTTAAATCCCGATTCATACGAAAAAAAAAAATACCTGTAGTAAATCTGTCTAAGTACATAGAAAAAAATATGAGCATCAGCACAGAAAGCCACTCTCTGGGCATCATGTTTAAAGGAAACAGCGTAAACGTGGTAAACGTAGGCCGTAGCTGCAAGTGAAGAAAACGAGAGGGAGAGAGTCGCATATGAAGTTCAGGCACACTTCTTAACTAACAATTTGTCTTCACTTCGGACTTGCGACGCAACCTTTATTCCGATTAACAAGCCGTCTGCAAGGCAGTTAGGCTCTTCGGGCGTATAAACCTGAACCGAAATATGTCTTTGTACATAAAAAATTCACGAAACGTGGCCTGGCATCACTCTTGAGACTTGCCTGCGTTCGACACAACAGTACACCATTCGGTCTGTCGTAGCAGAGTGAACCATCTTGTTCGAGGTGTCTTTAAAACAAAATGAGTTTGGAATCAGCATCAGAAGGCCGAGTGCTGCACATTCCGAGGCCACAAGCAGGCATAGAGAGAGAAAGGAAATAAAAGAACAATAAAAGAAAGGACAGAAAGGAAACAAAGGAACTTTGACCTGGTTGCACTTATAGTTTGCCACCCTACACTGAGGTGCGGGAACCTGGAAGGAAAGGAGAAGATTCCTGCTAGCAGGTACACAAACAGCGTTCACAGTGAATTGAAAGGCGGTTGCATACAGAAAAAGACACTTTGAGTGCTGCTTTAGGTGGACTGTATGACAAAGCTTTTACAGAAGTAAACATATTGGGACCATGTACTCGGACGTCATCCACGCAGGAAGTCGTCAAGGGACTGGTACGCGTTATAAAGATCATCGAAGCAAAAGTAAAGTACACAAAGGAGTTGAGCTGAAGCCTGAAATATGGGGTTCGTCGAAGCGCGAAAGAGTTGATACCTTCTATCGCTAACACTCGCCAGACAGCAATCGCTTTGTTTGTTTCTGAATCACGGCCCATTTGCAAGACATGCTGGCGATGTTCACTCTTACACGCGCGGTTTAGTTTGCGCTGCACGGAATGCAGAGGGCGAGCCACCGTTACAGCGTACGCGAGGCCTCGTACAAAGCGATGCACACGAGCGTGGCGACGTGCCACAGACGCGCCAGCGCTCTTCGGCTGGGCGGGGATAGGAATCAATCTTTCGGACGGTGCGGGAAGAGGCGGCCGCGGGGGGAGGCCGGAGGAGCGGGGAGGGGGGGAGTGCGCGGTGCACCTGTCTCTGCGGCTTCGAAGAAAGAGAACAGCCAAGCGCGCCAGTTCCTCTCATTGTGTGCCGTGGTGCGTTCTGTTTTTAGCCGCAGTACCGCTCGCTGAGAAGCGAAGCGCTTTCTTCTGCTACGGACTGGAAGGCGAGGGGTGCGGTGCTCGCAGACGCCACATCAGCATGGCCACGATGACGGGCATGCGCCGTGCTCTGCCTTTCCATGCGTCGTCTACACGTAAAACCATGCAGTGTTTGGGAAACCTGGCAAGTTCATTCGAGTTGGTAAAGGGCCGAAAAAGAAAATCTTTTTCGCGAGCAAGCAATATCGCTAATAGACCAGTGGCTTTGGTATTCTTTAATTATTATGACTGGTCGTCGGTGAGTGAGTCACATGCTATCTTTATGTGTACTAACAAATTTGTGAATTTCGTTTATAGTCAGCGTACGTCAGCGTCTCAGATACCTGACCCTGCATGATTTTCTACAGCTGATTGCAATTATATATACAGCAGAAAAAAAGTTGGCGCCATTCTTTCAATTAAAGAGATAACATGCATTGAGGTAAAAAGACTCACGAGACGTAAAATTGAAGCTATAGCGCTGGTAAATGTTAGGTGTTGTAACATGCCGCAAGTCTCACAACTTGGGTTTTGTTCGGTTGTTTCTCTCTCTTTCTCTTCTTTCTTTTTTTCTTTTTTGGCCCTCTTTTGAGGACTCCATTGTTTCCGATTAGCCATTGTGAACGGTGTGCCTTTGTTGGGCATGTTCGCGAAGCAGACGGTTAATAAGTGTCGCCAAGACTTGAACGCTTGTAAACGGCGTGAGTGGTCACCAGCACCTTCTGTTTCCTGTATAGCACGAACTCATTCTTTTGAAGCTACAACACTATAATTGTAGTGCTTAAAAGTTCCTTTCAACGAGGCAATAAATATAATGTTTAGATACGATTAAAAAAGTTGAGGGTCGCAAGAACAAAACCAGCCTAACGCAACCGGTCATGTTGTTAATTCACTTTGCATAGAGCTGAATAACGCAAACATATGACTATCTTTAACAGCTTAGACTTCTAAAACATCAGCTTGGTTTCAGGCACAAATAAAGCTGTCTAAGGTGTCCTGACATCAGCAAAATGAGGGATTTCTTTTCTTTTATTTTATTATATTATTATTATTATTTTTTTGCTATTCTGTGGCTTAGGTGTTTATGGACACAGTGGTGTCTATGAACCGCAAGACCAGACTTCCGACATTATTTGCAGCGATGGTTTTGTTTACACTGCAAGGAGAACAAGTCAAAGGTGGTGCTGCGCTGACAGGATTCTGACACAGTAGAGTTAAATTTGAACAAATTACCCCTAAATACACACCTGTCGAGGCTTCTAGAGAGTAAATACTTTCGTCAATGTCATAATCAGCATGTGAGCTTTGTGTAATTTTCGCGATGGCATTTCTTAGTGTCGCCATAATTTCCTTGGCTCAAGTTTCGTATTCCTCATTCTCTAGTGGGCATCGCTTCTTGCGTACTTTTCGGCCCTCCTCCAGTAGTCTCAGCTTTCTTCGTTCGAAAGGGATGAGCCACGCCAGCCGTCTAAATGTGCCGCGCATAAACGTGGGCGCGGCACTTTAGGAGCTCCAGCCGCAGCACTTCTGCATGTAATTAACGAGGCGCGTGCCGCACCGCATCCTGCTCGCCACCCACCCGATAGGACGGCCCGTTCGTTTTTGTTTCATCCGGCGAACGCAGTCGGGACGCGGCGCGCACGCTGACCCCTTAAGACTTGACGAGCGCCGAGGGTCATTAGCATGTTGTCCAACGGGGGCCTAAGAGGCAGGCACCACTGAAAGGAAAAGCGGCTCCGACCTTCGTTCACAACGGTACGCTTGCCGTGGCGATGTGCGGCGGCGGGGCACTTGTTATACCGCGAGTGTAAGCAACGCTGTGTGGTCTGGCACTCTGCTTCAGCAAACGACAGAGTTCGTCGAAGTGGAAACTAAATAACGCACGGCTGGTGGGCAGCACTACGGCTGAGGACGGCGTAGCGGCATAGGCCACCTACGATGAATGCATTCGCTCGCCCCCGCTCTGCGTGCACTTTTTGTTTGAAAAGTACGCTCGCGTCGCGACGGTGTTCCAAACTGGGTCGGACTGGTTCCTGGCAGCCGTGCCTCAAGCAAGGACGGAGCGACCCGTGTACTCAAGAGCAGAAATTTTTGCCACGGTGTGTCGTGCAAGTTCCACTTCGCGTACTCGCTCAGCAGATGTGACTCCTTCACGTTAGACGCTTCTTTTTCTTCTCAGTGTACAAACGGAAGCCAACTGCCAGAAAAATACTCCTGTCAGGGCGAGTCGTCATTGCGTGTGGTCTTTTGAAAACAGCCGATGATATCTTGTGTATGAAAAGTACGTAAGTACCGTGAAAAACTCCGCGCTCACTTCAACTTTCTGTAGAGTACTGAATTCGGTACATAGATAAGGCAACAAACCTGCCTTAGAATAAACATTCCGAGAGTTCGAGTGCATTCTATTTTCCTGTGTCTGAAGAAAGCAAATGGCGTTTATTTATATCCACGGACCACCAACGCATTAAATACGCGCTGTTTTCTTTGCATAGTATTTGCATAGCAATGCATGCCTTAGCTGCCACATTGTCACATGATAGTATGAGAACTAGTTGCAGTTGATAAAATTGAAGTATATCGATATATGTACAGGAGCATGTGCGTTTAGAAAAACAAAGCACCTACAAAATGAGGAACTCCCGCTTAATGTGTCTTGGATACGCCCCTCTGATTACAGTGTTCAGATTACAGTGTTCTCAATAAACTTAAACAAAATAGATAGTAACATGTAAATATATAGCTTACATATAGTTAAGTAAAGTACAGGAAAACAAGGGCAACATTCAGCCAGGGAGCTGAAACTCTGGTCCAGGGGGCTGTACATAAAGCTTAGCAGCGCTTTGTTGTGGGAACCACTAGTCACATTTTCTCTTTGTTATTGATGAGCGCTTGATGGCCATTTTCATTCGCGCATCCAAGGAAACCACAACCCTTACTCTTGCTGTGGGAAACCGCTCGATCAGTAGCAAAGAAACTATTATAATAATAGGCTTGTTATTGATCGAATAAGCAACTAATTATTCGATGAAGTGATAACGATGAATTGGCTCAGAAATCGCAGGCTAAACACGGCCTTATATTAGCCCGATTTCCTTATCACTTTCGAGTGGCTCCATTAAGTGCCAGGTGTCCCTCAGGGCACAAACTCGAAGCATGCCTCATCTTTCGATAGTTTATGTTACCGCTCTCACATCTCAGTGCACGCGTAACCGCTAATTATCTGCGTATTCTCACGCCGTATCAGTGACGATCTTGCTATCAGTAGCTCTCGCACAGTGAAGGAAGGAGGAACGAACTGCTTGTTTTGGTATTGCTATCTCCTTCCTCGTCTATAACCCGCAACACTTAGTCATCATGGTCTTTCATTGTTGTTATAAGCTGGGTACAGCAAAGCTATCTCAAGACCGGCCACTTATTTCTGTAACAGTGGAAGTGAGGACGCCAGCCGCATCTAATGGTACAGAATTCACAACGCTTTTTGTTCGTAAGGGATGTTTGCTATTAGTCGGCCTCCTTCGCTAACAATATGTCACCTGCGCCTCATATTCTCTGTTGGTGAGAGTAGATACCAGCCATTCGCGATGTTGGACAAATTGTTATCGAAAGTGTAGGCCAATGGAGAGGAGCACTGAAGAACGAAAAGCTTCGTGAATTCCTTCACTTTTTTCTCATTCTTTCGCCACATACACGTAAAAGAAGCGCAAGCATATGATCGATTTGAAACTGCGAACTTATATCATCATTTCACACGAATGAGTGGCAACTGCCAACCAGTATTATCAGAGTCGTCTGCTCGATCCAAGTTATCTCTTGAAGGGCGTCGATTGCCGAGGCTTCTTTTCCACGCCATTATATCGTACATACGTGTATAGTAAAATAGGGTCATCAGACACAGTCAGACAGCACGAACCAATTCACAACGCACAGCGCCGGGTTACATCGCCGCCAAAACTAATGTACGTCGCAGATAACAACTGACAGGACCATTCCAGATTTATCGCTCAACTTTGAGACGCACACGGTGATCAGAACCCGCGGAGCGCGTGTTACACTGCCACCCACAGCAGAGCTTACTCGGCGTGTGGAGCGCCTTATCTCAAAGCCAAGCTGTGTGGAGTAGAAATGTGGTGTCGAGGTGTGGAGCCGCAGAAACAAAGCGGCGCTCGCCACAGATTTGCATGCACGTTTACCCGCTGTGCTGTGGGAAAAGAATTGCGCTTCTATTCCTTTGAAACTACGCCACTGCGCTGGAAATTAGAGCAACTGTCGACCAATCATGGCAGCGCTCATCCCGGTGCACGGTGACTCAGGAATAAGCTCAGGAAATTGCAGGCAATAAAGGATACAGCTGGAGAAAAGCCAGACACGACGCTGAGCTTAACTTTGCCTTGGAACTTTTTAACCACTGCGTAGAACCGCAGTCACACGGCATGTACCACCTCTATCGGGTTCACATGAGATAAACGCGGGAGCTCGATGGGATGTATACCCGCAAGGTGCCAAGGTGGAACTAAGCCTTTCCAGTGTCTGTTCTTGCCTTGGCCGTGTATTTCTTGCGTCCTACCCTTACCAAGAACCAGCAAGGAAGAATCATGTCTTCTTGCATTCATAAGAGAGACCGCTTTGCTGGACGTGCGGTAACATACCCCATCGGCAACGCAAAAGGCACTCAGCCGAAGCCATTGCCTGCTTCGACCACCAGGTTATAAACCCACTTGTTACTATAATCCACCATCAGCATTACCACCCCATCCAGCAATACAAGAGAGAACACCTAAATTAACAGGCCGTAGACCATAGTGGCTAGACACATACGCTCCGCATGAAGGTGTTCGTGAGGCTAAAGTATCAACGAGAAAGCTACTTGTCTAACGTGTCAGCTTCGAGATCACACGCCACAAATAATCGTAGGTCGAAAACAGTTCTGGCGTTCCCTCACAAATAGATCCCATCTTACACTCAGTCTATCTTACGAAGCCAGCCGGCAGTTGTTGGCAACAGACAACTAGTGTTTACTTTTATTTTTTAGCGACAGGTTGTACTTCCGTCGAATCTTTTTGTGTCGTCGCGTCGTCGACCAGTGCAGGTGCGTACGTAGCACTGCGCAACAACCACGCTGTAATCTCGGTTGAATTAAGTCGCCGTGGGTTATCCTTCAAAGGCTCGCATTTCAGCCATGACCACACAGTTGGTATATTGCCCCGGAAAAATAGACGCGCTGACACAGGTCAACATTTGCACCTAAAACACGTCTCAAATGATTTTCATAAATAGGCCACTGCAGTCTTCCCTCGCCGAGTCAGCTCTTTTACGATAGGCGCCTCATATTCACTTAATATCGCTACTTAAAGAATAAATTGCTTACGTGGCAATGTCGCGACTATTTCCTGCTTCGTCATATGCAAGTTTATCTGTTTGTTATGACTACTCTACTATTACCAGCAGCCAACCTGTTATTACCAGACGTAAACGAAACTGCTTCAAATCAGCGTCAGTTAGGTAGCGCGCTGCGAAGCTTATTATCCTGTCGAGACGCCAAAGCGCGCCTAAATTATTTTATAACTGAATCAGTGCATTCGTAACAAATACATTTGTCAGAGTTCGTCACATACTGAGGATCTCCCTAAAGTTCACATGTTTTGGCGTGCTCACATGTCCAAACTTCTCAGAAATATGTACTGCAGTACCACAGCCGTCATGTTTGTCGGCAAGTGCGCACCTCTTGATGACGCCACTAGGTCAAACGTAGTCGGGCTACATCTGGTGGCTTCTAAGAGATTTCGAGGCGGGTAGGTTCACAAAAGCTATAATTGAAAAACTACGCATGCTTGACTACATCGTCCTCTGTGAATCGCAGATGACAGCCGACAAAGGAAAACTTGGGACGCGAAATTGAGCTATATTTTGTTGCTGGGTGCTACTTACAGTGTTTTAGGCTTGTAGCGCAGCTCGGAAGAGCAAAAAAGGAAGGAGGTAGGGGTAATCAAAGGAAACGGAAAACAGAGTGAGCATCCCTCCTTTTTTGCTCTTCCGAGCTGCGCTACAAGCCTAAAACAGTCATGACATACCAACTCGCCCAAACTGCCACGCTTTTGAGCTACTTACAGTAACTATCATGCAACGCAAGTTTAGTATGAGGTTCCACACAAAGGATTTATTTTTTTCCTTACTGAACACCTGAACGCTTATCGCAGCTTCCACAACGCTTAATGGCTTTAGTGTGAATGCACCTAGGAGAAGGGGAAGGAAGGGATGGTGGGTTGGAACTAGAACGTGCGGAATAGAGAAGGGCCTTCCGCGACGGCCACCATACTCCCGACGACTGACGACTGCTTTCCTGTCGATGCACTTTGCCTTCCGCTATCGCGACGTCAATCTACGGCCAGTGCACATCGCCGCGGCGGGGCTTAATAACGACCACATGTCGTTGCCGTAGCGGCAGTGTGGATTTCGGACCAAGTTCGCCCAACCGAAGTGGTAGCGAGCAAGGCAGGCGCATGAAGCGGCCGTGTGGAAATCGCCGCAGTTCCGTAATGGCGTGGGTTTTCGATGAGGATCGCGAAGCGGCCATTATAGCGATCTCCGACTCTCTCCTCGCGCGCCCGATCACTCGAGCGACAGTGTTGTGCTCAGAGGAAGCGTGGTTTCGGGGCCCTAATGCGTTCTCGTACTATGTACGAGTTCGCGCCGTTAATGATCGGATTATTCCTGTCCCGTAGCTGCGCTGAAGTTGCCGAATGTCCGCCTTGTACGATACACTAACTGCCGCCCTCACTTTCCCTTTCCATCCCTCATGTTTTCTTTCCATCTTCTTGCATGCGTCACAAATGCATGAGTCATAATGAGAGCCGGTTTATGAATAATGCTGGAACATGTTATTTCAAGAATTGTTAGCGTACCAAGTGTAGGTAATTGCGTTACACTTAGGTAATTGCGCTCATGTTGTGCCAATGTACGGACTTCGTATATTGCTTTTATTGTGCATTTGTTTGGGCTGTTTTACCCACTGTCTTTGCTGTCTGCTTGGGCTGTTCCGTGGAACCATTATCACACTTCAGTGGCATTATGAACCACATGTGCTTGCAATTTCACCGACATATATGCTTGACGTCAACAGCCGTAATAATACTCACGTACACACTCTGCGGTGGAAGAAACCCACAGAAATGCCATTTGTGGTTGGGCTGCAGTCACTATTGCGTGTGAATTCAATCTGAGTAGGAGCAGGATGAAATAAAGAGAGAAGGCAGGAGTATTAACCAGAAATGCACTCGGGTTGGCTACCCTACTCTGAGGGATGGGAAAGAGGGAACAGAAAGACGCGATAGAGAGATGTAGGGGAGTGGGAGGAAATCCATGGTGAGATCGCACATGCACGCGGAGTGCCTGAGCGAGTCAAAGGCGTTCAGGAAGACCAGTCGCCCTCAAAAAAGGCAAAAGTGCCTTTACAGCTTTATGGACCGACGAGCGATAGCGACGGTCTTCAAGTATAACATTTGCGCGGTCAACGGCCGATCATCGAGTTGTCGCAATGCGATGGATAATGTTTGTCTTTGATTGATAGAACATGCAACAATCACGGCTGGCCGAGTGGTGGAAGCGGAGGAAACCGCGATTGCCATGGCCATGCATGCGGAAGCGAATACCGTCATCAGCGACAGCAAGCAGGCCATCGGCAATTTCGTCCATGGTAGAATTTCCAAACAGGCGTACCATGTCCTCACACGACGCCCCCTAAGTGGCTTGAAAACCCTCGTGTGGACCCCCGCTCACGCGACTGTGCCCGGCAACGCGTCGGCTCACAGTTTGGCTAGAGATCTCTCGCGCCGAGCCTCGTTCGCGGATGCGGATGGCGCGAATGAGGAGGAGAGACACGAGGCGAGACTTATTATGAAATAGCCCATCGGTATCGCTTGAGGCGTCGCGCGCTCCCACCACCGGCCAAGCAACTCGACAAAACGCAAGCGGTCGCGTTTCGGCGACTTCAGACTGTTCAGAAACAGGAACACTCACACACATAATGTAATGTGGGAATGCACCTCGCTCCCGTTCTCTCATCCCCCCCCCCCCCCCCCCCCCGTCAGCAGCGAGACTGACTGGACAGCCTGGCTCAGTTCCGGGGACGTCGACCGACAGCCTGAACTGGTGGACTGGGCGGAAAAGGCCAAGCAGGCCCAGGGCCTTACTTGAGCCCAAACCTTCAGCCACGTCCCCCTTTACCCTTCCCCCTTTCAATAAAGTTTATCACCACCACCACCACCACCGACTGAAATCAATGACAGTGGCGCAATAAACATTCGATGCTCTCTTCGCCGCCGCAGACGTCGCATGCAGCACTGTCGGTCATTCCAATCAAAGTACTGTACGCGCTTTCGTGACAGCCACTCCCAATCACAGCCGGTATAGAAGCGATGCGTCACGTCGGTGTCGTCCGGGTGGAGGTCGGAGTTAGAACGAAGGGTTCTCTTCTTGCAACCTGGTGCGCTTTATATTTGGAGTGTTCCACTCTGTTAAAGCGAGTTTGCGTGCAAGGCGACCAAGCTGCGTTGCAGTGTCTGTCGTGGATATAGGAATGGGTATGCTCTGTTGTTCTTTATGTGCCTCTCGGGTACCTTCGTTTGCTTGATCATTTCCGCTGATCCCGCAATGGTCAGGTAGCCACTGGAAAATAAGTTCGTGGCCTTTCTGTTCGACGTCGTGGTGAAGTTTGACAATTTCGTATGCTAGCTCTTCGTGAGCTTCACGTCGGAGGACTGATTGCATGCTGTGTAAAGCCAGTCTCGAGTCGGAAAACATGGCCCATGTACAAGGACTCTCTGTGTCAATAAATTGAAGCGCACTGCACATAGCCGTGAATTCTGCAGGTGTGGATGTTGTGACATGTGACGTCTTGAATTGCAGTGTTATTCCTCTTGTCGGTATAACCACAGCATCCCCAGAACTGGTCGACGTGGTCAATGCGTAAGTATACATGAGTCCGTGGCTGCTGTATTTATCGTACATCAGGAGTAAGCTCAGTTGTTCTAGTGGAAGCGGTGGTAGATCTGACTTTTCCGGAAGTCCTGGAATTTTTAGGTGTTCTTCAGGATGGCACAAACACCATGAAGGGGACACCGGCCTGGTCACAGGTGTGTACCCCAAATTAGCGAGGCACGATATGCACTGACAGTTGTGCTAAAGGAAGTGCGGGGTCTTTCCCAGGTGAATACGGCGAGGTGGTGGCAAGAGGTCCGGGCAATGTGCTTGACACGTGCACGCATTGTCTCGACGGCTATGTGCGTCGTGATTGAATAATCTTGAGCAATGGCAATAGTTCATTGTCATTGACGCACTCCGTGGTAATCCAAGGCATATCCTGAGAGCTTGGACATGAATGCTCTGAATTGTACGCAAACTGGTTTTGCAGGTGTTGGATATAACAGGTAGGCTGTGCCAGAGGAATCCAACAAACAATACCCTGTACAGCTGTAACATGGGTTCTGTAGATGAAGGGCCACGCCTGAATCCTGTCATCGTGTCCGGATAAATTTCACAGTACTTTAGGTACTGTGAAACTCCAGACTCGTTAGAACCATCCGTTTCATTACTTTGTCTACACAACTGGCAAGTGCGATCGGAGGGTATGATGCAATGTCCAAAGGCGACTTGCCAGCTTTGAGAAGCCGAATCAGGCGACTTGGCTTCCATTCTTGGGGAACCACGCCAGTCCGCCATGAGTTGTACAGGAGCACGAATGCTTTTGGAACTCGTTAACCAAGGTTGCACAGAGTGCGGTGTGTATTGCCATCTGGTCCTGGCGCTGAGGAACGCCCGCATAAAGCAAGCTCAGCCTTTAGTTCATCCAGAGAAAAAGATTAGTCGTGATCCGGCATTCCCGTGGAACTTCCTTCACCGACATTCTTCCTACAGAAGAATTCTGCGATTTCAATCTCTTCGCATTGTAGGTAAAGAGCCATGGGTAATGAAATGGGTGGCACAGTCCAAGGTTTGCACGGAGGCCATGAACAGTTATAAGATACAAAGGCTTTCGGGGATCCAGAGACTCGCAGAAAGACATTCATCATTGTGAAGCCAGCTTATTCATACGATGCTGTATTTTCTTGTGTGTGCGTCTGGCGAATCACCAATCATGAATGGACTTTGTGCGCCAATATCTTCGTTCTGTACGCCGGCGAATTGCTCAATATTTCTCTAGCTCGATGTCGAATTCGGTGCCTGCTGAGCTTTTCAAAATCGAATGTGTGGCGTCCTGAAAGGCACCTCTTATTGCGCCCCTAGGTTGCGTGGTATGTCATCTCGACAGCATTTTTCTAGGATTGATTTAAATTTCGGCCAGTCGGTGCATTCGATGGCTCTCGAGAACTTGGAGCTAGTCAGCCCCTCAATCTTGAGATAAATTGGGACGTGGTCACATCTCCGCGTTTCCAAATCTGAGTAAAGAAGTAGTGTGCTAGCGATGTCAATGTATGTTCTGGGTAGCAAGATGTCGCCAGCACTTTACCACAAGGAGGGGTCATCAGCGAGAAGACTTTTTCAGCACGCTCAATTGCCTAAACATTTTCGAAAACACGTGGCTCTTTATGTGCGGCAGCTTTATTTACAAGAATAGCCAGTTCTCTAGCTTATATTTAATTTCGAATTGTAATAACTGTACAAATGTTAGTGCAGCACCGAAATTAATATTCTCTATGAAGGCACTGTCGACAAATGCCGTTAGTAACGTACGAATGTGCTGCATCTGTCCGAAAGCACAGCAATGCAAACTTCACCGCTAACCGTCAATCAGCGCCGGTAGCCATCAATAATTACCCATGTTTATGAAGCACTCTCACCTTTCCAGAAATTAAAATTATGGGGTTCAAAGGCGCGTTCTAAGTACTACCAGCATTGGAGACGGTTTATGTTGACAGTTAAAAAGACAGCTTCGAGCACAAGCAACCGAAACTCATCTGGAAGACATCTGTGCAACTTGATGCCATCTCAAGTCGACACGATAAGGCTAGGAAAGGCATCTAGTATCGCAATTTCTTTATTTTTTACTTCTTTCGTATGCGGACCTATGAAAAATACAACGCAGCTTACAATAAGCGCACAATAAAGCATGACTATATTTTCTTGTGCGCAGACGATCTTCCCATCGAATTTCTGAGCATTTCACTCACCCGCCCTATTGTCTGGTCAGCAAAGTAACCTGCTTCGTTCTGGACTTCGATGCTGTCTTCGCGACGCTGTTTTTTATTGCCGGATTCGCCAGAATTTACGCCAGGTTTCATATAGCCGCTGTCCACTTAGCCGTCTGCTTTGCTGTATAAGGCGACTGTTGGAACACATCCCAAGACTGCTGTCTTGGGCCCGTTGTGAAGATCAAGTGGATGAAGTCGCTCAGTGTTTATTTGCACTGAACAGCACGAGTAGTTGCATTTTATTGGCATCTGTCAGTTCCCACGCTTTGGGTTGTCAACAAATATTCTGTTCTTGGAAAGCAGTACAAGCCATGTCTGGCTTTGTGGCCACCTGCTCTTGGAAGGCGTCAGGATTGTGAAGCAATCACTGGTGACATCGTAAACAAGCAAAGAAAAAAAAGAAGAGAATGAACTGTGACAGTCTACCAAATTGCATTGTATACCGTGCTGACATGTTGCCACCACCGTCAGTTTCGAGGCTCATCTTTGCATGATTTCTAGCTTCGTCCCAATCCTTACCTGTGCCATTGCTTTCGAAACTCTGCGCAAGTACATTTCAATCCTTTCACCATTTATTCTTTTCAAAATTCAGAGCAAAGTCCCGGCGACTGTATGTCATGATTAAGTGTTCAATGCCCGCACTCCTTGAGCGGTTCTCCGAGGGCTCACGTCGTTAAACACGTAGGACTATCTTCCCTTAGCCGTCGTTCGAATTAAACCCTGGTAGTTCGTGGTCTCATATTTCTCCTTTCACATCCCCTTATGTTCACGTCTGTCATCTTTGAAGAACTCTTGGCCGGGCATTTACGAAGAGCGCATAGCTGTTATAATATGCAAAGAAAAGGTATTTTCATAAGCAGTCATCCATATGGTTACCTATCGCTATTCCAGCTAGTGCGCGCACCATCTATACACGTAAATTCAGCATACTTGACCTACCGTGAAATGCGAATAAACTTGGAGAATTAGATTGCATTTATTTTTACTAGGAAATAACGACAAACGAATAAAATAAACGAACAGGACGACAGCGCATTTATTTCATGGACGCACAATTAAAATTAAATATAGTTCAAACCATGCCTTTCCGAGGCCATCTGCAACTCAAGACCCTGTGGCCACATGGTTGCGGGCTGCAGCCCGCAACATCGCCCACAACTGCCGTCGTATTTAGAGAACGGAACAATTATACAGCTGTGTTTCAGTCCCATTTCGCGTTTCGTGACATGAGGTCATTTGAACATAATCTAATGTAATTGAGGCAAGCCGACTTGGAAATTGATCAATTGGATAGTCACGCACACCCAACGACATACGCCACTCTTTGACCTCTGTTCTGCAGAAGCGGGTCAAGAAGTGCCGACTGAGAAACCTAGATCTTGTTCCTTTCTTTGTAGGCAGCTGTCGACAGCTGTACTCGTTCCATGCCCATGTTTCTTGCACTTACGTCGCGTACACAAAGTCATCTACAGACATATCTTCTTTTGAATGCCTTCTAACTTTTCACTTCCTACGCTGTCACACTCAGAAGAGGGACACAGTTTACAGCGCTTCGGTGCTTACTTTTCTAACACCTAATTGGGAAACTTGATAGGGGCTGTAAATTATGCACAAGGTCATCGCGTTCTTTCTTGACTGCTCTGGAAAATTACCCTTCTATTTTTCTAAACTTGTAATAATCGGTAGACTCTGCTTCAAAACGTTTGCTTCTTTTCCTCTTTATTTCCCAAAAACTGGTCCTCCGTGCAAACACTACTACTACTACTACTACTACTACTACTACTACTACTACTACTACTACTACTACTACTACTACAACCACTAATAATAATAATAATAATAATAATAATAATAATAATAATAATAATAATAATAATAATAAATCACGTTTATTTAACGTGCCCAGGAGCAACCCTAAGGACTGAGTAGTGACGCGCGCATACATTAAAATCCAAAAAAGAAAGCACTACGGGAAATATAGCTTTAAAAAAAATGCAATGAATAAAAAGGACAATTGCGAAAAGAATAGTGTACATAGAGCAAGGCATAGGGTGAATACAAAAGAAAAAGAAGGAGAAGGGCAGTTTAACAATGCACGCAACTATGACACAACAACGCAAAGCTCGGAAAAGAACGATGACAGCGAATTATAAAAAATATCAATATCATCAGAATAAGCGTTATAAATACATTTTATTCTGCGGATGGTTGCTTGTTGTTGATGCCAGGCAGAGAGATGGAAAGGTCTATGTTCTCTGGTGATCTTGCTTGGAATACGAAACATGATGCAATTGAGGAGTTCGGGACTGGTGGGGATACCGTGAAGGAGTCTGACGAGAAACAGGTCAGCGTGATTACGTCGGGAGCGTAGTAAGGGCAATGAAAATAGTCTAAGGAAGGAAGGAGGGTAAGAGATAAGTAGAAAACAGGGAGGTTAACCAGAATAACGTCCGGTTGGCTACCCTACACCGGGGGAATGGTAAAGGGGGAAAACAAAGATAACAGGGAGAAAGAGGAGGGAAGGAAAGAAGGAAATTGCGGTGACAATAGTCCAACAGTGTTAGAACAAGGTCCAATGTGAGTGTTTGCAAAGTGGTGATGATATATGCTGAGAAACATTTTCTGTACCCGATCTATAATGCCACTGTTAGATCTGGAAAAGCCATTCCATACGACCTACACATATTCAAGTTGAAGAAGACAGATAGTTGTGTATAACTTGAGAAACGGTGTAGGAGAGGAATTCCCTCGATAGTTTGCAAGGAGAGCCAAGAGAGCGCATACCACGCATTGCAACGTGTTTAGTGCGAGCAGAAAAATGTAAGGTGTCAAAAAGTACACCGATATCTTTGATCTCACAGACCTTACACAACCATGCACAATCTATAAATAAGAAAAATAAACGCTTGCTGTTTTGAGCGTGAAAGTCAGAACTTTGGTCTCAGCTACGTTCAAGCAGTGGTTATTATCTTTGCGCGATTTAGAAAAGGAAAGCAGGTCTGACTGTAGGGGGCAACAATAAGCAACAGTGTGAATTTTCTTTAAAATTTTGATCTCGTAGCCATATAGAAGGACAGAAGAGTTCCGAAAAACGTAATGAATAATAATAATAATAATAATAATAATAATAATAATAATAATAATAATAATAATAATAATACTTTATTATCAAATCTGCAAGTATAAGTACAGAAATCGGGTTCGCCTAAGCCATCACAGTGGCTTGTCACGCGAAACCCGGCAGTCGATAACAAGACTCAGCCAGTAGCTGACTTTTCTTTCTTTTGCAAGAAATAAAAACAAAAAGACATTGAAAACTAAGGTAGCGAGTGATAAAGTACAAGGCAAAAAAAAGAGAATCACGAAAAAACAACAACAAAGATAATAATAATAATAATAATAATAATAATAATAATAATAATAATAATAATAATAATAATAATAATAATAATAATAATAATAACCTGCCACAATGACAATTTGACAAAGTCACACACCTTAGTAAAGGTCAGAACGAACGTTCAAATCAGATATGCTGCTTACCATATCGTGTATATGAATCACTGTGCGCCTACTTCAAGTAAACTCCGTTGGGGGCTTGTACTTGCGTCCTTCCTCTACATCGCTTCATGAAAAGGAAAGCTTTTGTGCAGCAATACTTTCTAACTGGAGCTTCTTCAAATTCGGTCTACGGGCTCTCAATGAACTTCCTGGATGCGAAATGTTATTCCTGCTTTATAAGGGCTCACCACGATCAGTTTTTCGTCAAGGGCGTGCGCGCTGGAACGAAAACTGACTGCGTTGAGCTGCGATGAAAATTGTATGGAAACCAGCACATGAATCAGAAGAAAGAAAGGATACTACGTCACCCAGAATGAAAGTATAAAATACAGTAATCTACAGCAGTGACACGCCAGATTTGGTAGTCCTATCCTCGCTCACCGAGAAATTGTGATGGGATGGTGGCCACAACCCAACGTAGAGCCAAAGCGAAAATCAGCGGAATCAGATTAGTGACACCCGGATTGCGCCGCACACACAAACACATACAAAACAGAGATATACGTCTTCTTCCCACGCGCGCATATAATCGGCGTGATCGCTTCGCTGCGTAACGGTATAGGCTACACGCCTTCGTTGCGATGTAAGCCCTTCTTCACAGCTTCGAGGATGGCTCTGAATCGCGATTTCGCGCTTCGGCGCAGCTGCTTTCGGAAAGAAAAAACTGTTCGAAGAGTGATAGAAGAGAATAGCAAGGAAAGCGCTTCAAACGTTGGAAAATCAAAAATTATGCGGTGCTGCGTTTCTGCCCTGCGATAGGTTCCCTGTTCTTTTCTCAACTTGGGCACACGCACGGGCACTCGCTGCGGAATCGTCGGCCATTCGGTTTCCCCGGTCTGCTTATTTTAATTTATTGCGCAGACCCCGTATAAGGATGAAAAAGAATGGTGATCCTCTTTCGTAGACTTCATAATGGTTTTCGAGCAGCCCAAGGATGTTCAGCGAAGGGAAAGCAGGCCTTGAATAAATACCTATACAGTAGCTTGTGTCCAGCGCTTTTAGACTATACTGTTTCCTTTAGTTATTGTTGCTCGGTTTCTGTTGCCTACTTTGTCTGTCTGTATATCTGTCTTCTTTTCTCCCGCCCTTTTAATACAGCCTGTCTCGCTGGACGCAACTTCGTGGAAATGTCAGCGCTTCAACAATCCTATTTGATAGCTTGAAGCAACTGTAGATAACGGTACAAATTTCTACCACGTGCACAGACATTCGAAGGAACTTCCCAAGTACGTTAGTGAGCATAGAAAGTGTCCGTAGGGTATTATTTCGTGCAATAAGCAATTAAAGACGCTGTAAGTTAGTCTCCAGCTATGGTTTCGCAGAATCAATTGCAGTGGAGCCGTCTATACTTTCGTGTTAAGTTTTTCCTTGAGGAGGAGAACCATGGTAAAGGTACGGCATCGCGGCTTTTCTGTATATGAAAAATATGTATTCAGATTTCATTCTGACACTGCAGTTATATTTAAGAAAAGAACTGGAGCTTCTCACAGGCCTACAATGCAAAACTGGACACTCCGTATGGACCCGCGTTAGCCCCTGACGTCATTTAGTTCCCACTAAAATAGCATGCTAAGCCAGCGCGAAATAAGTGCGCCACTTTTTCTAATATGGCGACATCTTTTATAGTCATAGCTGCACACGTTTGCATTCACTCTGTGCTATGCCTATATACACCTTAACTAGGCTAAAACTCAAGGGATATATCCTGAATTGTTATGGGAATACATATTTTTCAGGCGCCGAATTCCTATGGCTAATACTAAGAGACCTTTAATATGTATATTCTTGTGTATTCTTACGTATATTATACGCGTATGATATGTACTTCAAGTGCAGTTGTATACTTATAAGGTATTTGCCCTTTTCATTTTCTCCTGATTCCTCTACTTCTTTTTATTGTAAATTTCCTCCTCGCTATCTTCACTTTCCCTAGCGCCTTTCTCGCGGCCGCGGCACCCTTCGGTATCCCCCGCTAAGAAGAGGGAGAGAGAAGCGAGACATCTGGCATGCGCAAGGCCCCTCACTTCGTGCCTCATTTTGTCTTTTGCAACAAACCACTACTACTGCTACTTTAGGCTACTTACTGCACCACTGACAAAGTCATTGACGTTGTAATGCTTGTTATAACCGTGAATACATAAGCCGAATCGCCATTGTTTTTTTTACTTGTTTTACGTGTTCTTTTGACGTGTTTTGTGTGTTGTTCTTTTTTTTTTACGTGTTGGGTACACATAGGATAACGTAATTTGTCAAGCATTTTGTGTAGCTAACATCCCCATCCCGCACTGTGGCCGCATGGTGATTTGCGTGAAATGCCGTTCCTAGTGCTGCTTGGGCTTTTTTTGTGTGCTTTTACCACCAAGAATGCGCCTCTGCAGCGATGATCCAGCAAGTGTGCCCACCGTTTGTGACCATATGATCAACTTATATTGCTGTTGATATCGCGAAAGATGACGAAGGAAATGCGGGCAGGTTGAGCAAGGCCGTCCTCGGATAGCTACCCTACACTCAGGGAAGGAGGAACTAAAGTGCAGCAAATGGGCGAAAAAGTGCACATTGGACACGCCCAGCTACGCTTGTGCTTTCCTTCACACTTTCAGCTATTTGTTGATCGATGACACGTCATGAGAGCACCGACTGACCATTTTTAACTAGAGTTTCTCTACGAACACAAATACACGTTTCATTTCCTGTGATTTGCACATGCGTCTTCTGGCAAAACTATCACCATAGGAGCAGGCCGAGCTGTTAAATTTATGGCCCGCCGCGACTTTCAGAAACATACAATCATTTCTGATTTGTGTGACTGACAGCCGCACTGGTAGCCCCACCTGCGATGGCAGTGGTTGCAACGAAGCAGTCTATAGCTTTATTTACGTTTGCCCGCGTCGTGGCGCAGAAAGGTAGGGAATCTGCACTGCAGCGGATAAACTATAGCCAGTATAGTCCATCAGATACAAGAACTTGTAAAGACTACGAATAAGCCGTTTTCGGTCATTTTTGCTATATTTTATTCCTGGTTGCCTTTCCTTTATATTTATATTAGGTTATCCTCTCCAACTGTCCCGTCTTCTCGCTCCGTTATCAGGAGTGAACTGCAAATAATTTCCGATGAACCTCCGTGCCTTCATATGGCTTTTCTTTTTTTTACCTGTCTCCGTGGTGATAATAAACTGCATTATGTTAAAACTTCCACACATCCACCCCCCTCCGCCCCTCCTTTTTCCTTTGTATTACTCTAGCTTGATTTACACTTTCTGGTTGCTTGCTCAGAATAGTAAGCGTACATCCATGCATACGTGAGCCGGCGTCTACCTTGACTTTCTTCGCGTGCACGACCGCAGTTGTGAAATAGATCTGACGACACAGTAGCTGTAGGTTTTGAGATGGCCATATATTCAGTTCCTGTGTTAAATCCACGGCAAACCTTAGCCGAGCATTTCGTGTGCGCAGGTTCCTCGTGGTTGTAACGTTACTTCACCAGTGTCGGCCCAGCTTAGTCGTATTTCAATGAGCAACAAACCGGCAATTAATAACCCCATTTCTGGTACCCGATGCCTGACCGGTTTATAAATAAAAGCGAGAGATTACGTGAATACGCGAATATGTGCTCCATCTTGCGACTGTTTTGCGAGACTTGCGGCCAAACTAGGTCACAGAAGGGAAGGGTTGGTCTTAGAGCTGCCGCCTAGATGGCGCGGTGGTTTCGAACAACTCCGCAGACGTGATTCGACTGTAAATGATGGGCCTGCTATGCGCCGAATACATTTCTGTATTTCCCGCCAGGCTGTTTCCCTATGCATGCGACCTGCTTATGGGGAGATAGTAAACTAGCGAGATGGTAATCTTCTCTCATCAGTGGCCTAACTAAGGTAATGAATAACACAGTGTTCCAGAAATTGTGGGTCACGGCCGGAAGCTTAAATTTCTTATCGGAAACATAATTATCCGGAACAGAAACCCTCCGCAAATGAATCCGTAGGTGTTAAATGATGAGCTCTATTATACGTCTGGGATTTGGTGCTGCATGTCAGAGGATTGTCAGAGCATTTAGTCAAACGAGCCGCAACGACGCCCCAGCAGCATGCTTGTGCCACGTAGTACTGATATTCCTACTTACTGGGCTTAACCACCTGGAATATCTGGTTTTAGTTAAGCCCGATGACTACCTAATGCAGCTTCATTTATAAGTTTGGCCGCGAGCTTGTCTCCTTCTTCTACCTGTGCTCCCTATTTTTGCGCACAGTTAAATATGACCAGCCTTTAACAACTTGCTCCATGGTTTGTTTTCCTAATATCACCCATTGAGTACACAATGTGAGAATTCAATATCTTTTTCATGAATAGCTCCATATTAAACGTGTAGATATTGCATAATTTATCTTCCGCAGTTGATCTTGCAGAAGTAAGCAGCTTGATCAAGTTCTTCAAACTTATTTTGTTCTTAAGCACGATTTAAAGTTTGCGTATCATCTATAAGTATTGGACTTACCATTTTTCCCTCTTTCTTCTTCATGCATATTTGCTGTTTTGTCTTCCCTGCTGTACAGCTAGTGGGCACGTCCTGACAATTCGACGCTAACTTCGACGAGGCACAATCACTCGACAATGGCTGGCAATGGAAGTGTGAAACAAATATGTCTTTAAATTACACCGTTAGGGTTTCCCAAACATTACGTTGTAAGGACCAGATTGGAAAATCAGTGTAAAGAAAAAAAATCAAAGCTACCATGAGGGTCGTTGACGCTCACACGAACCTGTCCGACTAATGACAGGTTTTCGTCGCGCACTCAGCACGAAACAAATTTTCGCTTCAATTGGCTGCAGTGTGCAGATGGCATGTTGACACACTCTTCCCCCGTGTTTCCGTACATAACACAAAAAGAACATATGAGCTGTGTGATCAAAGGTTTGCACGACTACATCAACAGGATAATCGTTTCTACAAACACGTCTTACATGGCGCAGGACGTCTGTTATGAGAGTCGGTGCTTCCCAAATCCTCAAGGGACGAAGTTCCACGATATGGCTTTGCTAATGGAGCCTGTAAATAACCATATGCTACAGTTCGAGGAAGCTCCTTCATCAGAACGAATAGTTTCCATACAAATTAAAAATCAAAGTTCGGAGCAAAAGTGAGAAAATACACAAATGGTGGAAATCCGCCTTGTATAATAATATAGACAAGTCCCCGATGATAGATTCTGGACATTCATATCAGTTAAGTCAAACTTGTCATCTCCTAGCTGGCACGTTGGACTTGCAATTAATGTACCTTGATTTCCAGCTGTAAAAATAAAGTGAATTTCTCGCTAAACCCATTCTGGCCTCGTCGGAACCACGCAGTTCAGCCACACAAATGTCCCGACAAGATTACGAAGGACTGAAGTGCTTGTAAAGATTAGGCACGCCGTCGTGTTCGTACAGATGTTTGTGATGATGGCCTCTGACAAGACGACGCTGGCTTTACACTCTGGCTATGATGCACATTCTTAATACCGCGGAAGATAGTATGTCATATGCGCTTGTGTTGCCTGGGGCGCAGTTTGCGGATATTGCGACAGGGTGTGGCACTCGGTCACGTGGTGCGGGACGTCCTCTTAACAGAAAACGTCACGGGTCAGCCGCCTTTCACTTGCGCCACGAGCAGCCGCTGAGTGCAGCGGTGCGTCAGAGCGGCGAAAGGTGCCACATCGCAGCGTGCGGCGGTGGTTCACGAGGTTCCGCTTTTCACGGGCGCTCGCGAACCGTCGAGACGGCCCGCACAAGATTGCGAGGCGGCGACACAAGGCGGCCACTGTCGCGGGCTTCTGCCGAGCGAGCCCGCGACACGCCTTGTGTACTCGGGGCGTCCGAATTACGTGTGGTTTGTTGATCGCTTTCCTCACTGTTCGTGGCCCCGGCTTTCCGTCCGCGGCGCTTTTTCTCACTGACCGAGTAACTGGTACGCGTTTTTTTTTTTATTGAAGTGAATGTTAGGAGAGGTTGGCGCCTTTATGTGGTGGCACCGGCTACTCCTTGTCACTTGGCTGACGAAACAAATTTACGCAAAAAGGGAGAGTAGCGACACTGAATATAACACTCAGTAGAACACCGGATCAATAAAAAATATACAGTCCAACAGTACATGAGTCGCAAAGTTCTGTGCATGAGTTCAGTCCACGTACGCATATATGAAGTCCGATGTTTTGAACAGCCAAAACACACAACTCGTAACTCGTACGCGTTACTAGTGGTGAGCGGACACATTGCGGAATTTTGAGCATGACCAGTAGCGCGTTGAAACCCCCACTGGTCACTCCGAAAGGATCGCGTGGTGGCTTGACACGACGCCAACAACGCATATGAACCTTCCGTAACCTACGCGGATGGCACGCTCGAACGTTGTATATGCACCAATATTAAGGCGCAAAGCTCTCCTTAGGCACTTTCAGAAAATAAATGAAATGAAATGAAATGCTTATCTATAATAGTGTATATATACTCGCCGGCTTACCCCAAACTGCATACAATCAATGTATGTGGTTCGAAGGAAAGGCTCGAATACGGATATTATTATTATTATTATTATTATTATTATTATTATTATTATTATTATTATTATTATTATTATTATTATTATTATTATTATTATTATTATTATTATTATTATTATTATTAATTGCCGAAAGAACGGCTCATAGCTTTAGTGTTTCTCTCAATACCTATCAAAGATGACAAAGGGGACTACAGCGTTTTCTTAAATTTCGAATAGTCCACGAATATATGTATTGATTTTAGAAGAGTGAACTGCTGGGCTAGTTGGTGATCTTGCATACTGAAAAGTTTTTGCGCCAAAAAACAACACACGCAAGAAAGACGACGACACCACGGGCGCTTTCTTGGCGCAAAATCTTTTCAGGATGTATTTTTTAATTAAAGAAATTATTAAGCCGACAATACCCATCAATATAGGGCACTGATCACTACTTGTGGTCACATTATTCACTGCCCAAGACGATAATAATATGCCTGAGCTAGCAAATGTTAAATCTAAGACAAAGCGCCGCTGATATGAAACAAATGTTGCGACTCTAAAATTTAAACAATAAAATTGTTCAAAGCAGCCCAATCCTATAGACTTTTCTCGGATGCATCCGGACGAAGCAGCACTGTACATGGTGTGTTCATGTGTGGTGTGATCAAAAAGAAGTGATCTATTGTCTCCTCGTCATTACAGGAAATACAGACGGCGCAATGTCTCAAACCAGACCTGTGTAGGAAAAAGTTATGAGAGGTTATCATCATCATCAGCAGCAGCAGCAAGCAGCATCATCACCACCATCATCATCATCAGTCTCGTTACGCCCACTACAGAGCAAAGGCCTCTCCCATACTTCTCCAATTACCCCGGTCATGTACTAATTGTGGCCATGTACCATTGTGGCCAGAGAGGGTATGCCACAGTGTAAATTGTTCAGCAATACATCAGGTGGTAACTCCGTTAGACAGGATACCATAAAGCTATCGCAGGAGACGAAAGATCGGATCAAGAAATACCAATGCATGAAAGCATCTAACCCTACAGCTAGAATAGAACTGGCAGAACTTTCGAAGTTAATCAACAAGCATATGACAGCTGACATAAGGAACTGTGATATGGATAGAATTGAACATGCTCTCAGGAACGGAGGAAGCCTACATCTCCTTAGGGCAGGTAGTGACCGCGGATCCGGATCATGAGACTGAAATAATCAGAAGAATAAGAATGGGCTGGGATGCGTTTGGCAGGCATTCTCAAATCATGAACAGCAGCTTTCTATTATCCCTCAAGAGAAAAGTATCACAGCTGTGTCTTACCAGTACTCACGTATGGGGCAGAAACCTGGAGGCTTACGAAAAGGGTTCTGCTTAAACTGAGGACGACACAACGAGCTATGGTAAGAAGAATGATGGGTGTAACGGTAAGGGATAAGAAAAGAGCAGATTGGGTGAGGGAACAAACGCAAGTTAATGACATCTTAGTTGAAATCAAGAAAAAGAAATTTGCATGGGCAGGACATGTAATGAGGAGGGAAGATAACCGATGGTCATTAAGGGTTACGGACTGGATTCCAAGGGAAGGGAAGTGTAGCAGGGGGCGGCAGGAAGTTAGGTGGGCGGAGGAGATTAAGAAGTTGGAAGAGCGACATGGCCACAATTTGTACATGACCTGGGTAGTTGGAGAAGTATGGGAGAGGCCTTTGCCCTGCTGTGGACTTAAACAGGCTGATGATGATGACCACGATGATGATGATGATGATGGTGACCACGACGACGACGACGACGATGACGACGACGACGACGATGACGACATCAGGTCTGCGTGTATTGAATTATTTACTACGCCATGGATATATAGTTGCTGCTGCTGTTCCTGAGTTACCTGGCGCAACCCACTTTGGGGGATCAGCCAGGAATAGGGCTGTGAAGGTACAAAAAAAAAACAATACTAATTTACACGAATATAATTTCGATCCTATTTGGTAACTTGAACTTGAGAAAATTGATGTTACCTGATTTATATGTGAAATCTATTGTATTTACATATTATAGCATATAAAAGTGACAATTAGAAAATAAAAGAAACGAAATGGAATCTTTTAGCATTTCATTTTTTGTTGTCTCGCACAGGAATTTGCAGAGGGTACCACAAATATTCCTGTAGCTAAAACCTCCTTAGGTAGCAGCAAAGGAAAAGACCACCGGGAAGGCCAACATCAAGCGAAGCTTACGTACGTTCTTCTAACATATTTTAACGTATTCTTATGACAATATTTTCCTTTTACCTTTAAAACAGCCGACCCCGTAAAAGGAAATGTTCTCGAGGTTCACTCTCATTACAGAAATGGCGCTAAGGTGAGACCATACCTGTGAGTATAAATGTTGAGTTGGGGTCTCGACACCATACTCTCGTAATGGACACTTCATCATTTCTAGTGGAGCACCGTTTATTGTTCCAAGAAAATTTAGACACGGTATACCGAGGCTAGACAATGAAGATTTGTGAAAATTACTCGTAATTCCATGTTTTCTTAATCGCGCTGCTGTTACAAATGCAGACGACGGTAAAATAGTAACTACCTCACCATCATGTGATGGTGAGGTAGTTCATCACTAGGCACATTTAGCTCTAAACCTTTCTGTCCTGGCACCCACACCAAACGAACGAGGCGTAAATGTCTTCGGAAGAACTATGTGTAATGCGCTTGATAAAAGTAGGTGTGGTTAGCGAAGAACAAACAGAGTGGCAATCTGTTAAAATTGGCTGTTAGCAAATAGGAAGGTAATTTACGTGAAGATAAAATAATTGCCATCAATTCAGCCTGGAAAATAGGCGCGTAGTAAGGTAGTCGAATCGAAAAAGACCAATGCACAGATGGCGATACGATGCTCACATCTGCCTTCTCTTCATAGACGGAAATGTCAATTGCTATCGCATTTTTTTTTTGTGTGTGTGTAGGTATGCAAGGTGCTCTTCTAAATTATCATTTAGGAATCGATGGGGTCAATATTTAGCATTATTTCGAAAAAATGAATCTAACTCAATCTAATCGATCGGAGCAGAGTTGCCCAATTAGCAAGTCTATCTCAAAGGGGTGAAATTGTAATTTGTATAACAGACGTTGCACAAAAGACAATTTGAGGCCACCCTAAACGAACCACTGATGTTTAAAAAAATGAGTTATTGATGCCCGAATGATGAAAACGTACTAAGATTGTCTCTGTGGAGATTCATAAATCTTGAGATAGGCTTGAACTGGTACGATATGGAACCAAGTGAGAAAAGGAGACAGTCGCGCTCTTGATGTAAGATATTGTTCGCGGAAAATTTAGACAAACCAAGACATAAACGCCATTATTCTCGTTCTAAAGTAACTAGAGAACGAATTTTTAAGCATATCTGCGAGAGGAGAAAACTCAGCCGAACTCTAATATCGGGCGTAGAAGCATGCACGAAATCATTAGCAGTATCTCCCAGCGCATTCCGAAGCGATGGTTGCTAAGTCTACGCAGCAACACTACTGCGCGTGCTCCATTGGATGCAATGTGTTCCATGTTTGGACTTCAGTTAAAATTTTCGTTTCACATAACTACCTTGTTGGGTAACCTCTTGTCGGTAGGCCACCCAAATGTGTACGGGAACGGTTGGAGGAAATTCTAGGATCGCACTTTTGTTGAGAGTAAGAGACAGGCTAATGCCATCAAACAAATCTTCATGGCTACCCATGAAGTACTGCATCACCTAGTACTGCAGATTTTGGTATAATGTTTGCATGTCCACTGATGGCAGCAAAAAATCCTATGTCATCGGCGTAGACATACACCTAGACATCCTGTTGAGAAGGGACAGGGCGTAATAAAACATTAAAGGAGGTGTCGATAATCAACCACCGCGCTTCTATGTTCTTTTTTTTTTTCTGTGGCTTCACGGTTTCGCAGGGTTGGTCCCTCTTGAAGCTCCGTTTTTAAACGATTCGTTGTTTTCATATCCGTGGATTGGCTCTGATTGGCTCCATTTGCTTCTATTTTTTTCTCACACCACGTGCACTCATGCGTGGCTCTTCATCGTCGTCGTCTTTTCTCAAGCCCCGCACTTTCGTGCGCGCGCGCAGTCTTTGTTGTCCACTTCGTTTTCTTCTCACCAAGCACTGCACTCGGACTCTCGCATTTCTCTCGTGACAGCGGTCACGGCCATGAAAACAGGGTCCATGGCACAAAAGAGGCGTGCATAACAATGATAGTGATGAGCCCCAAAAATGGCGTGCACCAAGAATGGAGGATGCACCAAGAGTCAGGTGGTTCGCGGAAAACAATGCCAACACCGACTCACCGACGTCGTCACTGCCAACAACGACGTCACAGTGACAACTCCGCAATTTCTGTTACATAGCCGTGCACATGATTCGCACAGAGGCCAAGTGCCGAGTATATGAGCACTCCGTATGTCTAGACAAAGCCTGTACTTTTTTGCGCGAGTCTTGTAGGTGTATATAGATAGGGCTGCATCATTTCACTCGGTACACCCGTTGCAGAATTGTTGTGGTTTCTGAAGGAGAGAATTCTCAGCCGGGAACTTCAAAACGACTCACCAAGAATAAAACCAAGACGCTAATATCGCAGCAACTCGTGAAAGAATGCGGGCTTCCCGTGCAAGCCAGGCACACTTAGTTTCAATGGTTACATAATACTTCTACAAACCCTTCTCTCCCCTCCAAAAAAAGAAACAAAAACAATAATAATCGCTGGATTCTCGGTCAGTGCCATTATTTGAGGAGCAAGCAAGCAAGCGAACAAGATGGTGGTCTCGACTGTAAAAGCAACGTTACTAGAACCGCCGGTGGTTCTTGTAATGTCGCGTGAGAGAATAGTGCAGACAGACAGACAGACAAAGAACTTTAATAGCAAGGTCCTGAGACGCTTTGCCCTAGGGCAGAGCTGCGGGCCGCTCCCACGTGGGGACTGGTAGGCCGAGCCTAACCGCCGCATCGTGGGCTCTCTGGACAGCCCAAGTTTGATGTGCATATTCCGAGCTCCGGATGGCAGAGCTCCACTCTTGTTCTGTGATGCGATTGGGTCCCTGTAACGAGGGGCATCGCCAGAGCATGTGTTCGAGATTGCTAACAGCCCCACAGTCGGGGCAAGTAGAGCTGAAAGCCTCTGGAGTGATCATGTGAAAAAGGGCCAGGTTCGGATAGCACTGCGTCTGAAGCATGCGTAAAGTGGACGCCAGAGGTCTAGCCAGTTTGCAGTGAGGGGGAGGATAAGTCCTCCTACCCAGGTGATAGTGCATAGTAATTTCGCTGAAAGTAGTGAGAGTGTCCCGAAACTCGAGAACCCCAGAGTCTGAGCTCAATCTTGCTCCCGCGCGGTGGGTTAGTGCGCGCGCTTGGGAGTGGGCAATGCCATTAAGATTGGGAAACGAGTCAAGCTGGGGGTCGAGGTGAGCCGGAAACCACGTGATGGTGTGCGGAGAGATTATCTTGTTCTTGAGAATCTTGTGAGCCTCCTCAGCGATGGATCCTGAAGCGAAAGCCCTGACCGCCGATCTCGAATCAGTGAAGATTTGTGATCTGCTGTTGTCTAGGAGTGCTATAGCAACTGCGACCTGCTCCGCTCTGGTTGGTGTTGAGCACTTCAGGGAAGCCGCATTCACTATCTGTCCGTTGTGATCAACGAGGGCAATGGCGAAGTTAGACGACTGTCCATATTGGGCTGCGTCGACAAAACATGCCGAGTAAGGATCGTCTTTGGTACGCTTGAGGAGGGCGAGGGCTCTTGCCCTGCGTCTGCCTACGTTGTGTCGAGGATGAACATTACGGGGAAACGGTGCAACTCGTATGTTGTTCCTTTGATTGTCTGATATTTCATATTTCCGCTCTTCCATGAGGATAGGGTTGATCCCTAGAACTGCCAGGATCTTCTTTCCAGCCGGGGTACAGGATAGACGGGCCAGTTGGGCTGACTCCTGGGCCTCGATTATCTCGTCCAAGGTGTTGTGCACTCCTAGTTGCATAAGGAGGTCCGTGCTCGCCCGTAACGGAATGCCTAGTACTTTTTTTATACTTTTTCTGATGAGAGTGTTTAATCGTTTTTTCTCGGAGTTATACCAGTTGTGCATGGCGGCCACATAAACAATATGACTCATGAGGAAGGCGTGGAACAACCGGAGGAGGTTGTCTTCCTTTAAGCCTCCACGCCTATTCGAGACTCTGTTGATGAGTCTAATCATGTTCTCAGTCTTGGCTGTCAGCTTGTTGAGCGTAGTATTATTACTGCCATTCGATTCGATGAACATGCCAAGGACCCGAATGGTGTCTACTCTGGGGATGGTACAGCCGCTTTTAGTGTGGAGTTTGATGTTTATTTCAGACAACGGTTTCCATCCTCTAGGTTTGGGGCCTCTCCTGACTGGCCTGTAGAGGAGGAGCTCAGACTTGCTCGGGGAGCATCTAAGCCCCGTATTTTCCAGGTACATCTCTGTTTGATCTACAGCCTCCTGTAAGCCTAATTCAACAGCTCCCTCGCTTCCTCCGGTGCACCAGATTGTGATGTCATCAGCGTAGAGCGTATGATTGATCCCTTCTATGTTGGAGAGTCTTTGCGATAATTTCGTCATGGCGATGTTAAAAAGCAGTGGTGAGACTACCGCACCTTGTGGCGTGCCTCTGGGGCCCAAACTGAAATTGTCGGACTTGAGGTCACCGATTTTGAGCGTGGCCTTGCGATCCCGTAGGAACGAGCTGATGTATCTGTGGAAGGCGTCTCCCAAATTGAGCTCTGAGATGGAGTTCAGAATGTGAGCATGGGATACATTATCAAAGGCTTTCTCTAGGTCTAAGCCTAGGATGCCTCTTATATCTCTTGTGGTGTTGTCAATGATTTGACATTTGATGAGTTTCATGACGTCTTGCGTTGACAGGGCCGGACGAAAGCCGATCATGTTGTACGGAAACAATCCTTGTTTCTCGATGTGCTTAGAAATTCGATTGTGTATGACATGTTCCGCTACTTTCCCCACGCAGGACGTGAGGGAAATGGGTCTGAGGTTTGAGAGACTCGGGGGTCTTCCAGGCTTTGGAATGAGGATGACCGAGGCCATTTTCCAGGACTCCGGGACAACCCCTCGTTCCCATATTCCATTAATCTCCTCTGTCAACCATTCTATAGAGCAGTCGTCCAGGTTTCGGAGGGCGCGGTTGGGGATGCCATCAGGACCAGGGGCAGACCTGCCATTTAGATGCTGGAGAGCTTCCCTTACCTCGCATGTCTTGAAGGGGTTATCTAGCTCGGGGCAAGATGAGCCTTTGTAGGGGGGATAGTCTTCGTCACTCGAGTTGCCCAGTGGCAAATACTTGCGAGCTAATCTGTCGAGTACGGTCTGCAATGTCTCTGATTGTGATGCCTGGTGTAGAACCTTCGCTATCACTTGTCTTTGGTTTGACTTGGTATTGGTATCATCCAGCAGATGCTTGAGTAGGTTCCATTTAGCTCCAACTCTCATCTGGCCATCCACAGAATTGCAGACCTCATCCCACTGTTGTCTGCTCAAGGTTTGGCAGTGATCTTCTATAGTTCTGTTGAGCTCCGCGATCTTTTTTCGGAGCCTTCGGTTGAGTTTCTGCCCTTTCCATCGTTTCAAAAGTGACGTCTTCGCTTCTAGAAGATGAGCGAGGCGGCTGTCCATCCTGTCCACCTCCAGTTCAGTCTGGATTTTCTTTGTCGCCGCGCTGATGTCCTCCTTTAACTGTTCAGCCCACTGCTCGAGGCTAAGTGCTGAGTCATTCGTTTGTGCTCGCTCTTCCCGAATCTTGCGAAAGTAATCCCAATCTGTAATAATGAACTCTTTGAGGTCCCCGCTTTTCACGTTGACGCAGGTGGCCAGGATGTTGTGATCACTGCCAAGGTCAACTTGGAGGTTGGACCAAGATGCCGATTCCACATTCCGTATGAAAAAGAGATCGGGTGTGGTATCCCTAGAGCAGGAGTTGCCAATCCTGGTCGGAAAAGCCGGATCTGTTATAAGCGTGAGGTGATTATTGACTGTAGTTTGCCATAGGTCAACGCCCTTGCGGTTAGCTTGTTGGTACCCCCATGCTGGATGCGGAGCGTTGAAGTCTCCGGCCACCAGGAGTGGAAATGTCTTGGCCTTGCTTGTAGCCCTGTTAATAATTGCCGCGAATCTTTGCCTGAGGTCTTTGGGAGTACTGTATATGTTAAGTATAAAGATACTTGTCTTGAATGGTCCGCTGGGGATTATTTCAACAAGCGAGTGTTCAACCTTATTGGATTGCAGATTCAGATCGTGGGCTATGAACGCACATTTGTTCGAGACTAATGTGCTTATTCCCCTCTTCCCATCAGCATATTGGGTATGCGATTTATAGCCTGGAAGGGTGACCTTATCCGTGAGCGTTTCTTGTAATAATATTACATGTGGCTTTTCCGAGTGGGTCCGAATGAACTGTTGGAGGACGTTCCTTTTGCGATGGAATCCCCTACAGTTCCACTGCCAGATGTTAATTACTTTGTGATGTGCCGCCATGGTGGGACGTAGTAGATAGCTAGTATTAGAAAATGCTGCGGAGCGCAGCCGCTGCCGACCTTTCAGTGTCGGTGTCATTCACTTTTTCCAACGGTGTAACTGAAGCCATTGTAGAAACGTGGTGTTCCAGATTATCGAGAATAGTGCAGTTGCAGAAAAATAACGAAGGAATACATAAAGTCTGTTTTTTTAAATTTTAAATCCGGTTTTATATTAGGCGCCATCACGGTCGAGAATCGAACCAGCGATTTGGTCCCGTAAATACAGTCGTTCATAGTTACCGAGGCATCGTACGAGCGGACGGTTTAGCGCCGAGGTGCAAGTATGGCCTGAGAACGAGCATCATTCGTTTATAGTTTTTAGATCTGTTTGGAGAGATAATGTCTAATTTTCTTTTAATATCAATGACTACGTGATGAGTGAGGGAGCAGCGGTGGCGTAGAGGTAGAACACCCGCCTCGCGTGCAAGAGGTCCGTGGTTCGAATCCCGGTGCCGGCAATTTTCCACCTGAAAAAAAAAAATCCGCGTGTTGATAAAATTGTATAAACAGGCCTGGAGTGTGGCCTGATCCCGGTGACCAGAACCGGTAACGCACTCCCTCACCAGAGCAGGATTGGCCACCCTGGTGCAGTACTTGGCCACAACCTCCTATATGAACAACGCAATCAAGCCTAACAATAAATAGGTTCATCCTAATTTCGATAAGTAATTAAAACTCGTGACGAACAACGTAGCATTTCTGTGGGATAAACAAATATTTTACACGCAATGCTTCACCTTACCTTGTTTTGGTCATCTGCTGTGTTGCTGAATTGTTGTGTTCTTATTTGGCATAACGGCTAACCAACTAAAGACCCAAGCACATTAGGAACGTTCGATTGGCTGAAACATGGAAAAAAAGTGTTCCGCCAGGAAATCACTATTTTTGCGCTTTTCCGCCCTCTCGTGCGCCAGCGAATCGACGAAGTCAACGTCCTTCCTCGGCAATTCTTCAGACTAGTGGCGCCATCTGTCTCACAACCGGCTCACTCCTGCATGAACTCGGAGAATTCTACTGCTCGAAATTACTGTAGTTTTGGGGAATGAAGACGAACGCTACTGAATTGTGGAGGTGTCTCGTATTGTACTTGTTGTTCCAGAGTGTCTAAGCTTTCATAACGAGGTTGGTGTGGAGGGCAACGCCGGTAGAAGCGCTGTCCACACAGAGACCCAGTCAAACAAGATGTAATCTGCATGCGCACTTGCCAAGGTTTCGTTTGTATAAGAACTTGAGGTGGGCAAATACCTATTTCTCGAATATGAATCAAATACTAATAGTAAGTATCGCATATTGAATGGAAAAATTGAGTAATCAATCCGAGGACGCATATGTTTCACAGTAGGAATATTTATTTCGGCCTATTTAACTGCAAAGAATACAGTGAGCTATCAGATACAAGGGATCAGTTTTAAGCACAAGATGACTAAGTGTGATTAAGAGAGCCGCACAATGGCATTATAGCTTCGTCTCCAATAAGCTTTCCAATAACGCTAAATTAACGGCTGCCGATAAGAACGCGTAAGTTGTGAAAAAAAGAAAGAAAGGCTGCCGAAAGATCTGTGTGTTGTAAACACATGTAAAATGGACCATTGCAAGGAAAACAGCCCTCGTTTATAGCGTAAAAGATAAGTCTGCTGCATCATGCATGACTAACCTGAAGGCAGACTATAAGTAAAGCTCACGGTTCTCATGCAGACTTCAGCAGTGAAGCCAAAAAGAAAGCTTGTGTTACCGCCTTTGTATCTGCATTGCTTCGAAAACATTTGTCGTTGTGTCATATCTGATAATTTATTTATTTAGTGGACCGAACAAGACTTTAACAGCATATGTTGTTGTGAAATATTTGGTTAGTCCCCGGTGTTCGAAAATATCGAATAGTTCCGCTTCAAATACGAATACGAACAGTTAGTGCGCAATATTCGATTCGTATTCGAAACTTCCAATACTCTCTCACCACTAATCCGAACGTTTCTTCATCGCGCAAGTCATTGCCCGATATTTGAAGGTATTACAACGCTCAATCTGAATTGCAACTCAAGAATCCGTTTTTTTTTCTGTTTTCTTTCCTTCTTTCTTTCTTTTTTCCTTTTCTTTTTATTTTTATTACTTTTTTTGCAGGCGCTTCCCTGCTGCACATAGGGTGTCTGTATGGTAGCATGGCAGTGCCTCAACAAAAAAATTCCTGAATATCGTTCCCACTACTGGCAGCACCCTGTTTACAACAAATATTGCCGTTGACATTTTTATGATTGCAACAACTGATGGTTGTATGTCCGAGTTTCAACTCACATTGAGTTTCAACTCACTCATATATATATATATATATATAGAGAGAGAGAGAGAGAGAGAGAGAGAAAGAGAGAGAGAGACTTTTTAGCCAGCGCTACAAAAAAACTTTATAAAAAATTGCGGAATCGCTGAAAAATTCGTCCGGCGGGTGCGATGCGCAGACCATTCCACTTAACAGCAGCAGCGACAACAACGATGCTAACGACGACAACAACGACCGCTGTTGTTCTAGGTGTAAAGCATGCATATAGCATAGTCATATTCACATTCTCGAAGGGCCGATGATTCTCAGTACTCGAGGAAGTACTGTGCTGCATATTCAATTTTCTCAAAGAAATAAATCTATTTGTGGAAAAGGAATGATGGGAGACCGTCTGAACGTACGTTATGGCAACGAGTACCACCAGGAAGTGTCCTCAGCCTTACATTGTTTAATGCGGCGATAGCATTATTTCCGCATCGTCTTCCACCAGATACCCAGTGCTCAATGTACACAGAGGAAATTTGCATTCGCGCCTCGGAATTTTCGATCAAACCTAATGAAGTCATTAGGGGACGTATAAACAGAAGTGAACAATTTTATTCTCCAGAGTTTCTGAACTTCTCCACTGCAAATTCAGCGGTGCCGCCTTTTTCTACTAAGCGCTTAAAGAAGATTTCAAATTATACGTCGTCAACAATGCTTTGGAAATTCTCAAAAAACCGTTGCCGCTTTCTCGGAGTAATACTGGATAGCAGGCGCTTTCATCTTGCCTTGAGCACACACCGTTGGTGGAATACATACGCATATTATTAACAACGATCCAGGCACGTACCCAGTGGGGGGGGGGGGGGGGGGGGGCTTCCCCCTCCCTCCCCGCCCCATGCCACCACTTCTCACACACATTCCTAAAGCGCTGCCAAATCAATGTTGAGACTTGACAGCTATTCGGCGGTCAACGGTGTGCTGCCTTTTTCACTCCTTTTGGAAGGCGGTAGTTACCGGCGTCTCCTGAGGGCCAGTTTCCTCATCAATTCGGTGCCCGCGCAATTAACTCCAGATGTATTCACTTGTCACCGTGTGTTCAACTGTCACGCGCATCGTTGTTGCTTCGTTAGTTCAACCTTCTTCGTTTAGACTGATCCAGGGACCAGGAAAGGGATTCAGTTCGTGGTCAGCTGGTCTGTATGCACGTGGAACGAGTTGCGGCCAGAGAAAATGTCAATTGCGTTTAACTTTTCTTTTTGCTTTATTATTTCCTCGAGTGACGGCTCGCCGCGACGCTGGCAGATCCTCGGAACTATATACCCGTGATATGGGTTAGGTAAGGTGGAAAACAAAATAATGCGAGACTGTGTCCATCATCAAACCCTGCAATAACCTTTAAACTCATAGGCAATATAACTACCACTCATTAACTCGTCTGGTTTTTCCCTAATTCTACAGCTCTTTTCGTGCAAAATTGCCAGTTGGAAACAAGAGTCGCAGACGATTTGAGAAATGAAGCGATCTGCTAAGGAAGAGAGCCACAACAAAAGCCAAACAGGAAGGAAAAGCGAAAATTAACAAATTTAACAGTTGGTTATGAAAATATTTATGGATCAACATCTTTCATTTAAATAGGAAGTAGAGAAAATGCCACCGGAAGTGGAGGGCAATTCTGTGAGTTCTGAATGAAGCTTCTACAGTTATCATTCGAGCCGCCTAATATAGCGACTTCTCTGCTTTGCTTTTGTAGGTGTTTTTCTAACCTTCCGCGTTGGCCGTAGTTAGTGCAGAATCGCAGCGTCCTGCGCCATACGCGGTGGCACGCGACTGGCGGCCACGTATCGTTACGTAACTTCCAAAATAACAATACGAGTCGGTTATGGCACTGAACTTGTTAGAGCAGTAACCAAGAGATCCAAAAGCACTGTGAGTGTTCCGCAAATATATATTTCTGTATAATTCTTCCAGAGCTAATTCAAAAAACGCTACTATAGCCGGATACAACTTAAGTCTGCAGTGAAGCTCGGCCCACGCCTTCATAACCGCCAGCCACTGTTCCTCCGCGAGGCTGCAAATAATTCGCACTTAAAACTTTTTCTGTTACCCAAATAAGGCGGTAACTACAAAAAAAAAATTATTAGCGCGTAATTTTGTACCTTTTCCCTCACCTATTATAGTGGAATGGCGAATGCCTAATTCTTTATTCTGCTGAAATAACATGCTTGCTTCGCTACAACTATTTGTTGTGAAGTTTCATTTCATTTGGCAGTGAAGTTTCATGAGTAAAATGGAATCAGCAGTGAAATGGACTGCACCGCACTTTTTTAGAGCGAAATGCTCAGACTCCATACATGTCGTCCATGTCTGTTGCACACCTCATTGCTTTCGCCGATGAAAAGACTCTTTAAGAACAGCAGTCGCTCCTGGGGTGTCAAGTACGACGCCATTTTGAAAAGGCCGCATGACGATGATTTTGTTTGCTTCTGTGATTGGCTGGCAGAGTAACACAACTCCGCGCGGTCCGTGTGCCTTCGTTGCCAGGCGTTGTTTTCTCAAGTTCTATTCTACTAAAGTAAACTTTATTTTACAATTTCGCTTCTTTACTTGTTCTTGGCAGTGTTGTTCCTGCGCTTCTTTCCTGCTCGAGTCCATTTGACGTGGTTCTTTTTGCCAAGTAAAGGAGAGGTGTGTCGCACAGGCGTATCTGTTAAATACACCTTATTTCATTTCTCTTTTGTGAGTTTACGCGTTCTTATGGAGAATGGTGAGCGTTATTCACATTTGTACTATTAAAGGTACCCCGATTACTTGCATAGAAAAGTTACCTTGGGTTTGCCATAGTAATCAGTATTTCATTTACTAATTGAATCCTTCATAGCGCCTTAGCCCATATGCGTGTAAGTGAAATGGTCTAAAACGAGGTACGTGCTTCCAACCTCCCCAACTGATCCCCCAGCTAAACATATGTATCTCTACAACAACAACGACGACGACGACGACGACGACAACGGGGACACGAAGGTGACACGACGACGGCACGACGAAGACGAGGACCAGAGTGCATGAAAATATTTTGCTTTCTCGGTGTTTTTGTTCCTTGCTAATAATCGTATTACGGATTTCTGCAAAGTCGGCTACAGAGCGACGCAGTCTATATAATTACTTTGATTAAAACACAAACAAAGTAAGTAAATCCTGCGGTGAACATAAGATAGGCTGATTATGAGGAAAAATTAAGAAAACAGTCTGCTATCGCGCGCAGACCCGCCGTGGTTGCTCAGTGGCTATGGTGTTGGGCTGCTGAGCACGAGGTCGCGGGATCGAATCCCGGCCACGGCGGCCGCATTTCGATGGGGGCGAAATGCGAAAACACCCGTGTGCTTAGATTTAGGTGCACGTTAAAGAACCCCAGGTGGTCAAAATTTCCGGAGTCCTCCACTACGGCGTGCCTCATAATCAGAAAGTGGTTTTGGCACGTAAAACCCCAAATATTATTATTATTAATCGCGCGCAGCTTTCTTCTGAAGAGGTTATTTTTCATCGTACACCCACTAGTACCACCCCCGACGAGAAAAGATAAATGCAGATAAGGAGTACATTTTTTCCTTGCCTCAAGAGCTTAAAAGTATCCAGGCACGTGGCACTGCCATGAAAGCGCCATTCGACAGTAGAAATGGTCGATTAGGTTGCAGCTCCGCTCGTCCTCCCCTGAACAACATCACTACCACCAGAAAAAAAGAAACAGAAAGCGATGTGCCGTTTTCCGCGAGAGACCGAATGATCCGAGGCTCTTTGCATTAAAAAGAAAGAGCGAATAATAAAGAAGCTCGATGGAAATGAACTTTGACGGTGACAAAGAGCAACACCCAGCCCCACGTGCAGGACGAAAACAAGCCATGTCATCGCTGCGTAAAAGCGTCGCCACGAATTCGACAGATCAACCAAATGTTTAACGTCTAATGTTTTTCCTCTTGAAGACAGTTTTGCATTATGAATAACGTGATAACGTAACAGGAATCAGCTTACGTATGATTCAGCCGCGGCGCTTATCATTGGGCAGCACTGTTTAGTGTGGTATATTTGTAAAATATTGCTTCTTTTTGTTTCTCTCCTTTTTGTTCTCCTATAGGTGTTACAGAAGTGTCTATCACTTATTTTATTTCTTCCTTTGCGTTTATGGTGTAATATATCGTTAACAGCATGTACGAGCGCCTTCCAAGGGCAATAAAATCGCTGCTAAACCAAGAACTATTTTGTCTTTTCTTTTTTTTTTTCGATGAGCAGGCTTAAGGAGTTGCTTTGGCAGAATGGGGTATGAACCGCAATAGGGCAAGTACACCGTTTCTTTTCTCGCGCAAGAATGCAGAACAGAAGAAATAATTAAATTGTGACTTTTAAAGGGACACTAAAGAGAAACACCAAACCAGTTTTGACCTATTATGTATTGTTTCAAAACTCCATTTTCTGTAATTGAACGTGTAAGAGACTGTTTAGTAGAAGAGAAAGTGAAGGCCAGGCTTTGTATATATATATAATTTCGTGCTGGAACCTTAGGACCGGTGGGTTAGCTTGATGTCATGGACTTCATACTGCGTATTTTCACGTACAGATGGTGCCTAAAACTTGATAGTCATGACATGTTTCCGGCTCCGCAGTACTTTCCGCACACACTGAGGCGCAAAAGCATAGCCTTCGAGATGCGTGCCTAATGTTCACAGGCACCCATTGCAGGCACGTAGATTTGGACATCACCTACTTGAGCCTTCGTGGCTCAGTAAAAGTTCTCACAAAATGCCAAGTTCCGTCTTTCGCTCCTTTAAAATACACTGTAGTCCATTTTTACACTAAACATTTAACCCGGCATATAGCAGACGCCGGGAAAATACATGGCGCCATCGTGAGTTGGTGAGGGTACTTCAATGTTTCCGCCAGTTTCTCTGTTATTTTTTTTTCTTTTCTTGCAATACCAACCCTCATCTCACGGGAGAGTGACTTTCTCTATATTTTATAAGCATAAGTTCCTAAACCCCTCAACCTACTGTTTATTTAAGTGTACCTTTAACATTCCGAAACTGCAGAATGGACTATAAGGGATGCCCCCCGTAGAGGATGGCTCAAAATTTATTCTGACTACTTGTGGTTCTTTAACGCACATTGAATCTAAGTACACGAGTTTTTTTTCTGTTCTTTTTTTTTCATTTCATCACCACAGAAATACGGCCGCCACGGCCGGCATCAAAGCCATGCCTCCAAGATAAGCAGTGCAACTATGCCACTGAGTCAATGTACAGCAAAGTGAGCAGACGTCGTGTTGTCTTTTTACAATATGTACAATATATTTTATTAACAATGGCGGTGAGGTGAGCGCCGTGAAGTCCCGCGGAAGGCCGCGGGCGCGTGAGGTCAACAATATATTACACAATCCCGGAGAGCGTGGCACCTGTGCCTTTCTGCGTGGTTCATTCGAGTGCGTGAAGACGTTCTTGCGCTGAACCATGGCGGGTGTGCTCTGGATGCAGAGGCCTGCTTGCTTTGCGGCAGGCAGCCTCTCCAAATTCGCTGCGGCAAGCGCAGTGGTCGGCTTAATCACAGTGTGCGTTTGGGAAACCTGCAAGAAGATCAGTGCGCGTTTGTTGTAAGGTTAGAACTCTACTGAATACGAGTAGCCGCAACTTGTGCGTTTTAACTTGCGAATCTGTGGCGCTTACGGAACAATCAGATAGCTCAATATTGATGTGAGACATTTACATTTATGTGTAGTGATCTTTAAACAATCCTTGTTCCTGAACTTATCGGTTGCCCTATTTCCATACAAGAATGTATACGCACATGTGGTTTCTCTTATATTGATTTTTTTTTGTCCTTATAACATTATGGGATGGTACGATAAAGTTTTGTGAAAGGCGGATCATGTAAACTGAAGTAGAGCTGGAGGTTGCGAGATAATCTGGATTTGCATCGGGAGTTAATGTGCATTCGTATGCATTCGTTAGCTTTAACAGTTCCCGCCCATGCTCCCCAGCCTGCTATATTGTGGCGACCAGTGCATGTCCCGTTCTGTTTCCAGTGTCTGTCCTGAGCGTCTGTCCTGTGAAATCTTTCTTCACCCCTGCCGTTAAACCGTTTACGATATGTTACTCGAGTGCTTCTTGGCTAGCTGCCATTTTAGGCTACAAAGCAAAACGCCCGCTGCCGCCAAAGTAGTGGCCCGCCCCCCTCATACAGCACCTAACTCACCCGCTTATTGCCATCCACCGCCATCTCCTCCGTGGCCTCCTCCGCCACCGCCATAGCCGCCTCCGAATCCGCCGCCGCCGCCACCACCTCCTTCGGCGACCTTGACAACCTCGACGCTGTGAACCTGCGCACCTCCGCCGCCGCCGCCGCCGCCGTGTCCACCACCGTAGCCTCCGCCTCCGCCGTAGCCTCCACCGCCGACGGGCGCTGCGTGTGTCTTGGTCTCTTCGTGCACGGGGACTTGCTGCAAGTTGGCACCGCCGCCTCCGCCGCCTCCGCCGCCGCCATGGCCTCCGCCGAAACCGCCGCCAAGACCGCCGCCGAGACCGCCGCCAAGACCACCGCCGAGACCACCGCCGAATCCTCCACCATGTCCACCGCCGAAACCACCACCGCCACCGCCGCCGCCGTAGCCGCCTTGACGGCATGCGCGGGAATTTACAATGGACGTGTCATCATCATGAACATTCAAACGATGTCAACTGCTGGAAAAATTCTTTAATAATACTTCCTTTACAAGCTTCTCCAGCATCATAACGTGCAACTGCGACCTATTCTTGCCTTTCTTACTTATTCTCCGCTTTCTTTTTTTCAAGCCGTGCCGAATAACACTAAAGGGCACAGGCGTAGCAACAGGGGGGGCCGGGGGGCCGTGGGCCCCGGGTGCACGGGGCAAATAGGGGGGGGGGGGGGTCATATACGTCTGAAGACACCCAAAAATTGTCGATATCCCCGCCTTCCTCGACTACAACCGGGGGGGGGGGGGGTGACAGAAGAGCTAAGGGCCCCGGGTGCCAGACGACCTAGCTACGCCACTGCTAAAGGGGCCACCAGTTTCCTGTTTTATGCGTCAGGTGGTCCATCTGCATCGACATTTCTCGTCAACTACGGCTGGAATATTGCTGGCATAAGTTTACCAGCTATTTATTATCTATCATAATCTTTCTCACACCTTAGTTTTATGCTAAATGTCTTACCATTGCACTCTCCTTGGTCATTTCTTTCAAGGCTCCAGAACACGTCACAACTCGTTTGAGGTAGGCAATGTCAACTGTAGTTTGTGGCGCAGTCAAGACCCTGACGAAAGTTACCAATTTCAACGTACTCCTCATGATTAACCAGCTAAAGCGACGTGCCGATAGCGATTTCTTCTTGCACCAGTTCTACTGGTTAGTTTCCGTATGCGCTTACTGGATGCACTGCAGAAACCATACCAAACCAGGGCTGTGACCATTGTCGCAAGGAATTACTGCACCGAGTTTTGAGATCCCAAAAGTGCAATGTCACAGCATGTGTTTTTTCTAGAACATGACATGTAAAATTTAAACCTGAACACGAGTCGGCAGTGAACTCTTTCTGGTAGATCAAAAAGAAGGTGCTATTGCACAGTATTTTTGCCCCATGTGGTTTGCTACTTCTTCTTTAACAGAACAAACGTTTGGGTGAGTTCGCTTAAGTTCATATTAAGGAACAAAGCACATACAAAAACATGGTCAAGAAAGAAAGAAGCACACAGGACCGGCGCTCGTATCGTCGTCCTGCCCCCCCCCCCCCCCCCCGCCTCCTTTCTAGTCCGTGCTAGCGATTGCACTGTTTTTCTTAAGAAGATGTTATTTCTTTGTCGGCGACATTAAACTAAGGATTCCCTTTCTCACAACTGCTAGTTCCCTTATTTCGCAAACCGCTGGGTGACTCAGGCCTTCCGCCCACTGGTATTCGCCCTTACCTCCGAATCCACCACCGCCACCGCCTCCGCTGGATACAGCCTTGACTTCGTACACCTCATGACCACCATCGCCGCCGCCGCCGCCGCCGCCGCCGCCGAAACCACCTCCAGCACCGCCTCCGAAGCCGCCTCCGAAGCCACCTCCGCCTCCTCCTCCACCACCGCCGCCCTGAACTTGGGCTTGGCCTTCCATGGCGACCACGTAGCCTACGGGGCCGACGCGGGGCCTGATCGGCTTGCTAGGGAACTTGTTCGGAATCTGTAGGTCAGAAAAAGAAAGATAAATGTATTGAGACTACTGTAGGAATTATCACCTTAATCAGCCCTATTACGTCATCCAAAAACTGAAGATCCTACCCAACTCTGTTCAGTTGTGCCTGCCTTCTGCGTACGCTAAACAATCTTTTGGCTAAGAACGTTCGTGCATCACCCTTCAATTACCCCTTGGCTGTACTTGCTTCGCTTTCCCTACCCGCCGTGTTATTTGCACATATTCCTGCCTCAAACGTTTGAAGAAAGGAGTAGTGCCGTAGTGTCACCACTTTGATCAAATTGTTATATCACGCTCATTATCACTCATTATCACTATTGCTACTTGTGTTAAACAAATTATGGAGTTTTCACTTTCTGATTATGAGGCACGCCGTAACGGAGGACTCCGGAAATTTCGACCACCTGGGGATCCTTAACGTGCACCTAAATCTAAGATTGCTACTTGTGTTCGTAAGATGGTTCCGTTCCGTTTAAAATTCATCCTCGCCATAGCTGGTTCAACCACTGACGCAATGTTGTTGTTGTTGTTGTTGTTGTTGTTGTTGTTGTTGTTGTTGTCCGCCTTCTTCTTCTCGGTCTCCAGGGTCACAGCACGCCAAGTAAACTGAACTGAACGCAGGGCGACTGATTGCTTGGTTGTATTGAAAACTGTGAGAACTATCAAGTCAATGACTTCGCAATTGGTCAATATAAGTGCTCTACTCGATGTTTCCAAGATTCAAACAATTCCAGTGAGAGGAGCTCAAGCAGGAGCTGGCTATGCATTACAGTTAGTGACTCCCTCGAAATGTGGCGTGTATAGCACAGCGAGTTCTCTGGACGAAGTCTCTGAACGGACGTGTTGCCAGCCGCGCACGTGCCGAGCCTTCCGTGGCGGCGAAGCGGTCGGTGTCAACCGTGAGGTCAGTTCGCGAAATGAGGGCGCCAGTGCGCGCCGCGAGCCACCGCCATCGCCCTCGCGTGTCCCGCCCGGAGAGACGGACGCATCGCCAAGCGCCGCCACCGTCGGGAGCGATTATCCCGGTCGTCACGCGGAAGTTATTACGAAGCAGCTGATTTGCCGCTATATTCCCGTGGCCGGATATCGCCCACTTCTATATCGTCCCGGCTATAACACGGAAGATCCAAACACGCATACACACAACAGAGGCACGCCGGGCACGGTATACACGACGCATCCTCTAGGCGCTGTGGCATTTTCTTTACCGGGCCTTACTTTCGGCCAGCATCCTTATCGAGCAGTTCGTGCACGAAAGGCTGTCTTCGTTTAAGACAGTTTTTTTCTTTCTTTATGGTTCTTCCGCAAGTTCGCGGCCGCGTTCGCTCTCTCTCTTCTACTCTTTACGTCCGTCTTAGTTCTCTTTTTTCAGCAAGGCCGCCGAGCTCCTTCTGTGCGCGGTCGTGAGCCGTGTGTCATGTTTCCGTCCGTGACGGCGAGGAAAAAGGAAAACTTCAGATCATATCTCATTCGGCGCTCACTCTCGGTTTGTCAACATAGGAAGTGGAGTCTGGCTGTTGAAATTAGTCTTTGAGGACACAGGTATCATCCACGTTGTTGTTCCGTACTCAACACACGCTCTTTCTAGTATTGTAGACGGTAGCACGTCTCTGCCGAAAATTGATATTGCAACGCAAGAGGAGCCTGATCATGATAATAATCATGGAGTGCTTTCAATGTGGTGCGCTATGGGATTATGCCAAAATAAAACTCCACGCGATGAACAAAGAACCAGGACCAACAACGCAGCCGGGTTTTGCTTTCATGTGCCGCTGTAAGATTGTGTTGGTCAATTGTTTAGAACAATGAAGAATATACTGATGCCCTAAAGGGCATCAATATATCATTAGCCGCTTTAACTGCTAATACACAGGCAGCTGCTGTGCCTAAGCTGCAAGGTAAAGAGCGTTATTACTTGTATTTTGTTGTCGTGTAAAATTTTCTCAATAATGGAGGGGACACTACTTATTCAGTTGCATTTGAAAAAAAAAAGATATGTTTGCCGTGGAACTAGAAAAACAGTCAAATCGATATGTAACCACGGTCGACATCAGAAGCGTGTCAGAGGCTTATGTTCTCAGCGAGTTGCAACACGAAATTAGCATATGATGACCGAAGTGTTATTCACATAGCTTTGTTTTTGTTATTTTCTCATAAATGACTACCAACCTTTTCACGCCTCAAAATTAGAATTTTGTGCGCTGAAATGCTACTATATATTCCGAAGCGGCTTATCGCTGAAACAACCTCTAGCGACCTCTGGATGTTATCCAGCTCCAGCTGCTTGTAGAGTTATTAAATATCCCAAGGCGCCAAGTATCCTTGTGTTTTCCGTCTGGTCTGCTATGTCATCCTTAAAGAAATTTAATGCAGACATATAAGTGCAGCGTTTCAATAGCTGTCGAAAATAGAAGCATGAATGTATACTGGCTGCTCCTTTCCAACAGTGTAAGTTTTGAAGCTAGCGCGCTCATTTTAGACAAAAGGATTTCTCAGCCATTAAATCGAAATTGAAGCGCAGCCCCAGGATTATTGTGATCTGCTTTTTTAAACAGTTGTCAGTTCACATCTATCTAATGAAAAAAAAAACTTCATTATAAGGGAAGCAAACGATTGGAAACGTATTGATGTTTGAGTTAAGCATTTCAAATCATTTTAACGATCAAATTGAGTTCAAGTTATTTAAAATATTTAATTTCAATCATGAATTGCAAATTACTTTCGCATCTATGCGCAATATTTTCTTCAGAAAGACAAAAGAGATATCCAACCTCATTGGATTGACTATTTTGTTCCTTTACAGTGAAATGTACTTTAATCCGAGTTCCATCGATGAATCATTAAGTACTTCCGAACGGACCCTGTCGAAATGATATGATTTCACTAGGAGTTAGAGGGGCAAAGTTAAACCAGTCTTTCGTTTTGTGCTTTTCTAGCTTACCGAGACTGCGTTCATAGTAACAGTGGCACTTTCGGTATCCCGGAAGTGCCATTTACTAAACCACGTATACTAATTATTTCTATTAAGTGCTCATTTGAACACATTTAGGTACACCTAATCAAAATAGGTAGTTGGGAGAGCTTGTCCGAAGTTAATGATCTAGAAACAGCGCAAAGCACCGAAATGCTGGAAGAAAATAGGAGTGTGGTCAAACAAGCTACAGAGGCACATGCTTTGACTAATAAAATTAAATTATCAGCCAGCACTTGGGTCTGCAGTTATTTTCTTTACCGCATTCCTATTTTTCTTCCTGCACTTCGGTGCTTTGCACTGCTTTTGCATCACGAGTTCTAGGTGGTTAAAGAACGTTCGAGTCCTGCACGGTATTCTCCCTAAACACATGACATCGCCTCCACCAAAACCTCACGATGCTAGTGGGCAGCTTCTAAGAGGCACTTCATCGGGTAAGCTATACACGAGCACCTCCTGTCATATGCCATAACCATTATAGCGCCTTCCTCGTACAAGTACGATTCAGAGAACTCGATAGGAATAATCATGGATGTGCCGGATTCGAACGGAGCAGTATTTAGGCTCACCAATGCAATTGAGAAGCATATTTAGCGCCAGCGAACAAGGACAGAAGGGAGACGACACCACAGCCGCATTTCTGAACAGCGAGTTGACTAATTGCCGTCTTGCGTATTTCTCACGTTTAGATTATGTTCATGTAACCGGTCATTAAGACACCTTCCTGTCTGTCGGATGTATGTTTTCCCACAGGACAGCGGAAGCTCGTAAACAACAGCTTCTACGAAACCCACTGGTGCTTTACGATGATTCGTAGAACATCCGACAGCTGTTTTACAGTACGGGTCCGTTAACCCTAAGACTGGCGTTAACCGTAAGACTGTTGAAGTTAGCGCATTGTGGTGTCGTCTCCCTTTTGTCATTTTTCGCTGGCGCTAAATATGCTTTCAAGTTAGTTTACCAACACGCCCAACAAATGGCAATGCTCAAATGGAATGTTTTGTCTAAATCACAGTGGCATTCGCCATAAGGCTAGGTGGAAACGTTGCTTTATAAGTCCTGGTGCTTGTGTGAAATGATTATTTGATATGTAACCGTGAACCCTGAATGATGTATGACGGAACCGCCCAAGAGATAAGGAGTAGCCGGCGCCTTAAATTGCGCGCCAACATCTTCTTATATCATATCAATAAAAAAAAAAGGCTAGGTGTGAACGGAACGTGTTGAGATTTCCTGGTGGAATGCAGTGACACCTAGTCAATGACGCATAGTGCTTATCTAAGAGCACAAGCAGCTCCTGATGCTATGAAAGTGTGCGTCTTAAGATATAAACAAATACTGCGAGCCCCCTATTGCGCTTCGTCTTTCTTTGAGTTCAGCAACCATAGTTATCATATTACTAAATTGTAAATATCGCACTGATAAGTACATACTTTATATTGCTTTAGTGCAGAATTTACAAAAAGAGCAAAGGGACATTAATGGGACAGGCGCCAAGTAAGTAAGTACATATACGATTTATATACGATATGCATAGGTACATAGGCGATAAGTAAGTATACGGTCTCGCTCCACGGACGTGTACCCATCGTTACCGCTCCGTTTCACTTACACAACGTAGATCGTTCGTTTAAAAAAAAAAATCCTGAGCCCAACTGCTCCGACTGGTTTTCTGTGTTCAGCTGCATCTTGCCTTTTTTTGTGTGTGTCAGCTGTATATATATTTATCCCTGATAATTGCACGCGTATTTTTCTCTATACGTTGATTCTTATAGCTCATTCTGTTTGTCAAATGAAACGCCTATCCCAATCCCCGTTTCTAAAAGTATAGAATGAATCTCTACATTGTATTCAAGTTAAGTGGAACTGCTAAATGCTGTACATCAACTTCTAGACCATCAAATTATCATGAAACCTGATTTATAAGAATATCCCGTAAAAGGAGAAGAACAATAAGCAGTGTAAAGAGTTCGAGAACAAGATGCGCTGAATAGCGAACTTAACAAATCGTAAGTTTTCTGCTAGTGCATCTGTACTGTGGTTACGGATTAGAATATACACACATGTACTTTTCTAGGTAAGCCACTGTGCGAAATGTCTTGAAATCATAGATGACATGGCACAACAACAAACGGGTTTAGGAAATGGTTTGTACTTATCGCTTGACACATCCGGTCTCAGATTGCAAACATGGCCACCTGGGTTCTCCCAGAAGTGCGCATTAACGTCAGCGACGACGCACCTTGGGCTTGCTTCGCCCTAACTGATTATTCCACCAGTGAAACAACCACTGATGGCACCGGGGAAGACACAGTCAAAACCACAATCAGTGAACCGATGCACATTGAATAATTATGTCGTGATGTACAAAAGTACATAGCCTAACTACGTAAAACTGTAATGTTGTCGATAATCAACGTCTCCAACAATACAATGTCATATAATCTTTTTATCTTCACAACCTGCGATGCAACCTACATCACAAGCTGTGATGTAGGTTGCGCTTCAGAAAATTAACATGGTTCGTAAGGGCCCTTACACTACGAAACAACAATGCTTCGCATCACGTTGCGCTCAACTGTAGTTGTGGCTGGCATATTTTTACCCGCAGAATCATGTTAAAAGATGTGGCCGCATGCCCACAGTGATTCCACCATCTGTTAGGTTCATTTCTTCCTTTCTTCCTTTCTTTCTTTCTTTCTTTCTTTCTTTCTTTCTTTCTTTCTTTCTTTCTTTCTTTCTTCCTTTCTTTCTTTCTTTCTTTCTTTCTTATATTCCTTTCTTTCTCTCCTTTCAGTTTGGTCCCTGAATTACCATCTAGCGCTTCTTTTTCTGTCCCTCTCTCTTTCTTTAGTTTCTTTCACAGTATGTATTCTGACAACAAAATAAACCCTTCTGTTAGTAGTCAGTTCTTTCTACTGTCCGCCTTCTCGAGTTCCGCCTCTCACGCAGTTCTTTCGTCCCGTTGTCATTGTTCTTTCATCTTTCCTGTTCGTGTAATCTTCTTCCCTTCCGCACAACTTTAGTGTTTCCCTTCGCACAAATGTCACACCAACTAGCCCAGCGATTTACTATTCCGCTGTCATTTATTCATGCAAGATAGCGAACATTACTTCTCGGGTTAGCCTCCCTTTCTTTATTTAGCTACTCTCTCTCTCTCTCTCTCTCTCTCTCTATCTCTCTCTATCTATCTATCTATCTATCTATCTATCTATCTATCTATCTATCTATCTATCTATCTATCTATCTATCTATCTATCTATCTATCTATCTATCTATCTATCTATCTATCTATCTATCTATCTATATCTATCTATCTATCTATCTATCTATCTATCTATCTATCTATCTATCTATCTATCTATCTATCTATCTATCTATCTATCTATCTATCTATCTATCTATTCCTGTTACGCTGTGCTCCATGTGATTCCGTCTGCACACACTGTACCTGGACATGCTGGAAGTCTATGGGCACCGAGCTGGTGTCGACGTGGGCGGTGAAGCGACGTAGCGTAGTCACTAGCCTGCCGCCGCCTCCACCACCTCCTCCTCCCCCGCCACCTCCTCCATTCTTGATGACGATGACGTTGGCGGTGTCTCCACCCCCTCCTCCACCACCGATGGCACCTCCGCCACCACCGCCGCCTCCGCTGACCACGGTTGAAGGAACTTCGATGGCTGCAAGGGAATTGGGACACCGCTCTCTGAAGCTTTCAAGCATGGTAGAAAATGTGTGGTAAAAATGTGAGCAGCACAGAATTTTTGTTTATGTGCATAACCTACATGTTGCATGGTGCATACAGGTTGCAATAATTTTTTTTCTATAAAATTGTTGTCGTTTCCTTTATCGTATGCTACTGAAACCACCACGGTATCCACTTGCGTTTCTAATTCTGCTTTTACAGTCTAGTATTTGTCCTGTTATGAATTCGCATCAGCGAAGGTAGTTCTTTAGCTCCTTTATTGCCTTTATTATTCGCTTTTTTTCAACCTTCGTATTTCATGTTCTGCTTTGTTCAACGTAAAGTGTGGTTTCCTTTATTTTAAACAATAATTTATTTAACGTTGACCCTCGTATGATTGCATAGCTTTCTTCCTCTACCCGGTACTTCAATGATCCTCAGTTTCGGAACAGCAACGAGCCCTTAGCTTCGCAGTCAACAGTCAACTACACCACTCATCAACTGTCGGATGAAATTTAAAACAGACGTGGACACCAGGAGGCGCAGAGGGCACACGAAGCGCTTAATGTGTCCTGTGTCCTTGTGTCCCTGTTTATCCACGCTAAAACAATTTATTTATTTATTTATTTATTTATTTATTTATTTATTTATTTATTTATTTATTTATTTATTTATTGTTCTCCATAAAGCAACATATCTACTTGCCTCCACCGCCAAATATCAAAGGCATCGTTGCCTGAAAGTGTGCTCCTTTGCAATAATACATATGTAAAGGTGAAGCCCGCTTTCTTCCGCACAGGCATCAACGTTTCGGGAAATCTCCCAAGGGCCTTAAACATAGTCACACTCTAAAGCTATCATCATTGTCGTGCAGTCTTAAAGTGTACAGTCTTTATAAAAAGTAGGTGGACTACTTCGCCAGCCAGTGAAGTGATTGCCAGATCTACTTGTACTGCATAGATTTGACTAGATGACGAATTTCGTTTGCTTGGGTTGGCAGAAGTAGCTGGCTTTTAATGTTGAGAGCATAGGGCATGAGGAGCCACACTGTTAAAGTGATAAATTTCTTCGCGATTGCGATTAATTACGCTAATTTATCCCTGCTACTTGCACGTCACGTTCAACGCCCTATATTTCTGTCCCTTTAGTTGCTGTTCATGTGGTTCAAGAATATAACGCTAAATTGTACGGCTCCTTTCTAATCCTTACTTTTGATACCGTTCTTCAGAGTGTTGTGTTTTCCAAGTTTGGACAGCAGTACGTCAATCATCATTAAAATAGTAGCCTCATGAATTTAAAAAATTTTTAAGGCCTTCCTACTGGAAAAAGAAACATGCTTTGAACCAAATTGTAGGTATACTTATTTACCTGTAAAGTGTTACTCACCATTCAGAGCGATTCATGCCAGTCTCGTGATTACATGGACTGGTATAAACACCATGAAATGATACTCTATATCCAGGGAACTGTAAACATAAACTAAACGAAAGGTGTAAATAAAATGTGGTAGTCACATTTTTCCTCTGTTTTGAACCGACTCATGACAATATATCTAGCTGCAAGCTCATCAAGTATCTTCACTCTACCAAAGAAACATGCGTTTGTGTCATTGTTGGCTGAATTTTCTACGTCGAGGAAGACGACAACGACGTATAACGGTTTCTGGTACAGAACACAAGAAAGCATAAATTAGGGCACCTCGTGATTTAGCCAGCAGTGTTTTAGGCGCCGAGGCCGCATTACAAGCGTATAAGGCCCGTTAGGGCATCTACCGGATCACACGAACATCCACAGCCACATCTTCACTTTCGTAGCGTTCACGTCCCTACGATTGTGACCAGCGAAGCGGGAAATAGGGCCCAGCATGCCTCTGTGAAACGCCGATTGCCTTAGTGCCTACGTTGCATCACTGTTTTCGCCATCCAAATGTCTTTTATTTTCCATCCCAGCATATCTAGCTATATAGAGTAATGTCTGCTTCAAATCTTCGTGACCTCGACATATCTAGCATGTGACATGGAACAAAAAAGGATGAAAACATTCCACAGATTAATCTGCACCTCCTTAACTTCTAATAGTACGTGTGCTCCTCGTTTTGCTGGACTCGACTGAAAATAATGAGCTACCATCTAATCTTGGCAAAATTGATGCTGGTCTCTTAACGCTGTGGCGAAGAGAGAGCGAATAGTAGCTGAAAATGTCACCTTGGACGCTGACGGCGTGGCCGCCGCCTCCGCCTCCTCCATGGCCACCACCGAATCCACCTCCGCCGTGGCCTCCACTAAACCCGCCTCCAAATCCGCCGCCGCCGCCGCCACCGTAGCCACCGCCACCGCCACCGAAGCCTCCGCCGCCGCCGCCAAGTCCTCCGGCCAGGGTCAGACCCCAGCAGAGGGACAGAATCAAGCCCTGTTGGTGTTCGACAGTCCGAAAAGACAACACTTTGTAAATGTCAGCGCTGCATTGGAGGCATTTAGTCTAAACCATGCCCGTCAAATATTTCGTTATTAACAACACCATAGGATATAGGGACGGAGAAAGAGGCAAGACCGGCAGATTAGGCACCGTTAAGCGCCTTTTTCCTGTTGTTTTGGCACCTTTCTCCGTCCCTGTTTCTTTCGGTGTTCTTAATGAGCCATCTTGTCCAGTTTGCCATTCTCCTAGTACTCTCGTCAGTTGCCAACGCAAACATTGGTTTAACTCCAACTGGCATTGCGAAATACGCGCAGAGTAGTAGCAGTGCGATATGTATGGAGACGATTAAATTTACAAGTGCTGTCTGGGCTCGAAGCAGCTTTAGGGACTGCGAACAAGTCACTGTCGGTGCACTTGGAGGCAGTTTTAAGAATGCCACACCCCTTACCTCCATCAAAACGATGCAGGAGTACTGCTTTCGCGCACTCTAAACTGCTGCGACGAAGGCGGTAGCTGCGCTGTTACGTTGAACGTCCTTGATCGGTTTTCGATGGTATTTCGAACGGCTTGACTTAAGAAAATCAGCGGCCTGTGTATGTACAGTAAGTTAATTTTATAGCTTTCAACCCCACAAAAGCAACTAAGGCACACCGAATAATTAGCGAAGAGGGACCCATGTTTATTCCGAAAATAATTATCTATGAAAATGTGCCTTGAGAGTCAATGCTAAGAACATGTCATCCTTGCAGCGATCCCTGTTATGAAGAAGTTAGTAGCTCCGGAGATTGCTATATGCTCTTCTGGCTCCAAACACCCATAATAGTTACTACTACACTGTGGGTGGACATATCTGTGTCGCTTTCAGAGAAGCGGCAACCAGAGGAAACATTCGAGATATCTGCGTAGCGACGAAGTTGCTTCATTTCTAGGCGCCAGTGCAGATAGGGCTAACTTGTACTTTACGATGTTTATCTAACACACATGTAGGAACCTCAAGCAAGCACATTACTTGGCGAAAGTACAGTCACTAAAGTAGAGCGGCTCCAAGACATCAGCAAGTGCAACATCAAGGAACCGTTTTCATTTCCACGAATGACATAATTGTAAATTATATATCTAAAACGACCCCATACATCCTCTGAATTGCAGTTACACTGTACAAAACCCCTTCCTGTAGATATTTATCCAAAAGGAAACTTAAGATCCAATATAATTTCTTAAACTCTGATGTGACACAACCGGTTCTGAAGCCGTTCCTAGCGTAACAAAAAAAAAGGATATGTAGAGAAAAACGAAGATGCTGGTACTGTTCAGACCACTGTGTATACTCGCTCTGAGCTGACTTCTCCCGACCCATCCACTGCCCCAACGCCGTGCCATCCCGACCGCCTCTTCCTCGTATTGTCTGCGCGTTCGGCAGCTGTGGGAAAAATAGAGACGCGCCGGCTAGGCCGTGTGTTTTGGCTGCCGCTGGATCGCATGTCTCTGTGGTGCGCGTGCACCCTCTTGCCAGCTTCCTCCTCGTCGCTTCCTTCCTGCCCGCCTTTTCCACGCGTCCGGTTTCCGCCCCGTCCCGTCCATCGCGCCGCGCCGCGTTTTTCGTCGTCCGACCGCCATAGGAAGCGACCACTTCCTCTTACCTTTGTGATCGCCATGTGTCTGAGATCTCTGTGCTGCGCCGTTTCGGCTCGGAGGCCTCGCTCAGCACTGATGCCGTGTCTCGGGTGGCAGGCGGCTTTTTATAAGGACTATACTCCTCTCTCCTGACTCTGCGCTGCCCGAACTGTTCTCGGTCCGGGGCGAGGGTACTCCTCGTTGGTGTCGGATGGTGGGGAGGAAGGAACCAGAGCCTGTCCGCCGCACGAGAAGAAAACGGTAAGGAGGCGAAGAAGAAGCGAGCGAGGAGTACGCGGCTTGCTTTCACCAGGGAGAAGAAGCCGCCGGACCCACATTTTCACTCTCGTCGTCGTTCCGTCCGGTGCCCCTTCTTGCCACTTCCCAGGTCCGGCCGGCCAGGAGAGGCGCGCACGAGGGGTCCTCGGCGTCGTCGACCCGTGCGGAGATCAAGCAGAACAGAAGGTGTAACCGGCGTTTGCTTCTTTTTTTTTCTTTCTTTCTTTTCCTCTCCCGACGGGCCGCCGCTGCTCATTCGGGAGGGCGGAACGAGAGGCGGGCATAAGCGAAAGTCCGCGTTGAGGCGCAAAACGAACGAGAGAGAAAACGGGGGTGCGAGGGGTGCGGTGAACGCCTGGTAAGCGCAGGTTTCCGGATTATCCTCGCGCAATGTGTGACGCTCGTTTCTGTCTATAACCGCGTTGGTTGCGTCGTATACGTGGTGACGCGCATCGCTGGAGTCCGGTAGCGCGTGCTGGTTCTGTAGATCAGAAAGAGGGAGAAAAAAACGAAAGGCCATAAGAAATTCTGGATACGGCACGAAGGTAGCTCGCCTACCCCGATATACGTTGTCCAGCCGTACTTACGACTTCATCGTGCTCCACTCATAAGGTGTAATGTCCGCACGCTTTAATATTTGTTGCTTGCGCGACTAAAATAACTGCTCAAGATTGCCCATTGGGATACCATCGTTCGCTCGTACTTTTTTTTCGCTAAGGGAAATGTGCACTGCGTCAGCAGTGCGCATTGTTTTTCTACAGAGCAGACCCTCTCAGAGACCCTTTAGGGCGCATCATGGGTTTACAGACGCGGAAGCTCACTTGAGCGTGAAAATAACAAGTTTGGTTGTTCACTGCTAGACGTAGGTCTAAATATGAGCAACTACCTTCGGAAAGACTGTCAACTGTGTTGCTGATTTGGATATGCCTGCTTACAGATGTCGATGTTTTTGTGTTCTAAAGCGCTGTAGCCAATGAACATAAGCTGCTGTCGTTACGGCATATCAAATGCCAGATACGATGTATGAATCTGTTTCTAAAAAAAAGAACGTGGCTGCTACAAGCACTTCTTTTCGCCTTAGTTGCACATTCATCATTCAGTTTTGCAAGTTTCAGCCCTACAGCCACACTCGCACTCTATAGTGCCTCGTCGTCGTATTTGACACACCATAGAACATAAATTTTGTTTGTGACATCAGGAGTGCACTATACAATATTTAGGAGTGCATAGTGCATTCTTTATGTCACAAACAAAAATTCATGTTTTCATAGAACAACTCATATACATTTTAGAACAAGAATTAATGATCACCACTCAGCATCTTGAGTTTGTGAAGGAATACGTCTACCTAGCTCAATTACTCACAGGGGGCCTTGATCAAAAGAAGGAAATTTAAACAAGAATTCAAATGAGTTGGAGTGTACAAGGCAATCATCCCCAAATCCTGACTGGAAGCTTACCACTGTCTTTGAAAAGATAAGTGTACAATCATTGCATTCTACCGATGATAACATCTGGGCTGAAACTTGGAGATTGACAAAGAAGCTTGAGAACGAGTTAAGTACCGCACAAACAGCGATGGAATGAAAAATGTTAGGCGTAACATTAAGAGACAGGAAGAGAGCAGTGTTAATCAGAGATCATATGAGGATATCCGATATTCTTGTTGACATTAAGAGGAAAAAAATGGGGCTGGGCAGGCAATGTAATCCGTAGGGTAGATAACCGATGGACCATTAGAGTTACAAAATGGGTACCAGGTATAGGAAGTGCAGTCGAGGAGGGCAGGAGATCAGGTGAAGTGATCAAATGAGGAAATTTGCAACCGCAAGTTGGAATGAGCCAGCGAAAGGCAAGCGTAATTGGAGTTCCCTGGGAGAGACCTTGGTTCTGGGTGCAGGGGACATAAAAATAGGCCGATGACCATGTTGATTACGACAAGGGCAATTTTTTTAACTCCTTCAACGCACTTTTGAGGGCAAAAAATACCGTGCATAGGAACTGGCATGCTTGCCTTTGTAAAGTTCTTGCTATACTCTAGCAGGATAAACGTTTCATCAAGGTTCGAGGCCTCCTTGTCGCGTTATCAAGACATTGTGAAGCGATTTCTGATGTTATTACATATTTCAGTGCTTTTAAGAATTGGTAGGTAGCAAGACAGAAGTAACGCTGCTGTTCAATTGACTTCAACCGAAAAAAACTGCAGACCACGTGACCACTGAACAAGGTACCATCGGAGCGCATACCCATCATTAGTCGCGGGTATCATAATCATCGCAGGCATTCAGCAGACATGGATTGCTAAGCATAGTGCTACTGTCTCTAGACCAGTTTCTTCGTTGTTCCTTTCTCTTATTTGACAGTAGGGAGGAAAAAAATTATGCTTTTTGACTGAAAACTCTGAGCAGGACACGAGATTATTTTTCCCGTGCTAGTAGTGTCTTATCTTACTGCTTCCCCCTCCTGGAATAGGCTACGTGTATATATATATATATATATACATATATATATATATATATATATATATATATATATATATATATATATATATATATATATATATATATATATATATATATATATATATATATATATATATATATATATATATATATATATATATATATATGTGTGTGTGTGTGTGCATATATACAGTGTTTCCAAAGGAAGAAATTCGCGAGCGATGGGTTTACTAGAGCTGCTAATATTCGATTTCGTCTTCGAATCGCGTACTCACTATTCGCAACTGCAAAGATTTTTCGAATACTTTTGAATACTTCAATACGTCAAATGAGACCAAATAAATATAACATTGCAGCAAAAGTACGGTCAGTTTTCATCTCCGCGGGCATGATATAGACATAAAACATGAGAACTTGCGTAGTGGAGCGGGCAACGTCACACAGGTAGCCATACTTTACAGGCGGTACAGCGATGAATCACGCTCTCTGAAGAGCCAGAGAGAGAGAGAAACAACTTTACTGGTCCATTGTGAACTGAAACGCGTTAAGCGTCTGATGGGGTGGCTCCCTCTTCGCGGGCTCCATATGCTTCCAGGGCCGCCTGGCCCCTGTGGATCAGTCGGAGCTGGTCTTCCAGGGCGGGGCTGGACAGCATGATCTCCCATCGCTCGGAAAGAGTGGGGATAGCAGGGGGGTTAGTTATGGGTATAGGTGGGGGGTGGTCAATGGAAAAATTGCACTCTCCTATGACGTGCCGAAGGGTGCCTAATGCATTGCAGTGAGGACATGTGTTCTTATATCTCTCTGGGTACATTTTGTTCTGGAGGCAGGGGTGGGGAAAGGATCCTGCCTGGATTTGCCTGTATATTGTTTGTTCGGCTCTGGTCAAGGAGCGGTGGGGGTGCGGGAATGTCTTCCTGCCGTCCCTGTAATATCTGACTATATCTCTGTAATTTGTGATGGGTTGCCATCCCCTTGCCTCCTCCTCGTTGGCCCGGGAGTTTAGCGCTCGGGCCTGTTGATGAGCATATTCATTGCCTTCAACTAAGGAGTGAGCCGGGACCCAAACTAATTCGATTGCTTGTTTAGGAGGCGTAGCTTTACCAAGAATTTTTAGTGCCCCAAGGGACACCCAGCCAGATCTGTAGTTCTTGTATGCAGCTTGTGAGTCCGTGACGATCTTGGTGACGTTTGGTTGCAGGAGTGCGAGAGCTATCGCTGCTTCTTCTGCTTCCTCCGAAGACGGAGTGTAGATTGATGCGCAGGTGACCAGCTTTTCTAGCCCGGTGACCACGACTGTTGCCCTCGTGGAGCGTTTCGATAGAGAGGCGTCTGTATATAAAACAGTGTCGTCTTCCTCCAGGGTCCTGGAGATGGCTCTTGCGCGGGCGTCGCGTCGTCCGGCATGCCTTGTGGGGTTCATGTTGCGTGGTAGTGGTTTGCATTCCAACTTCTCACTCAGCTTTTCGGGTAATTGGTCGTGGCGGGTGTAGTGCGATTCTTGCCATCCTAGCTTGCGGAGGACGCTTCTGCCCGCCTTGGTCTGGCTAAGGCGTACCCTTTGATTGGATAGGTGGGCTTCTACGAGCTCGGCTACTGTGTTGTGCACTCCCATTTGAAGTAATTTTGTCGTGGATGAATTTATGGGAATACCCAGGGCCTGCTTCGTGGCTTTCCTGATTATTGCGTCAAGTAGTAAGACGTCCTTCTTGGGGAGCTGCAGGTACGGCGCCGCGTAGACGATTCGTGATATAACAAAGGCCTCAACGAGGCGCAAGGTGTCCGATTCCTTCAGACCCCTCCGCCTGTTGGCCACTCGTCTGATCATGTTCAAGATTTGGTCTGACGTGAGCTTCATTTTTCTAATCATGGCTGTTGCCTTGCCGTCTGCCTGGATCAGGAGGCCCAGGATCCTGAGTTGTGGTACCGGGAGGATCCGGTTCCCTTCCAAAGTGATTTCTATATTTTCTGCTTGGGTACTTGATGCACGTGGTCTGACAACGGTCAGCTCCGATTTTTGAGGCGAACAGCAAAGGCCACATGTCTTCACATAGCTGTTGATCGTGTCAGCCGCTTTTTGGAGCGTGTTTTCTATCCAGCCATCCGACCCTGCCCTCGCAGTCCAGAGGGTGATGTCGTCGGCATATAATGCGTGGCCCAGACCATCTATTGATTCGAGAAGCTTGGGCAACGGCAAGAGAGCCATGTTACATAACAGGGGGGAAAGGACCGAACCTTGCGGCGTTCCTCGATCCCCCAGGTAGATCGGTTGGGATGTCTCCTCTCCTATTCTGATCCTTGCCGTTCGGTCACGAAGAAAGTCTCGGATGTAGTTGTAAGTTTTCACTCCACAACCCGTGTTGCGCAGGTTGCGGAGGACACTTTCATGTGTGACGTTATCAAATGCCCCTGTGAGGTCTAGCGCTAGTATCGCTCGCGGCGCCTGCTTCGTTGCTCGCTTAATTACCAGTTCGTTGAGTTGTACGAGAACATCCTGGGTGCCCAGGTGTTGCCTAAAGCCATACATTGTCTCTGGCATCTGATCGGTGGCATCAAGATGTCGCTGCAACCTCTTAAGTACCATACGTTCCATGACCTTCCCCACGCAGGACGTGAGGGATATCGGTCGCATGTTGTCGATGTGAGGTGTCTTCCCAGGCTTGGGTATGAAGCGGACTTCTGCCTCTTTCCATTCGTGTGGAAGATTGCCAGACTCCCAGACCCGGTTCATATACTCGAGCAGCTGTCTGCGGGCCTTGTGCTCGAGGTTGTTAAGTAACTTGTAGGTAATGGAATCGGGTCCCGGCGCGCTGCCCCTGTTGCTCTCGGAGATTGCTGAGATCAACTCGGTGTCAGTGAATGGCTTATCTAACGCTTCATTGGTAGGTCCTGCGTAGTCGGGAGGTGCGATATCACCCTTCTCCGTTTTCAGGTACTTGGCCTTCAGGTCGTTGATGAGTTTGTCGGCACCCCCAGTATAGTTGTTGAGGGTGCGTGTGAGGCTTCGATTAGTGGCGCTCTTGCTGCCGAGAGGATCGATCAGGTGACGAAGGAGGCACCACGTCTTCCTGGTAGAAAGGGTGCCCTGCAGTCCATCACACACGCTCAGCCAGTTCTCTCTGCACAGCTTGGACGCGTATTCAGCTGCTTGCTTGTTGAGATCATGGATGCGTTTGCGAAGTTTCTTGTTGTGTCGTTGTTTCTTCCAGCGTCTGGTGAGGCTGTGTCGTGCTTTCCAAAGGTGGGCAAGCTTTGCGTCCACACAGGGTGTCTGCAGTGTGGTCGCAATTTTCTGGGTGTATTTGTCTACCAGCTCGAGTTGTTCCTTAGCCCATTCCCCATACGATTTGGTGCTGTTCGTGTCCTCGTCTTCATCTGCTGCTTGCCTTTTTCGAAGTTTGTCCCAGTCAGTTATCTTTGTTGTTCCCATTCGGGCCTTGAAGGCGGGCCCCCTGATCGTAATACTGAGGATATCGTGGTCCGACCCCAGGTTCGCGCCTGTGTTCTGCCACGACACGTCCAAGGTTCCACTCAGCAGGGTAAGGTCTGGAGTGGTGTCCCGGGTTGTACTTGTGCCCATGCGGGTGGGAGTGTCTGGTTCGTTGAGTAGAGCTAATGTGTGCTGATCCATGAGGTTCGCCAGCACCCTGCCTCTCTTGGAGCAAAATTTGTAACCCCATATTGTGTGAGGCGCATTGAAATCTCCTAATATCAATAGGGGTCGGCTGCCCGCCTCTCTCTTGCTGTCGAGTAATGTGCCCTCTATGTCGAGGTTCTTCTTGGAGGGCCGACAGTATGCGTTGAGTATAAAGATGTTGTTTTTGCTTCCTATGCCTCTGCTGTGAATTTCCAAGAGAACGTGTTCACACCCTCTCTGAATGGTAATGTGCTGCGTTGCAGCAATGTTGCTTCGGACTAGGATGGCTGTGCTTTTCTCACTGGGATCGGTGTATGTAACGTACCCCGCGAGTTTTGGTCGCGAGTTCGTTTCTTGAATTGCAAGGATATCCGGTTTGTGTTCCGCATTATCTATGTATTGCTGTAATTCGCCTATTTTGTCTTTAATTCCTCGGCAGTTCCATTGGGCTAAGATCGTTGTATCTTCCTTCCTATTTTTACGCCTGGCCGCCATCTTGGCTCAGGTTGGTAGTCGTGAGACTACTCGCCATGCACGGTTTCCCATACGGGGCTCCCTTTTTAGCTTTTTGAGTGGTTAGTATAAGCTGGTTGACATTAGCTTCTAGTGCGTCGAACTTGGCCATCTTGGACGTTATCAGGCCGATTTGGCTGGCAAGCTGTGTGACCATCTCGGTGAGGGCTTCAATGGGCTTGGCCCACGCCGGTTCCTCAGACGGACTCGATTCAATTTTCTCTGCCTCCATTGCTGTTACCGGGGGCTCCGGTTGAGCGTCCCTCTTGGCAATTTTGCGTTTTGTGACATCCTCGCTGTTTTTCGATTTTTCTAATGCCTCCATGCGCGCAAGAAGCGCGCTGAGTTGCTCATTTTGCTTAACTACAAGCGCTTTGAGTTGCATACATTCCTCACAATCTTTCTTGGGAGTCTGGGGAAGGGGAGGGAAATCTTTGTTGCTAAGAGGGATAGGAGATCTAACTGCCCAGCCCACCTGTTTAGCGGCGTTCCTCGACGGTGTCTGGCTCCGGGTCTTCGACCTTGAGCGCGACTCCCGGCGGCGCCCGCTGCAGCTGCTGCCGGCCACGTCACCCGGCGACGACGCTCGGGAGCCCGGCTTTGAGGCGCAGCTGCTGCTCCGCCCTCGTCCGCCTTCACAGGAAAGAGAATGATTCCGGTACCCTGACGTAGCTGCTCCCTCCCGACGTGACGGTTTGGAGGATTCTGCGGGCGTGTAGTTGGTATCTTTCCGCTCCCACCGGCGTTTCCGTACCACGTACGGGATCTTGAAGCGAGCTCTGCACACCTTGTCTGCGGTCAAATGTTCTCCTCCACAGAGGTCACACTTGGGGGTACACTTGTGCTGTTCATCGGGATTTCGAGCACCACATCCCCGGCAGATCCGGTCTGTTGGATCAGGGCAAACATCCATGCGGTGGCCCAGGCGACCGCACTGATAGCAGATATCTATCTGTTTTCTGTATAACGAGCATTTGGCGAGCAGGCCCCCGTAACGAACGTAGTTCGGCACTTTGGGTCCATTGAAGGCGATCACCACACACGTCGTGTTAGCGATGCGGTTGGCCTCTACAGCAGTGGGATTATATTCGTTGACGATGTTCTCATTGATTTCTTGAACCGTGTCTCCGAGGGGGACGCCTCGTATGACTCCCTTGGTCATGCCATGGGGGGCCGATTCGTAGGCGCTGACCTCGTGCTCATTTCCTTGGACGACAATCTTGGTGACTGCAACATACCGGTTAGCATTTTCTCTTTTTGAAGTACTGATGACAACGATGTTTTGCTGGTAATTTGGGCATATCACGTCCCGGATCCATTCTTCTTTGGTGACTCCCGCCGCAGCGTAAATGGCCCGGCCAACTTCCATATGGCCGACCTTGCTGATATTCAGACCACCGCGTAGTCTCACCACGATCTTGGTATCGTCTCGGGGCAGTGCAGGCATGCGCGCTCTCTTGATTAACGTATCTTTGGCGTTCTCGGGTCTACGACCGGCACCGGAGGGTTTTGATTGAAGTGCATTGGGTAGACCTAGGTCTCGCTGACGTGGTCGGGACTTGCGTTCACCGGCGATGCGCCAGCCCAGGGTCCTGGTTACTTCTTCGGGGTGAATATCCTCCCCCTCTATTTCAACACTCATGGGAGTGGCCATGATGCAGGTGGAGTTCGGAATAATGTGCGTTCCAGCAGCGACCGCCCGTCGGCCGTGGCGGCTAGGCCAAGCGGTCGGCGGAGCAAGCCTAGGCTTAGCGACGACTCGCCTTGGGTGGGCACACAATCGTCCTTAAAGTCCCAAAAAATGGTCCCCTACCTTGAAGGCAGGTATCCTCGTGGTCCTGATGACGACACGGAACACGTGGTGCAAGAATTCTTGTAGCACAAGGTGATGATCCGGCACAGTCATCGAAAAACTGCGAAGCCGATGCGAAGCGCGCCCCACCGGTTATGCGCCTTCTTCTTCTCCTCTGAAGAGCCATGTGCATGCGAAGAAACTGCTTGTTTGCTTTTAATGCTTCATTTCTGATCTTGATAAACAACGCTTCATAAGGTACTACGTAATGACCGAAATTTGCTCATTTTAGGAATACTGAGATGTGAACATCATTTTGTAATAATTGTGATAACAGCTTTTCATTAGGCGAAAACTATTCTAAAATTATTTGATTCACTTGGATTCCCTCCTGGCATCATTCGATTCGTACTCCACTCAATGTCAAACATCCGTATTCGCACGGACTTGGTGTTTACCCACCTAGAGCTTCGCCAAGTGGTCGTTTGCGGCAATTCTCAGCCAGCTGAACTTAAGTATTCATGGTGTCCAATTTACGAACAGCGCTATTTCAGGTGTTGTGTTCCTTGTCAACACTGGATAGAGCGGGCAAAAATAAGTCGCTCACACAAATGTGTATACCACAAATGAAAGCGATGAAGTGCATATCTCTGAGATCTTATTTTCTGAAGACTGAGAACATCTGCCGTCATTGTTTGTGGCTATGCGTACAGTTCCTTCAATTTTCTTGTCGTATCAAGCATGTGTTATTGTCTGCTTCTCATAAGCATTTACTTACCCCGTTTATTTTGTCGCAGGAGACGAAAGATCTGATCAAGAAACGCCAATGTATGAAAGCCTCTAACCCTACAGCTAGAATAGAACTGGCCGAACTTTCTAAGTTAATCAACAAGCGTAAGACAGCTGACATAAGGAACTATAATATGGATAGAATTGAACATGCTCTCAGGAACGGAGGAAGCCTAAAAGCATTGAAGAAGAAATTAGGAATAGGCAAGAATCAAACGTATGCGTTAAGCGACAAAACCGGCAATATCATTACTAATATGGATGAAATAGTTCAAGTAGCGGAGGAGTTCTATAGAGATTTCTACAGTACCAGTAGCACCCACGATGAAAATGTGAGAGAGAATAGTCTAGAGGAATTTGAAATCCTACAAGTAACGCCGGAAGAACTAAAGAACGCCTTGGGAGCTATGCAAAGGGGGAAGACAGCTGGGGAGGATCAGGTAACAGCAGATTTGTTGAAGGATGGTGGGCAGATTGTTCTGGAGAAACTGGCCACCCTGTATACGCAATGCCTCATGACCTCGAGCGTACCGGAATATTGGAAGAACGCTAACATAATCCTAATCCACAAGAAAGGGGACGCCAAAATCTTGAAAAATTATAGACCAATCAGCTTACTGTCCATTGCCTACAAAGTATTTACTAAGGTAATCGCAAATAGAATCAGGAAAACCTTAGACTTCTGTCAACCAAATGACCAGGCAGGATTCCGTAAAGGCTACTCAACAATATACCATATTCACGTCATCAAGCAGGTGATAGAGAAATGTGCGGAATATAACCAACCCTTATATATAGCTTTCATTGATTACGAAAAGCGTTTGATTCGGTCGAAACCTTAGCAGCCACGGAGGCACTACGGTATCAGGGTGTAGTCGAGCCATATGTAAAAATACTGAAAGATATATATAGCGGCTCCCTAGCCACCGTAGTCCTCCATAAAGAAAGCAACAAAATCCCAATAAAGAAAGGCGTGAGGCCGGGAGATACGATCTCTCCAATGCTATTTACAGCGCGCTTACAGGAGGTATTCAGAGACCTGGAGTGGGAAGAATTCGGGATAAGAGATAAGAGAGAATACCTTAGTAACTTGCGATTCGCCGATGACATTGCCTTGCTTAGTAACTCAGTAATTGCAATGCATGCTCACTGACCTGGAGAGGCAAAGCACAAGGGTGGGTCTAAAAATTAATCTGTACAAAACTAAAGTAATGTTTAACAGTCTCGTAAGAGAACAGCAGTTTACGATAAGTAGCGACGCACTGGAAGTGGTAAAGGAATGCATCTTCTTAGGACAGGTAGTGACCACGGATCCGGATCATGAGACTGAAATAATCAGAAGAATAAGAATGGGTTGGGGTGCCTTTGGCAGGCATTCTCAAATCATGAACGGCAGGTTGCCACTATCCCTCAAGAGAAAAGTATATAACAGCTGTGTCTTACCAGTACTCACGTATGGGGCAGAAACCTGGAGGCTTACGAGAAGGGTTCTACTTAAATTGAGGACGACGCAACGAGCTATGGAAAGAAGAATTATGGGTGTAACGTTAAGGGATAAGAAAATAGCAGATTGGGTGAGGGAACAAACGCTAGTTAATGACATCTTAGTTGAAATCAAGAAAAAGAAATCGGCATGGGCCGGACATATGATGAGGAGGGAAGATAACCGATGGTCATTAAGGGTTACGGACTGGATTCCAAGGGAAGAGAAGCGTAGCACGGGGCGGCAGAAAGTTAGGTGGGCAGATGACATTAAGAAGTTTGCAGGGACAACATGGCCGCAATTAGTACATGATCGGGGTAGATGGAGAAGTATGGGAGAGGCCTTCGCCTTGCAGTGGGCGTAACCAGGATGATGATGATGATGATGATGATGATGATGATGATGATCTGCCTTCACGAAAGCGTATGGAGCACTAAATGTAATGGGTCGTAGTCTTGCAAATGATTTCTACAGCTCCGAGGAGGACATTGACCAGCTATTGTGCTACTGTCCTCAGTTTTAAGCATAAAGACAATCTATGTCAGACGCATTCAGGCAAGTAGATGATCGTCTTCTGAGATATCGGACAATACTAGAACACCGTCCCAATCTCTTATGATCATCGGCTCAGAGGCAGTGAAGACACTTCTGTGCTTTATGAAAACATCTAGCTGGCTTTCGGAAGCGCTGTTGAATCCGTGGTGCTGTCTTTGCACGTGTCTCTCTCCTTTTTCTATTCCCCTTCTCCCTTCCCCCAGCGTAACATAACCGACCGAACTTTTGATTGGTTAACTTCCCTACCTTCCTTTTTTATATATTTTGTCTCCCCTCCTCTCTCTCTCTCTCTCTCTCAGCTGCTGGCTGAACCTCGAGGCACTGACCAAACGTTAACATAATTTTATAATTCGTGTACTCTGAACGGCCCTTTCACTCCATGGGGACAGATATCTCCGGATAAGTTAGTGCGTAACCCTCTCTCGTGTTAGGTTTGCTTATGTAAAGGTGTTGTCAGCAACCACCTCTTCCTTTCGTTTCGGTTTTGCATTGTTTCTCCCGTTTATTACGGTACAGGGCCAACCGGACTTATTTGGCTCACGAGGAAAAGCGGCAACACGAAGCAGTGGCAGAACAGACGAATGAATACTTCCTTCGCATCGGCCTTTTCCCGCCGCAAGCTCAGTTTCTCCTTCACTGAAGCCACCTCGGCGTTTCCTTTTCCCGAGCCCGTGGTCTAGCTGCCACGTCTTTTCGTGGCCCCCGCGTTCATTCGCGTGACGGCGTCCGTGCTAGTTCGTGCAGCTTCGGAGTGAAGCTTGTCTCTTCCAATATCCAGGAAACGTCGCCACGAACACCCCTTGCTATGTGAGCAGACCGTGTCGAATTCCAGACAGAATAAAGCAGCTGCGGAGATGGCAGCATGGCCGAGGAAAGGTAATTGTGTGCTTTGACGGAAAGGGAAGGCGGACGACAACGATTCTTTCAAATATTGCAGTCGACGCCGACAACGAAAAAACCTGCGGCGTACATGGAATATGCCGAGAAAAAGAAGCACGCGTCCTTACCGTCGCGCCATAACTACACTACGAACCTGCAGCACCGCAGTCGTCTCTGAACCAGAAAGAAAAAAAAAAGCAAGGGAACGAGATGTGGTAGTTCCTGCCGGTGCTTTTTCTTTCTTCCGCGAGGATGGAAGAGTGCTTCCTTCCCGCAGCGTCCTCCGCGATACATCCGCGCACGACCCCGCCGTCGGCTCCAGCAGCACGTGCCCGTCGGCAGCGGCGTGGTTCTTTATTGTCGTCTCCTCCTCGGCTCACGCGCGCGCAGTTCCTCTCGTCAGGGCGCGCGCAGCTCGCGCGAGCGCTGCCCCGAAACGGTCGCCATTAACTTGACCTCTGCTCGCCGCCACCGCCCGCTAGCACAAAAGAAGTGCGTCCACTTCCCAAGGCTGACCCAGATGGGTCGCCGTCGTCACCACGGGGGCCGCTGGCTCTTTCTTGGCACTCCCGCTGCGTTTGACGACACGGAGCACGACCACGCTTGTCTCTTCACCGCTGCGTAGACCGCTCGGCAGTGACGATGCTGTCTTGCAGGCCGTTAGCACCGCCGCCTTAGAGGGCTCTCCCGCTCTGCCACCTTTCACTGCTACACGCGCGCCAGACTCGTCGCCTTGCAGCACTTGAGAGAAGAAAGCGATCAGAAATCACCGCTGCGATCTCATTTCCTCTTCATCTCGACGAGATAATGTGATTACAACGCGGGGGCTCTATACTTAGGCTCGCGTGGAATAAATCACTGTGTCGAAGAGTGTGTTGCCCCGTCATGCAGTACATCGTCCGATTCTGCACGTCTTGTTACTGACACAGTCTTTGCGTCTTCATAATCTGAGATCGGGCGAGCTGGCTTTTGGGCACCTGCACTTCCCTATAACGACCGGCTTTCCACGTAGCCCTCTGAGTAGAAAAGGATGCCTGCACTAATTGAGAACGCGCGTAGCAAATGTTAGCAATGGTGGAAGGAGTTCAACGTTTGGACAATTCAAAGTATTTTTTATGCGCAGCATGCTACGTACACGGAATGAAAAATACCCGCTTTTATTTTGTGGGTTGGGCGAAATAAATTATTGGCTTCTTTGCACAACACCCAAAATAAGATGTTTGTTTATTGAAAGATGTTGCAATACAGTTCATCACTTTGACTCGGCGCACTGTTCTGTCCGCCATCTTGTGCCTTCTGTTCTCATTACTCTGTTTGTTTACTCCTATAAGGCCATCTTAAAGGCATAAGAAGCTCGTGTTACCGCTTTCCGTAGTCCCCACGTGCTATGTGTATACTCTGCCACGTGAGACATCATAAGCCGCCGCCGTACGTATGTCGCAGCCAGAGAACACCTACAACCAACTTCTGCAGAGCTCTTGCGCCATCTTTTTCGACGCCCAGCGGCTGCATTTGAAATTCTCTGGTGCGCACTCTGCTCCTCTCTCTGGTGCAAGCTCACGCTTCGCGCTTGGCACATCTGCGCTTCCTTTCTGTCTCCTCTTTTCTGAGATAGCGCACGTCTCGACATACTTGTGGAATCAGTGAGTGGGCCCGTCCCAGAAGCAATCCTCTAGTGGAAGTAAATGGGCTCAACGCAGAGGGCAAGGCACTAACGGCCCACGAATACTGCGACGATCTTTCTTAAAAATGAAGCTTTCTTTGCCTAGCCCCCAATGTTTTCGCATAGATTGGTTGGTCTTCCAGTATATCGCCGTATGTATGTGGGGATATATATACAAACCTACTTACACAGCACTGAGCGGTGACCGAGAAGTTAGTGACACCGGGTGCACGTGTCTTATGGCGCGATCAAAGATGTATATCACTTTTAATAAAAGCACGGAAAAGAAGGGACGAACATAGAAGAGACACATAACGCTATCTGTTTGTCTCTCGTTTTAGCGCCGTTATTGTTGATAATGAATAACCAACTCACCCGAATTTCCGCTCTAGTAGTATATCACGCCATAAAAGCTGTAGAGATCATGTGGCTTTATCAGTATATTAAAGCACACAGACCTGATAACAAAATTGCGCATCATATTGAACGGCTCCTTGATTTTGTTAATTTGGGCTACCACATTCTTGAGCAACTGGGTAGGTGCCGCCGAATTCTCCGATATGTGAAGCACGGAATTTCCACCTATGAAGTGGTGCCAACGAGCGCAGCTCTATTCCACGTGATCAAACAGTAAACCCCTACATAAAACCTGTAAGTACACAATGTCGACTCATAAGTATCTCTAAAGCACACAAACCTGTTAATTGTATGGCCCTTGGTTTTCACTGGCTTTCTTGAATTTCCTTCATTTCTTATATTTAGCCTACCCTATTTTTGGCCATGGCACCCGGGTATGTGCTGCTGTGTTTATTCCCATTCTTGGTCACTCGCCCAGGATGGCTTAGCTGCCAGTGGGAGACAATGAGTATAGAATACTGAAATACATTTGTGACATGTGTGTGGCACTCTTTGCACACACCGTTTCATCCGCATTTTTTTCCCTTGACAAGCAGCATGCATCGTCTGCATCCCAATGACGTTTCACAGTGTGTACCTGTCTGATTTTGTGTTTGCATTTCACCATAGCTTGCGAACGGTGTAGTGCATAGGATGAAAATAAACACACTGTAGGTGTCTCATTTGCTGTATAACCAAGGATTAAACACATTACTAAAGCTCCGCTTCACATAGATTCCAACATCTGCATTTGCGTTTTCTGCTTGTTTTTTCTTCCCTTTTTTTCAATGTAAAACGTATCGCAAACTGTGGTTAGTGTAACTAACTTTTCCAGTCCACTGCATTACCAGCCTGCTTACCAGGGAAGATTTCTTAAGTTGCAACTATCCGTCACGTGACGACATCCGAAGGAACAACGCTGCTCGCAAGACACGCACTGGCAATACAAAGAAAGGCGTCAGCAGATCCAAGCAACATGACGGTTCCTCGCTGGGCCCCGTCGCAACAAGGCGACAACAATGCTGAGCCCCCACACTCCCGCTCGTTGCAAGTGCTTCGCTCGCGTTTTCCTCTTGTTCACGCTTGATCGTACGGCGCAGTGCATGTGGCGGGCGTGAATGAAGCCGCTCGTATGCGCACGCTATCTGTGCCCCGTCGAAACTTCCTCCAGCCATTCGGGGCCGCTTTCGTCGCTCGGCGCTGAATAACGCAGAATGGGACACGGCCGTCGCTAAAGAACAGCTTCTCTTCACCATTACCGCACGCGTAACAAGTTCCGCCGTTGCGGCGCACGGTCGAGCCCCCTTAAATATAGCAAGTCGTTCGAAGGAGCTCGGCCGGTGTAAAGATGGGTCTGGTCTGACGGAAATAGGCCACTCTCGAGTGGTATGTGCATAGCGGCCCGCGATTCTCTAAACCACCTCATCTTACGCAGCTTCGCAATCTCTGTGCTGCGGGCATCGCTCAGCGCTTTTCCTTTGTTTGTTTTTCCCGCTTCCTTAATGCGTCGTAATCCGTCAGTGCATGGCACGCGGGCATCTGACATAACAAAAGTTGATGGGAAAATCTTTTTGTGCGTAGTTCCTTAAACTAGATGTGCGAGGACCTAGCTTCGCGAGAAGCCCATTCCTTCCTCCTTATTTTCGTGCGCTCACCAAATTTTGAAGAACGCCGTGCTTCCTTACTAAGAAAGAGATTTTGAATCGCAGGATTGTTTTTTTTTTGTGCCTGTACGTGCGAACTGCTGACATGTTCCGAGCATAAAAAATAATATTTGCTCGTTGTTACCTCGCACTCCTCGCACGTGACATTGTTTTGTGGTTCCCGAAGAAATTGGTATTAAGCCTGCCACCTTTTCTTCCTTCCTTCTTTCCTTGTTTTCTTTCTTTCTTTCCTTTTTTTACTTTTGTGTGCGTGTGTGCGTGTGTGTGTGCCTGTGTGTGTGCGTGTGTGTGTGATTGCACGTACGAACAAAGAAGCTCGAGAACAAGTTAACGACCATGCAAAGAGCGATGGAGCGAAAAATGTTAGACGTAACAATAAGAGACAGGAAGAGAGCGGTGTGGATCAGGGAGCAAGCTGGTATAGCCGATATTCCAGTTGACATTAAGTGGCAGCTTAAGTTCGGCCCCAACTCCAACGCCACCTATTCAAATACATGTAAAATGCAGAAACATTTTTCTGAGATAGCCATTGGGCCAAATTTAATCAAATTTGTTGAATTTGAGAGAAAGAATTAAAGCGTATTGGCTATAGGAAGCGGAATATTCATTTATGGCCTGAAATTTTTAAAAGAAATTTTCAGGAATTGGTCAGCTTGAAAAAAAAAAACAGAAGCACAAGGTTCAGAAATTTGTAGCCGTTAAGCAAGAAGAGACATCACAATTATGTAAACAGCATTTGTTAGAGCATTCAAAGCAAACAAATTTGTTATATAAATTTATATCTTAGCTGAATTTGTTAAATTGGTAACAATGGTTTTTCAAAAGTCTTACTCGCATACCAGTGGCCTGTTTGAAAGTCATGTGTAATGTATAAATTCTATCGGCTTTAGAGGCACTGTGCAATTTGGAGAATTGTGATACCATTTTTATTGCTGAGTGACAGAGTTGTTATCTTGATAGTTTCGTTTTCTGAAAACTCATGATTTTCAACAAATACTATTAAAATGGATTGCGTAATCAAGAATTTGCCGCAAACAGTCACTAGATTTTAACATTTTCATTCAGATGCAATAAACTTCATCAAATTTGGTACAGTGGTTGGCGAGAAAAACTATTTAGTCTTTCCCATGTATAGGTAGTAGCCCCCGAGCTAAAGCTTCCTCTTAAGAGAAAGAAGTGGAGCTGGGCAGGCCATTTAACGCGCAGGGTAGATAACCGGTGGATTGCTATAGTTACACAAAGGGTGCGAAGCACAGTCGGGGACGAAAGAAAATTAGGTGGGGCGATGAAATTAGAAAATTTGCAGATGCAAGCTCGAATCAGCTAACGCTAGACAGAGGTGATTGGAAATCGCTGGGAGAGGCCTTCGTCCTGCAGTGGACCTAGAGGTAGGCTACTGCTGCTGATAGTGATGGTGAGGAGGAACGTTGCGGGAGCCTTAATTCTGCGGATTCTTCAATACGTCACTTCTGCATGACAGAGGCATGTTTCGGACAGAGAGCATCCTCGTTAGCAGGGGAGGGCTGTTGCTTCATTGGGCTGATGTCTCTTAAGAATAGCTATTCATCGTTATGAACAAAAAGCGCCGGACTTTCTTAACTTCCGTGCTCTCTGTGGTTAAGCCACAGCCGACAAAGCCGCTAAATATTAGCGGACGCGACGCTGCTATTCCCTTCCTAAAACGTTTTCAGCGTTGGTGTAATTCTGGAACTGGTGTAATCCTGAAGATTCATTTCAAATGGACACGCCTTGCAAAGTCACCGGCTACAATTCGTACATTGCAATATATGCAGTAAACAAAGTAATTAGTAAATTAATTAGTTAATGCGTATTAATTTGCTGAATATGTATTTAAATTTTTTCGTGCTAATAATGTACGCCTTTTCGAACAATACAGCTCAAGGAGAGGAATTATGCTATATGTCACGGGCGATTTTTAAAAATGATTACATGATATTGCCGCCCACAAACATTTTATGAATTATTGTTACAATATATCTGATTAACTGTCCCAAAGTCATAAGCCTATGAACAATACGTAGGTTTACGAACGTATGCACGTCGTGGGCACATCTATTGTCCAAAGACAATCTATATTTTGTTCTCAGTCAGTGGTAATTGTCCGTATAAACTTTAGACTTTCTACTGAGGGGCCAAATTCATCTTTGTAAAGAATTTTTCCAGCTTTCGTCCTTCCGATCCTTCGGATAATAATTTCTTCAAACACATTCTGCCGGTGATAAGCCAAAATTGTGAGCTGGTTTTCGTATTTTGACATATTCACAGCACTGAAAAAACGGAGAAGCACTTTGATTGAGGTAATTGATTGAATAAATATACCAGAATTTGCATACGGGAGAGTTGGTGTAGCTTCGTCAAAGTAGCACAGCGGAAACAAAGAGGTGTATTAAAATGAACGGAACCAGCGCCTGTACCGTTACTTCTTTCATTCTGGTCTGCGCTTCTGTGTACACTGTTAATGAACGCGAAAGAAAACAGAGAGGCTCGATGTTTGTTAATCATGACCATATAAAGCCAGCAGCCAGTGAAGCGAAGGAAAGTATAGTGGCAATTAGCTGTGATTAAAACTGAAATGTAGAAAATAATGAAGAGAAGAGAAAATAATGTTGGCGAAAAAGCCTGTCGCCGTGCAATGCGAAGGTTGGGGGTTTAGTCCCCACCAGTGACAAGTTATATTTTCGTCAACTTTAATTTCACTTTTTCCCATCATTATTTTATATATTTCAGTTTAAACCACAGATAATTACCCGTATGCTTTCCTATACGCCCCATTGCATGCTGGCTTTATGTGGATGTGTATAAAAAAGCAGGCCCTTTGTTTTCATTCTCCTCGTTCATTCATAGCGAGAATCCCAAATCTGGCAGCCTTGATGCCATAAGGTAGCATATGAGAATTTATTAACGACGTGCCTGCTCTCCTAAGTTCGCATGTCACGTGACGTCATCGGGCAAAAAATGGTGTTCCACATCCGTCAGTCACGGCTTTGAGTGGCGCTTTAGAACACTGCCACGGCTAGATCTAGAACACAAATACCTAATCTAATGGGCGGACTGCTGGCCGTCGCTATAGCACAATTGGTAGTGCATCGCACGCATAATGGGAAGGTTGTGAGTTCGGTCCCCAGCCGTGAAAAGTTATATTTTCGACGTCGTTAATTTTTTTTTTGCCTTTCATTATTTTCTATTCTTCAATTCCAACCACAGGTAACTACCCCTACGCTTTCCTAAGCCCCCTTACCTGCATTATTATATGTGCGCGCTCTGTTACTTAAGGTGAGATCAATTTATAGAGCGAAAATATCTCTTAGTGTGTCGTTTCTTTTTGTTGCTTTTATAGGGAACATCAGATCGCTTGCTTCGACATTGTACGCTTTTCTAAAGCCTTGAGAACACGGATGTATGATTACTTCAGCTGGGGAGAGAGGAGGAGGGAGACACGATAGCTCGGTAAAAGTGTCTTTCGCCTAAAGCAAACATGCCAAAGAGAGACGCGCTCTACTTCAGGTTAAGACATCACGGCCATGCTAGCTGGACCGGCGCACTCCGATCGTGAAAGTCACGAGCCATAATGTAAGCGCCTAGCCTGCTATCGCAGACTGTCCGCGCCAAAATCTGGGTTACGACACGTGCTTCTGCTGCAGTCCGCGACAATTCACGACGCATCGTCCTCTGGCCGGATCACCCTTGTCTGACAAACACGCGCTAGCACACGAGGAAGTGCAACACGCGGCAGCCATCCCAGCCCCTCGGAGCGTCCGGGAAGTGGAGACGACCTGTTATTATCGCGCTGGCCAAGTTGTCCAGGTGTGCGCGGCGAGCAGCCACACTTGAATGCAGCGACGGAGCTTTCCATTATCGGCGCGCGGCAATTGCTACTGCGGACTAAGATCGTTAATGATCGGCAAAGAATGTTTGCAAGGAACAATGTCCGCCCCTTTCGTACACCAAGGAACGCGCGCCTCCTGTCCGCTTCTACTTCTGTTGTCCGTGTGTTTATAGCGCAATAACCCCCGTATTACAAGAACTTCCACCAAATAGCCCAACTTGCCACTGTACCAAGGAACAATGATAGAAAGGAGGAAATACAATACGATTAATCTGTTAACCCCCTGTTCGCCATCTTTTACGGAGTAAGCAAGATATGAAAAAGACATTGTGAAATAACTGATAGAGATAAGAGAATGGATAACGCGCAATTGAGGGAGATGCATCGCGTCTATATGTAATCGCCCAGTACTGCTGAATTGAGTTAAATACTGTGCAATGAAACCAGAGAAGAGACTCAACACAAGAATATTAGTTTATTTATAAAGGTGTCCATAGGTTAGAAATAGCGTGGTAGAAGTGCAAAACAACAATAACAAAGAAAATCAGCTCACAAAGGGTCATGAGTCTCAAGCAACTCGAAACCTTCGTGTGGGAAGAGGAGCGAAGACGCTCTCAGGCATGTAGTGCTGCAAACTTTTCTCATAACGTGCATGCCAGCCTTCTGAAATTTCTCTTTCATCAGACTTGCGCGAGCAGTTGCTCATGCTTGTTGGCTGCGAAAAAAAAAAGAAACGCCATAAATAGGCAAAGTGTGTGCCCGAATCGCTTCACTATAGAAAAATGTTCAGCGTCGAGGCTAGATCTGTGTACCTTTTGAGATTGCGCGTTATTTGCGAACGTTGAGATTGGTCGCATGCCGAAGCCCCAAGGCTCCCATAGCATTTGCGTGCTCTATCGTACAGTGCGTGTATTTCATTTCACCTTTTCTTTTCAATACTGCTCTATAATTACACATTCTTCTCTCTGTACACCAGCAAAAATGTTTCGAATCCGAACGCACTGGCTTTAACCTTCTAGAAGTACTCCAACCATTATCTCTCTGGAAAGCGTCAAGCACGGCACAAAATCTCACTCGCATTAGAGACATTCTGTTATTTCATTGAAGCAGATATTGCATGCTAAAGCGCCCTTGCGAATTTTATCAAGAAATTCCGTTACATTAGGAAATTAAGCGGTTGTCGCCAGGAAGCCTCCTAAATAATATGCATTTAGAATTGCATTTATTCTGCGTTTCTCACCTTCGCAGAACAAGTTTACACACGCTTTCAATCCTTCTCGAAGTCAGCCGCCAGCGCGATGTGTCCAGTTTCGTTGCCGCTGCGATCAGGAACGTTCGCCTGGGGCGCCTCCGTTCGGAGCAGCTCAAGAAGGAGGAAGAGGGCTGAAGGAGGGTGGCATTGATTGAGCTAAAGTGAAAAAAAATTAGCTGCCTAACGAACGCTCTGCCGGCGCGGCGTGTGAGCGCTTCTGAGCGGAGCCTCGAGGCAGAGTCTCCATGGCCGGGCGAGTCGCTCCCTTCCTCGCCTCTCGCGCGCCGAGGAAGCAGCAACATGTCAAGCGCAGCGGCGGGATGCGAAAGAAAGGGCGCTCGAGGAGGTGCTCGCAGGAGGGAAGGCAGCGGGGCAAGTGCGTGCGCGAAGACACAACGAGGAACGCGCCAGGTCGGAATTGTTGTCTCGCTGGTTTCGCTCACGCGGAGGATAAAAAGTCCCGGGGCGAGGAAAGCGGGTGGGCGTGAAAGGTTCTCGCCACCATAGTTGGCCACATCGCAGAAATCCAATGACTGCGTATACGCGAAGGGGGGATGTGGAGGGTCAAATCTCTCGAAATAGCAGGCCGACAGGCCGCCAGCGATGGTTGACAGCTCGTCAGACTAAGCGTTCCTTGTCGGTGGTGCGCTCAACGGTGGGACATTTCCTGCGTCGGTCAAGCCCACAGACGCGCGCGCTTCACAGAGCGAGAGCGCGCTCCCCCCGCCCGTCTGGGCGCTTCTTCCTTCCTTTTATAGCTGCTATAGTTGCGCCGCCGCCACGCCGGCTCAATACACTACAGGAAACTAATGGGCCTGACCAGCACAGACCCTTGAACACTGGTTGCACCTGCTCAAGTTTTTGGGATTGTGAAAGCCTGCTCGCCAGTCTGGCCAGCTTTTCTTTCTTTTTCGAATCGCAGCTGTACTTGCCCACCCGCTCAACATTTCTCCGTTCTCCATTGGCGCAACTTTCGCACGTTTTTTCTAGGCGTAGCTTCAAGACGCGCGATTTCGGTGGCTGCAAGACGCGGCATAGAGAGACAATTCTCCAGAAACTGCTTGAAATTTTTCTATTTCAACTTCACTTTAAGAATGAGACAAACGTTGCCATTGTACGGAATTCAATCGCTTGTTGGCAGCATCTTTAGCTAACAGCGATGTTCGTAACTGCATTCCTTAAATTTTGCGCCATCTAACATGCAGTTCGATCGATGGATCATTTTCGCATACTTTTCTCTTCGCAAGTTTGCCGCTTGTGCGTTGTTATTCAGCCATCTATGAAGTAACGGCTTCCAGGGTCATACAGTGATATGGGTCGCAGCTTTATATGAGTTAACATCAATTCACTGTTTACAAAGCGGAGTGAACAAACGCTGACATGAACAGCTTGCACATCACACGAAAGAGAGTTTACAGGAAGGGTGCTGTATGACGTTATGACGTCAGGAGAACGTAAGCTACGTAAAAACGAACTGCCTTGACAACATTCGTAATAAAGGCAATTAGAAGGTGAAGTGACGAATAAGGATAAAAATCAGGAGGAAAAAGCAAATGGAAAATTTTTTTTTTTAATTTTATCTGCGTTCTTGGATTCCTCTGGCGCTAGGCTCGTTTACTTGGCGACTAGGGCGTAGCGGCAAGGAAGGATAGATGGGCGGACACAGCAAACGCCTCTAACCACGCTTACAGAAGAAGCGTTTGTAGGGGCAAGTTAACTCAAATATCATAGCTTCCCTGAGTGACTTGTGCTGAATAAGCCGATGCTGTTCGCAAGGTTCAACTTCGCACGAAACCCAGTAACAGTATAATAGAGAGGAAACAGATGACGTGGCATGCATAACATGAGATGAAGCCTGCCGCCAGAGAGCGCGTACCAGTGCGCCGTAAACGTCCATGCCACCGCAAATAATGAGCGCTTAAAAGGTGAACGTTGATGCACTTTTAACATACTTGGCTAGTGCAACTAGGGATAAATATGCAAATGTCAAACATGAATCAATGACGTTAAACTGATACAGTACGAAGTAAACTAACTAAAAAATGGATGTTTGTTGCCACTGTCTACATGGTAAAGCGCCACCTTTTAGAGTATCACGATTAAGGTTCAAAGACTTCGACTACAGTCAAGTTATAAATTGAACGGTGGTTTTCAGCCTAAATTTACGGCAGTGTTTCTGTGAATCCCTGCAAGCTGCGCATGTAGCTGTGCGTGATTAGGAGGGCGGACGCTTTAGTGAAGAGAGAGGAGGTGAAATTGGCCGGAACAGCATGTCTCCAGCCTGCTACTCTTCACCGGGGTAAGGGCCAAGGGAGACGTGGATGACGCTGAGAGAGAGAGAGAGAGAGAGAGAGAGAGAGGCAAAGGAAAGACAGAGGTTCACCAGAAGATATCTCTGGTTGGCTACCTTGTACCAGAAAAGGGGTTGCAAACGATGAGAGAAAAAAGGAAAAGATAAAAACATACGTAACCTTCTCTGTTGGCGCTGTCAGACAGCCTGTGAACTATAGCGTCGCAATAGTACAATGAACTGTGTGCACGTTGCCGAAGACTCTCCTCTCCTTAATCAGCTCTAACATTGCATGGTAGCTCATGTGCTTGATGACGGGCACTGTAGTTACTAATAGTGATGACGGCATACTAATGTTTATGTTCCAGCAACTGCATCGCTGTAGAGAAGGCTCACAGTGACAGGTGCTGCAGGCAGGCCATCCTGCAGTTCTCTCGCGATGCTGTAGTTCTGAAGTTGACAGCAGTGGAATTCGCTTCGTCTATGCAATCACACCAGGGTGCTATTATTCTCCACAATAAGCTTGGAACAGTCATTAAAACCTTATTTGATTGTTTAACTGGGGGATCAGGTGGATAGGTAGGAAACGTGTACCTTCAGCTGCTCCAGATACCTTGTATATTATTAAAGTATAGTGAGTCAAAAATTACTTTTTAAACTGTCCATTGATATGAAATAAAAGAAGAAAAAAAAGTGAAGTACGTAATATTGCGCCTAAGCACGAAGTTGAAGAAGTGATGAAGTTCAAAATCATGCACAATTTCAGTACATTGAAAGGCCTTGTTATCTTTTCTGTCGAGCAAACTTACGGCAGTCACTATCGTTATTTTTTCAGTCATTATCAGCCTGTCCATTGTTATGTCCACTGCGCCCACTGCGGGACGAATCCCTTTCGCAGCGATCTTCATTTACCAAGGAAGTCGGCTGGCACGCCCCTGTGCCAGCCGACTCTATTTGCCTTCAAATCTAATCTCATCACGAGCCACTTCGTATTCTGCTAGACCACAGGTTATCTCCCATACGCATCACGTGGCCTGCCCATCTCAAGGCATTCTTAATTTTAGTAGCGCAGTAGTAGATACATAATTTCTATTTCTAATGCATACGGCTTCCTTCTTTTCTCTCGACGTTAAGAGTTTTGATTTTCCATTCTATCTCTCATTGTGAGCTCCTTAGTTTCTTGCCGAGCTTCTTTTTGTCCTCCAACTTTCACACCCATAGGTTAATAATAGCGTTCAGAGCTTAGTTTGCCATAGCCATATTATTACTCTGGAGCATCCGTTTGTCTATTTGTGTATATATAAGCGAAAGTTCTTTTTTTTTTTAGAATGAAATAAAGTTTTTTGTTTATTATTTTGTTTTCTCTCTTCGAGCGTTTCTCTGTCTGTAGCAGACAGTGCACGAAACTTGGTGCAATGCGCAAGAGGTGCCGTTACGTACGTATAGAGTCACGTGTTCTGTCAGAACAGCTTTTCGCATTCATATCAAAGTATGCAGGGCTGTTTTATGCATTTGAAGGTATTTAATATAGCCGCCATTTCGAGACGCATTCTTTAAACATTTATTAAGAAGTTAAACTGCGGTGCAATTTTTTTTACTTATGCTAAAGCCAATAAGCCAATTATTTCTTAAACTTCTTTTAATACAATCCCCCTCTCCTTCAGCGATAGTCAGCCGTCAGATTCCTGTGCAGTTGTATGTAGTAGTCAACAGTAATGTGGAATGTCCCAAGCAACGTTAGTTACGCGGCGTTCAAGTAATAAAACTTGATAGCGCACTCATCTCCGCTGAAGTAAAAATTGTACTGAAGTTTCTGTGCAGAACTACAGAGCTCATAACCATGCTACAAGCTATCTACCTATTTACACATTTGTTCACATGCTTGTCTTCGTTTTGTACACGTTACACAGACACGGTCTTCGGTCCGTATTTTCTCGCAGGTGTTTCTACGTGCAACTGTACTAGCCGCGCTACTGTGAACAAAATATGTTGTCGGTATCATGCTGCGTGTTCCAGAAAAATTTAATAGACGTGCGATGCTTACGCTGTGAAAAATGAATGTTGAAAGACAAACACAAACAGGAAAACTAAATGTTTATTGTAGAAAACTTACTTCAAAAGGAAAAGAACAAAGAATATTTTATTTAACACGTTACTTTTTCAATTTATCGTAAAAGATAATTTTTTTTCTGTTTAGCATAATTAGTCCCCATACGACAAAGTGAGAAATGTGTAGTCAGTACTATAAGTAAAATGAAATTTGTTCATCTCCTTCTCACCCACAATTAACTTTGGTGAGCAGCTTCACCAGTCACGCAAGTGTAGGCAGACAAACCTGGCATGCTCTCGCGTTTCTGAGTAAGATGCAACTGCAATCAGGGCGAGCCACGACGCACAGAGTACGACTATACAAACTCGCGAAGGGGATAATGAAGGGGATGTGTCGTGTAGTGCCAGGTGTCTTTAGCGCGTGGTGCTGGGGCTGTGTGTGTTGTCAGGGGTCACATGTTCTACGTAGCGTGTTTATCTGTACATGTGTGATGAGCGGACTAGATGTTACTTCCTTAATGAAATAAACTTGCTTCCATAATTGGGCTTATTATTACATGAAATCATGTTAAGAGGCTGCATTGCTATAATGTGATTTCGACTATTTGTTAAATTCATTTTGGCAGAAGTACATTGGAAGTTGTGTACGAACTTCTTACCTGAGCTCCTTTCTATGTTATCTGCAAACATGCATACACTGGAGGAAGTTGCTAGCGATACTGATGCACCAATTGTTCCTTACGTTTCACGAATGTAACACCGAACCGCAAGGATGACCGTTCTTGAAGCCAATGACTAAACATAAAACAGGAAACCAATGCCGAGCCCATCAATGATGTTTTTGATGGGTTCTTGTAACAAGCGTTTTGCGTTGAAGCGAGTCAGAAGTCATTCACCCTAAGACAAAGAACTAACATGGTATTGATGTTACTGACACGTGCAGAATGTGCACATTCATTTCTTTCCGCATTCTTGGTAAGAATGGGCGTAGTGCAATAAATAACGATAATATAGTTCGCGCCTGTGAGCATGAAGTGAGGTTGAAGAAGACCCGACACCGTCAGCTTCGCTGCTCACACGTTCTGTCGTCAGCGTTGACTTTGAATGCCGCGATAGAACTTGTGCTGAAGCAGTAATATTGCAAATTCCAAAAAAAAAACAGCACGAAACATACACATACACATAAAGAAGACACGAAAGACTCAGACAAGCACTTAACGAAAGCGCTTGTCCGCTTCTTTACTGTCTTCTTTAGGTGTATGTATATTTTTTGCACCGTTTTGTGAATTTGCAATGTTAGACCAACTAGCCCAACAGACGGTCCTTCCGAGGAATATTGCAACACATCTCCCTTGATACGAGGGTATAAATGTTGATATTTATGGCTTAGTTCGTTAAGACTGCCATTATCGTCTTCACTGGAAAAGAAAAAGAAACGAAACCCTTCTTTTAACCATATTTACAAAGGTTTATTTTACAGAAGGGTTGAGAAGTTCACGCAACGTCTCACAACAGTATATTACAAAACAGGATGACAGTGTTCGGCAGGTGTTCCCTGGTGCCGTGGCAGTGCTGATGGTGAGCGCCTCGGTGCGCGGCGCATTTGGCAGGTCTGAGCGAGATGCTCGCAGCTGGCGACAATTCTTCGTATCAACTATTTGGTTCCTGCAATAAAAATAAGCAAAGCAAGCGTTAGCCGGGTGTTTGGCGTGCGAGAAAAAAGCCCTCAAAGTTCTTCCCACTGACAAAGAAGATGCAAAGAAACAAAATGGTCAATCTTTGCGGCTAATAAAAATGCTGCCGGCGCCAAGCTCAGGTGTCCAGCTGGTCGAACGTCAATTGGACAGGTAATGTAGGCGATGTTACGCTAGCGCGTTCCGTATGAAAAGAGGAGATAGCTTTTGAACGTGTAACTTAAAGACCTTTAGATGCGGATGGCACATGAGTTTATTGGCGAGACCAGAAAGAGGTGAGCATTAACGCCTGCATAAGTACTGTGCGCTTTCTAATTTTTCTCACGACAACATTACCATCCGCTAAGGACTAATGTCAAGGCAAAATTAACTATCATCACTTTAACGATCCGATCACAGGCAAGTTCTCAGGTACTGACGTCCTGAGGTCTAGTGCCATCCTCCTCCGTGATGTCCTCCTCCTCCTCCGCCCGATACAGCGCCGGCACCGCCGGCGGCTCCGGCGACTTCGACAACCTTCACCGGGATGGCAGCAAACGCAGCGCCTCCGTGACCTCCGCCACCGCCGCCGTGTCCACCGCCTCCGTAGCCACCGCCGTCACCGAATCCGCCTCCATGTCCACCGCCGAATCCGCCACCGTGTCCTCCGCCTCCGCCTCCACCACCGCCATGGTGGTGGACGTCGACGCTTAAGACAGCGGTGTCACCTCCACCTCCGTGGCCTCCGCCGCCTCCTTCCTTATGCGTATCGGCCGCTGTGCCCAGCGGAATCTTGTGCACGGCTTCGGCTACTTCTACCCTGGGGTGCGGGAACACACTTCCACCGCCACCACCGGCGCCACCTCCAAAACCACCCCCAAAACCACCTCCGAAGCCGCCACCACCGAGTCCTCCTCCGAATCCGCCGCCTCCGTATCCACCGCCGCTGCCTCCACCGAATCCGCCGCCACCGAAACCGCCGCCGCCGAATCCGCCGCCGCCGAATCCGCCGCCGCCAAATCCGCCGCCGCCGAATCCGCCGCCGCCAAATCCGCCGCCGCCGAATCCGCCACCGCCGAATCCACCGCCGCCAAAGCCTCCGCCGCCGAATCCACCGCCTCCGCCATCAACCCTCTGGATCTCGGCGACGTGAACACTGGCTTGCTGTGGTCGGGGGATGCCCTGCGGGAAGCTGATCCTAGGTCCCGGCACTTGAGTGGCGACCATGATGGGCTCGACAAGAGAGATGCCATTGCCAGTGGCGACGAGACCCTGCTTGTACTTGATGGGCAAAGGTGTACGGTCAATGTGAGCAGTGTAGCGGGTTACGGGCCGGGGAGCAGGAGCTGCACCACCGCCGCCGCCTCCGCCGCTGACGGAGACCACAATGGTCTTGCTGGCGCCGCCACCGCCGCCGCCGCCTGAAGGAAGATAAAAGAATGGGCCCATCAAGGTTTGCCGGAGGCATGGAGAAAATGCGCCTAATGCGTAAGCTTATCTTATGTGAATTACACCATTGCCATGGACCGTCTCATAATTGACCAGCTCCAGTGTGAAGGTAGCATTCGGGAGCAATAGGTAACAAACAACACGCTGTCTGTATACGAAGATAAACTGTATACAAGTTTGCCTATGACTGTGTCCTTATGTTAATGCACACTCAATGTCTCGTAATAATGAACAATTACGTAAACAAGAGCAGTGCACAGTATGAAGCAGCCCTGCTAAAGTCTTCACAAACATAATGCTCAGATGCTGAGAACATAAGCGGGATACGACACAGCTTCCTTCACTACATTTGAAATGCCGCTTTGACTGAACCAGAAAGGCTTTCGCTAAAAAGTTTAGGCAGAGCCCTCTTTCAGGCAGCTTCGTACTATAGTGGCACGTTACCGTGCCCTGTGACAGAGAGTCGCACCTCCAAATCCACCACCTCCGAATCCGCCGCCGCCGCCGCCACCGAAGCCTCCACCTCCGAAGCCACCTAGGAAGCTGGCTCCTCCGAAGCCGCCCCCGCCGTAGCCTCCACCACCTCCGCCGTAGCCTCCACTACCTCCGCCTCCACCGATGTCGCCTCCCATCGCTAGGACGGCACACATGGCGACCGTCAGCACCTGCAAGCGAGACACGAACTCCTTGGTTTCCCGGGCTGCGCAACCTTGTAATCCACTCGCGACGTCGGGGACAACGCGCGCCTCCACAAGCATCCTGTCACCTCTCGACGTTTACCTTAAAGGGATTCATGCCGCGGTTGTTCGGGTCCCTGTGCTGGGCCAGATGCCGCGCTGCTGCTTGCCGACTGATGTGCTCAACAGTGGGGGCACTTGGCATTTATACGGGCCGCCTCGCAGCGCCCTCGGCCAGCTGTATGCCTGCGAGCGCAACGAGGAAGAGGACGACGACGCGAGAGGGCAGCGAAGAGAAAGTTCGTGGCATCGGGGGGGAGGGGCCCGGCAGGCCCTCGCTGCTTCTCCGCCGAAAGGGAAAGGACGGGCCATCTCCCACCGCTGGTGGCCGGCTGGCCCGGATGGAGGAGCAAAACACTGCCATTCTTCAGGCAGGGGGCGAGAATAGCCGGCCGGTAGGCTGGTGGACGTACCTGCGCCCCCTTGGAAGCGTTCGCTGGACGCCGTCGGCAGCGTCCAACGAAGGGGAGAGCGTTCGGCCGGACGGGTCCTGACCCCTAACGAGTTTCCTCGGATGAAAGTGGAAGCCGAAACTCGAACGCTCGCTCGCCGGACGGATGCCTTGCACGCCGGGAGGAGATGGCACACTTCCCTGTTGTCTAGCCGAGCGTCTCCTCGCGCTCCTGTCTCGATGGCGCGCGAAGGATTGCGAGCGTGTGGCGGGAGCGAACACGATCATTGCGCGTTTACCTTGCACGGCTTTTCTCGGATATAATGATAAAGTAAAGCAAGAGAATGTCGGGGACGCGGCCAGGTTAGGCGGCAGATTTCTTTACGTGGAATGCGCATGCTGGGAGATAGGCCTTGTGCATCCTACTTGTTCTTTGGTGTGTTGCTGGCGTGACACGGATATTTCGCAAAAAAACGTGATGGGTAGATTTACACTATGTTCACACTTGCAATCCATGGGCCGTGCCGCTTGGTAACATGACGGAAGTTGAATGTTGTTCGATAGCATGGCTTCTTAAACAGTAACATAAACGTCATTTTCCTTCGCTGCCCCCTAAACAATATTATACAGTGTCATTCTGAGACGCGGCATCAGTGTGTGTTGTACAACGTACAATCGAATGACTCCATACACACTTGTAATCCCGTCTGATCCTTTCAGCGTTTAGGAAGTCACGAGGGCCATTCGTATATCAAGTTTGCATTACGTTGCACTGTGTGCGAGCACCATCTATTGTTCCTCATGAAGCGCATACAAATTGAAGACGGTCCCCTTATAAGATAGCTCTATTATATGCAGTGTCTTTCTTGTTCTTACTTCTAGTCCATAGCTGACTTAAGTTTCAGCTTTGTACGTTAATTGGCCCACATTCGTTAACACTTCGCGTATGAAAAACCAGAAAATACTGGCGCAGTTGCTATGGCACGAACAGCTAATGAACGAACCAGATAACTTCATTTGTCGACTAGCATAGCAGTGGACAGTTTTTTTCCCCAAGTAAATATCAGTGCCCCATACAATGCAAGTCTACGAACATTTAATCTGAGCGCTACATTTTAGGATGCTTCCACGGGGGTCATTAATTCTCGCTGAACACTAGCTGAATGGGGTGTGCGCACAGGAGCGGGTCTTCTTAACTCACCCATGTTCTCTTTGTCCCCGTTCCTTCTTTCCCTGTGCAGGGTATCAGGGGCCAGAGCATACTGGCTGAAAGTGACCTCTCTGCCTTTTTCATAATAGGTTATCTCTCTTTAAGAACCATAAGCGAAGTTCTCAAGTCTCTTAAACTGTGCTACTAAAAGTGTGTTTTAAACGCTACGTAAGAGAGAAATAGTTCGCAATGAAGCTTTAATCCAAGAAGCGGTCAGGTTTGACATGTGCGCGTTTTCTAATCAGCGCCGGGAACACCGCACTCAAGAACCGATAGTGCAATAGACGATGCTGTCGTAGCCAGAGAAGAGCAAGGCCTGCATTCATAAGCACCTTAGACTCTTGCTTTTTTATATATTATTATTCATGCGGTTGTACTTGTTTTCTTATCATCAGCTTCTTGATTATGTCACTCTTATTTTCTATAGTTATCCCTCACTCCAACGCTGGATAGCAGGCTAGAACACTCGAGTTGACGACTATACCTCTCAGCTTCTCACTTATAATAAATCTCTCCCTTTCTCACAAACACACACTCTCTCTCTCTCTCTTTCTCCTTATCAGGCTATTTCGTAAGAGGTATCCACAGCTGCCCATTGCCGCGGCAATCGTCTCGTTATTACGCCGATCGCTATCAGGAATGGCACGTGGCCTTCAACGAGGAAACGCTCCTTCAAAGATAAGTTGTGTGAATACTATCATTGATGTTTTCGTGGCTCAGGGTCACGCTTAAGAAACTTCTGAGACGATCGGCTACTGTTTGTGCGTCCTATAACATTGCTTGAGCGCGTTGGCTTTTATTTTTGCTGACCTATTCTGATACACATAATTCTATACTGGCTTACTGCCACGTGCAATAATACTCCAAGGCAATTTTTCCGCTATTCGCAGTCTGAGTTGTGTGAACCCGACCTGAGGCAAACCCTTGTATCCCCCGTGCTTCGCGTTTCTTCCTTTCCTTTTGTTATTTATTTCGTGGGTCACATTAAACGGGGTCTTTGAAAAGCTGAGGCGTCATTTGCAACAGGAATAACGGCTGAGCTCTGGCGGCTATCACTCAGTTTAACGCTCCACCTGCTATTTTAAGGTTTTTCAGCAGAGACGCAGACGTACTCCGTTCGGCGCAATCAGCCGAAATAGAGCAGTTATGCTACGCCGTGCAGGAAAAGTGGCACCGCAAAACGTACCACGCAACGCCCGGGAGAAATTATTCCACGCCCTGCCTCGGCCGCTCTGCCGGCACCATTTGCGGCATCCGCAGTGACTCCCATTTGGGACTATGGAAATCCAGACAGTCCGGTCAATTGTTCAACACACAGTTCGCTTTGGCGAGCCTTCCTGACTTCCCCTGGCGGTTCCTCTGCCTTTGTAACCACCACGACCACGGTGCATTCTTGAGAGTAGGGGCATTGTCTCGTCGTTCGCAGCCGACCATCGTCGAGGCGCCAGCAGGAACCTGCTATACATCGTTGACGAAGCTGCCCGCATATTCCTCGAAGACGCCGCCAACTGCATTTTTTTGTGCGATTTTCTGGCTGCCTTGGCTGTCTTGCGCAGGAAAGCTGAGTTTGTGTGCCAAGTCACTGCAGTGGACTGAACCGAGCGCGGCTAATTGTGACGACAGCGTCTGCCGCGCACTTTTGTTCTGGCAGGGCCGTCTGAGCGGAAACTGACTACGGGACGACAGCCGAGGAGCGATGTCGTCGGCATTCCACCATCTACCAGAGAGACGGTCGTTGTTTCCTCACTTCGATTCTGGCAACTTTTGTTGGCCACATGAAGTCGCATTCCCGAGGCTACATGCTGAACGTAATAGCGGTTTGTGATTCAGCGAAGCCTAGGCGGTCATCTATTTCGATATATACTAATTACCTGTTCAACTGGTCCAACCACTCCCACCATGCCACCATCCTCCGCGTCGACGCAACTGCGTGAGTGAAAATCCGGGAGCAAAGAAGCCCTCGCTGAGTCCATATGCAGGCCACACGCAGACTGGTGTGTTTTGATATCTTGTTCGTTAAACTCTACATTATCTTGTGCGTGTCGGCCAGGTGTAGCTGATGATCTAGTTGGGAGTAAGAGGCAGAAGTGAAATTGGGCAGGTCAAGTTATGCGTGGAGCAGACGACCCGTGGTCTGTATGTGTCACAGAATGGCTACTAAAGAAAAGAAAACATAGTAAATAATTATAGAGGTTTAAGTATTGTGATGAGATTGCAAAATTTGCAGAGATGACATGGAGTCGGCTGACGCAAGACATGACCCATTGGAGTCAGCAAAATCTTAAACTGCGCGAGGAAGATGGGACTCTATCACTATCAACGAAGGAAATTGAATTCTTAGATGGGCACATTAAGACTCTCCCATGCTCTTAGACACACTTAGCAATGCCATTTTTCTTCACTGCCTCGTGCACCATTTCATCACTATTGTTTGTTCCTTGTTTATCTATTTTGTGGAACCATGCACATTTCCTGCCTTCACGAAATAAAATCAGTTGGAAGACTGCGCTTTATGGGTGTGTCTATGTTTCTGTTCATGTCCCGTCTTCTTCGCGCAGTTTAAAACTTTGCTGATTTATGAACCGACTAGCCCAACAACATGCCTTACGTCAGTAGGAAATAGCTGGGAGAGGTCTTGTACCTTCTGTGGACACAAAGTAAGCTGATCGTGTTGGCAATGCGTTACACACGATACCTTCAGTAACAGTTCATTCTTATTACAGCAATGCGGCTCTGTTTATTGCCGTGTTGAAATATGTATCACCGACCAAATGACCGACCGAACGACCAATTCATTCATTCATTCATTCATTCATTCATTCATTCATTCATTCATTCATTCATTCATTCATTCATTCATTCATTCATTCATTGTGCTTCAGAAAATTTGGCAAGAGATATGCCTGTTTAGTACACTTGGTCAAGAAAGCATTCCTTGATGAATTACTCCCGCCAGGTTCCGCATCATTTCGATTCCAAATACAGCAATGTTTTTTCGTTTTGTTTTTGTTTTAAAACGCGTCTGGACACCACGAGGCCAAGCAATTCTATTACCTAGCTAACCCTAGTGAAAGAATGTCCAGCACCTGAATGAGCCCGTAATATTCGGAGGCATAATTCAACTGGCGCACGATGAGGTGACGGAAACAAAGTCGTGCAAGGGGCAAATAGTGGCAATATTCTCTTTAGCTCCACTGACTCCCAACAGCAGCCTCTTTGCCTTGAATCTTCTACATTGCTTAAGCTACGCGCAGGCATTGGCGTAACACCATTTACGGCCCGCCCCAGTAGCCCAACGGCGACGGCGTTGTGCTGCTAAGCTCGAGCTAGCGGGTTCGATTCCGAAAACGGCGGCCGCACTTCGATGTGGGCGAACTGCAAAAAACGCTCATGTACTTACATTTAGGTTCGCACGGAAGAATCCCAGCTGGTCAAAACTGACCCGGAGTTCGACACTACGGCGTCCCTCATAATCAGATCGTGGTTTTGGTGCATAATGCCCCAGAACATGATTTTTAATTTAACACTAACACAGCCGGAGCCGGAGCCACGTACAGTGATACAGCTGCGCACGGCTGTAGAGCGAGCAGCATGGGTTCCTGACAAATTGCCCGAAGAACACCGGCAAGTCGTTATGATGCTCCGGACTCTGATGAATACCCTTCGAATGCTCATAACCTGCACACTCCGTCAGCGCGAAGTGCTGGATGCTCTCAATTCAGTACTTGCAACTGTTGAGTAAGCATCATGGCTCACCCGCATCATTATATTCGCACTGAAGTCAGAACGGCTAGGGTTTAGCTTAAAAATATACTGCCACGCATTGCAACGTACTGCTGACGCTCACCGGATCCTTCGTCTGCACTGGTAACTTCAACGTGCATCACCAGCTATGAATCACCAAGATTGACGGCAGCCTAACGTATCGACGGAGCACTTGCTTTGACTTGACTGATTTCCACGCACATTGCTGCGTGCACAGACAGTGTTCCCTCTATCCCCCTTTCCTCTTTCTGTTCCCCCTTCCCCCGGTGTAAGGTAGCAAACCGGGCGCTCGTCTGGTTGACTTCCCTGCCTTTTCTCTCTTCGCTATCTCTCTCTCTCTCTCTTTAATTTAGCACCATTATGTGCAAATCTTCGCAGGTGCCCTGTGCAACATCTAGCCATGAAATGCCTGTACGTTAAGGCTGATATTGCATGTGAAAGGCCACAACCGTAGGACATAATAAAACAGCAGAGACATTTTGGTTCTATACAAAAAGAGAAATACAATAATAAGAACTCTGCTGTACTTCTTATATCAGATAACAAGTAAATTCAGCGATAAATTCTCCTTATCGCATTGCGTGCACGACATGAAGGTCAATTACGCAAGCGCTAAAACTCACAATGCGCTATATAACAAGAATATATGCCGACCCAACTCACGAAATTGACGTATATGTAAAGCGAAGTTGTGGTGAAGCGAGTAGATAAATGCTATGCAACTAACGGCGATGCGTAAAACTGGGTGTATTTTCACCCAATGCAACGCGTAGTCTCGAGCAACGTTTGTGCTTATGCACTGCAGAGGTCACATCTATATTTCTTTGTCACATAGGCACATACATGCAAATACAGTTAAGGCTTCTACATCCCTTGCGTCACAATAACATATACCCATTCTGGATTAGCTACGAATTAGCAGACACCCTGTGGCACATACCGAATGGCTAGATGATATAAAACCCCCTAAATCAAGTACGCCGCTGAATATAGTGCGCTACTGCATAAAAATGTCCGGGTGCTTAAGAGGTGGTTATAATCCAGCGGCGTTATGCGCTAAGTTTTTATGTAGGAAATAATTTTTTTTGTTACATGGAATATATATATATATATATATTCTGCGTAACAAAAAAATTAATTCCTACATAAAAACTGATCGCATAACGCCGGATTATATCCACCTCTTAAGCACCCCGACATGTTTATGCAATAGCGCACTATATTCAGCGGCGTGCTTGATATATATATATACATATATATATATATATATATATATATATATATATATATATATATATATATATATATATATATATATATATATATTGTGTGTGTGTGTGTGTGTGCGTGCGTGTGTGTGCGTGTGTGTGTGTGTGTGTGTGTGTGTGTGTGTGTGTGTGTGTGTGTGTGTGTGTGTGTGTGTGTGTGTGTGTGTGTGTGTGTGTGTGTGTGTGTGTGTGTGTTTTGAGCAACACGATGAATTTTATGCTACCCTATAAACCTCAAAAAGCTTTCGTCTCCCTCTGCCCCCTGTCCACTGATGTTGCCTTTCATTTGTGAGAGAGAGGAGCTTTTTATTGGAAGGCAGATTTTTTCTGGCGTGCATACGACTACTAACATGCTGCTTTACATACGAAGAAAAATAGGATTAAAACATTTCAGAGTATAGTGGAAAAAGGGAAAATAAAAAATAAAATCATCGGAAGATATAAATATTCGGTTGCTCACACTAGAACCTGAGCACGCCTCAGCTGCAGTTGGAAGCCAGCCTCCTGCACCAGTGTTTCGGCAAAATATTTATTTATCTTCAACTTTACTCATTGGCGAATCATCCCGATACTCCCCTCATCCTCTTTTCGCATGACGGACTTTCTCTCTCGTTACCTTTAACCACTCTTAGACCAGCATATACCAAGCTACGGTCATAACCACTGTGTTTAGAAAAAGCTTATTCAACAAGAGACGATATGAACACTGAGTCAGAATCACGGCACATTTCACCAGGACGATCACATATACAAAGTATGAAGCACTGTATACACGGCACGTTTTCAAAGAAGTGTCCGAGTCCTCACTCACTGACACATAACCATATAGACCCATGCAACGCACAGTCACACAGAAACTAATTGTCACGTTATATAAAATGATGTTCATATATAGAGTGTACAAAATGGTTATTTACAATGATGAACCGACAGAGGCATTTTACATAACTTTGAAGTGTTGCTGTGCGATGAGTACATACAAAAATGATCAGGTATATGAAATCACGCACACACAGCAGTCACAGGCACCTACATTCTGTGCACATTCAGTGAACACCTCTGATGGCCTGGATACAAGAACCAGGCTGGTAGAAAATTAAGCTGTACGCGTGCATCAGCCACCGACAGGAAACTGCATGACCACTGTCGAAGGAACTCTTCTTTTCCAAGGAAGAACAACTCCTCTGATAGAAACGACAGTAGCTCAGAGTAGAGCTTCCTCAGAAGTGGGAACAGAGCGCGGCGACGACGTCCCGCGGCAACTGCCTCGCACCGATTACGCCATAGAAGAAAGGCCCCCGCAGCAATTAAAAGTCGCGCGAAGCGGCCACGTGAGCTGCGACCAGTTGTAATAAAGCGGTTAACTCCAAGGACACGGAAACCAGTATGCACGGCCCTCCAAAGTATCGTGGCAACGACGCATTGCAGCAGCACATGTTTATCGGATTCTTGAAGGGAGCGATTGGGGCACATCGAAGATGGGACAACGCCCCACCGCTCTAGCCGGTCACGAGTTTGAAGCACATGCCACCCTAGACGCCACATGAAGTCGCGTAGGTGGCCTGGCGGAAATGATGCCGTTATCGCATCCCACGACACATTATTGGAATGTGCGAGGTGCGTTGGGGGAACTAGAGGAAACAGTAAGGCTGACATAGTACCTACTACACGGTTTTCAAGAACATCTACATCAGGACATTACTGTATATGTGGCGATAAAATGAAACGGCCGTACAGTAAAATGTAGGTGCGTTTAACACTTATGGTCCGTGATTTAAGTGCACGCCTCGTAATATGTAACGAATTTTCGTGCCGAGGAAATAGCAGGTGAGTTCACACTGCAACACGCGGAGCAGAAAACGCAGAGCAAGCAGCCTGCAGCGGACAGACACTGATGGGAACGCGAACCCACCGCGAGAGCGTGGTTGCCCAAGCGCCGCGCGACAGACAAGTTCTGTATGGTCCGACCAGAAGAAGGAACCGAGAAGGGACTGCAAGGACATAGTAACCCGTAATGGTGGCTGTACAACGTGACAAACGTACCACACTCGGCCGCAAAATACAGACTGTGCTAAGTACTTTCTTTCTGCTGGTGGTGGTGGTGGTGGTAAACTTTATTGAAAGCGGGAAGGGGAAAGGGGGAGGTGGCTGAGGGATCGGGCGCAAGTAAGGCCTTGGGCCTGCTTGGCTTTCTCCGCCCAGTCCACCAGTTCAAGCTCTTCACCAGTTCAAGCTGTTCACCAGTTCAAGCCGTTCACCAGTTCAAGAATTGCTCTTTTGAAGACGGAAAAGGGGACTTGGGCGTGTCTGCGGTGAACCAATGAACAAATAACGACATTTTGAAAAATTTAGCACAGAACATGAAATATTTCCGTACGCAGCGAAAATTTGAAGGCTACGGGTTAAGCTATCTTCATGCCGGAGATATAATGTGATGCCATGGGCAAAGGCTGTCACATTCACAACACCGCTGCCAGGCAGTGGGAGACCGCATACGTAAGGGCCTCTCACTACTGAGCGCATAAGCGGCTCAAGGCTGAGCACAAAGAGTACTGGGAATAGAGGATGCCCTTGACGAACACCACGAGTAAAGGGAAATGGTGCACTTTCAGGACCATCAAAGAAAAATGTACTTCGGATATTTGAGTAGGCATTTCTAATAAGTTCAACAAAATTTGACGAAAAGCCGAACGAGGTCAGTACATGAAATAAGTAGCTATGTTCAAGGCGATCGAATGCCTTTTCTTGATCTAGTGAAACTAAGAGACCACGTGCTGACCTGGTCAGCGTGTATGTCATTATGTCATGCGTAACGAACGAAAGACTGTTTATCTCTCTGCCAGGGACTGAGCATGCCTGACGGTGTCCTATTAAGGAAGGCATCAGGCTTCCCAAGCGCCGGGTGACATACAGCTGTGAAGGTTTCGTAGTCAACGTTGAGAAGCGTGATTGGCCTCCATTCCTCTGGACGAGCTGATGATGGATCGTGCTTAGGTATCAGCACAATACGACCGCCGCGAAAACTAGACGGGAATTCAAAGTTGTCAAAGCAGCGGCTGATAACAGATATGAAAGTGGCCCCAACATCTTCCCGGAACGTTAGATAAAACTCAACGGGTAACCTGTCCAGCCCTGGGGCCGAGCCACGCTTCATGGAAGATAATGCTGCCTTCATTTCATCAGCTGACGGTCGTGCACAAAGACGGTCAGCTACCTCAGGTGGAACCTGAAGCAGCCCACTAAGTATTGTACGAAATCCTCGAGAGCCAGGATTTATTTGCATAGCCGTACGTGCCATGTTTTCAAAATGCGTTACAAAGAGCGAATAGTCACGTGTGGGAGGCGATGTAACAGGAAGTGCTCTTGGTGCCGCAGAACCGAATGCATTCGCCTGTCAAAAAAGCAAGTTGCTTGCAAACCGCAGAACTTCAGGGTGTGCTCACGGATTACGTCTGCATCGCCAAGCAACAGCTGACAAAGACAACGCTGCGATGAGGCGTTGGAAACGCCTCCGTATATACTCACGCTGCCATGACCGCATCAACGGAGTCAGTTGATTGACCCGCAATACGGGGCTTGATTGACGGATTGACCCGCCAGTTCTTCTGACATGCGCCGTCTGACTGCACGTCCTTCAACCGAACAATGCACTTCGAGCGCGTCCCATGACTCTGGGTCAGATCTAGAAACAGAGGCGTGCACGACTCTTGACAAACAAGAGCGGGAGTGCGCGCCATGTAGAGCGCGGATGTCTAGACGCCAAGGTTTTACTGATTAGGAAGCAGGGAAGCGAATTTCAAGCATAACTGGTCTGTGATCGGCGCCAGTCTGAATTACTGTTTAAGAGTGTGGCATGTTATGTCCACGGTATGATAAAAACCTGGTCTTACAGCAAATTCCTCAAAGACGCACACACACACACAGAGCAATGCGTGACTTACAATCCGCCTAGTAAATTCACTTCGTTGCTGAGATTTCTCTTTGAACGCAATTCGGAGGCAATGCAAGCATGAATTTTAGTCAACTGGGCTGCTACGCAAGGCATCCGAGGTACACGACATGCAGTGGAATGGCAAAGGTCGAGTTTCTCGGCCACGGCCATGTAGGCGATGGCACTGCCGCTCTCCAATAGGGCATTCGCTGAGAGAAAGTCTTGTTTATCAGTTACGAATGATGGGAAGCTTTGTTAGTAAAAGAACGGCTACCCCAATATCTCAGCCAAGAATAAAGTCAGCCTTCTTAATGAAAATCTGTTATAGGACATATGAAGAATTACTATGAAGAATTACATATGAAGAGGACATATGAAGAATCAGCACTAATTTGGCACTAATCAGCAGTCTCTAGGCGTTGCCTTTACTAACTCATATGCTTTCCTCATTGGAATGGCCAACAGCCCCACGTGTGACACATGCAACATCGACGAGGCGCTCGCACATATTATCTGTGTCTGCCCGCGTTATAGTGCTCAGAGACAGGTGATGTGCAGAGTACTGGACCAGCTGGACAATCGTCCACTATCAGAACTAAAAGCTTTAGGTCAATGCTCCGAAAAAACATCCGCGTTGAAGGCCTTACTCGCGTTATTAAGGTTCCTGCGGTCTACGGGGCTTCACGACAGACTCTAAGAATGCCGCCCCCTATAGCTCTTTACTGTAGGCGCTTTGTTCGTGCTTGTCTCTCTTTCTTTCTATCTTCCTCTTCCGCTCTGTTCCTCTTTTTATCCCCTTTAACCCTTCCCTCTGCGCAGGGTAGCCAACCGGAACTACCTCTGGTTAACCTCCCTGCTTTTCTCTGCATTATCTTATCTCTCTCTCTCTTATACCTTTAGGCTTTCTTTTTTTTCCTTCAATTTTATTTCCTTTTACCTTGACGCAACGTCGCCAGCTGCACTTTCATCAGAAGCTAAGAAGGTTGGGAAAAGATCGCGAGAAGTGCCAGTTCGAGTGACGCGAGGACTGTCATTACCGCTCCCGTTTCGCGTGCGCGATATCCGCTCGAAAGGTGGTCTGCCCATGACGCGAGCAAAATGCAGTGTTGTGGCCCCTACATGCAAAAAATCGAAGTCGCAATATGACCAAATGCTAAATGCACTTATGTAGTGTCGTGCGCCCCCGGCGTTATGTCGTTTTGTGGAAAAATATTGGCCACGCACTCGCTACAAACGACGAAATCCGTCGCTAAGCAGTATCCCATTATATTTCCTCCCGGGCATGGCTCCAAATAACGGCAAGCACACCAGCTTAAGCTTAAGCTCACCAGTATAAGACACACGGCTCGTCTTGCGACAGCGTCGCCAGTCCGGGGAATCCCCCCTGCACGAGTGTGCACACACGCGAGCGGCGCATCCTGCAAGGCCTCGACGGAGGCGCCCGCTGCAACAGGAAGACGCCCGGCTAATGGCGCCCCGACGTCCCTCGCTTTCGTTTCCACTCCGGCCACGCGCAACGCCGCTTCTGGCCGTGTCTGCCTCAACGCGGTCTTCCTGACGCAGGTGTTTGTCACCAGGCCTAAGAAGCGGTGGCATGTCACGACGCGACAGGGGATCGTGCTTGTTCTGGAATGGCTTCAAAGCGACAGTCGGGTGTTCTTCTTTCTCTCGTTTGGCCATGCGTTGACTTAAGGCTGTCTCCCACTCTGTTTGTATTTTCGTGCCCGGCATTTCGGCTGGGCCTCTACGAGCGTCAGAGAGAGCGTACGCGAGCTATGTGTCTGTTTCCATCGTACGGTGTATACAGCCGACCTCACTAGAACTGTGCAGCACGGTCAAACCTGTAGGATGGTGTTAACTAATCAAAGACCAATTAGTAAAGCTTTCCGCAGGTGAGAATGGCCAGTAATTAGACAACGCATTAGCTGTCATATTTTAGGCTTTCTTGGTTTACCGCGCCAGACACGCTTGCTCATCAGAAATAATTCTGATGTACGAGCAGCATAGTGAATGTGGCCCCTTGTTAGCGGAGGTCAGCCTACGCTTTCATGGCACTGAATGGTTTTGTGGCAACAGAGTTGCATGCAGTCCACGAGACCACCAAGCAGCCGGAGCGAATTGAACGCGGAAACTTGCGATTGTTGCGTACACTTGACGTAGTTGGATCGCATTCCCCTTTCGTAGTTTACCTCTGCGTGCAGCGACTTTGATCAAGGACGCCGCTTGTCCCGTCTAATTCAACGAGGGGTTATGACCATCCCCGCCGTCGCTGCTTCCGCCTTGTGCTGCCGTGTTCTGTCCTGTGTCCGTGCTTCTCTGACCATTGTTTCCGGTTTGCGACATGTTACGGAAACTCCGAAAGCGTCAACCGGAAGGCTCTAGTTGCACGGAATATCTCCTGGACGAAGCATTTGGGTTATAGATCAGTCGTTCGTGGGAGCAAAACTTTATTTATTTATTTATTTATTTATTTATTTATTTATTTATTTATTTATTTATTTATTTATTTATTTTATTTAGGAATACTGCAGGCCTTAGAAGGCCCAGGCAGGAGGGGAAAGGTACATACAAAGAAAACAATAGATTGACAAAGGAGTAAAAAAAAAGAAAGCTCCGGAAAAAATGTATTAGAAAGTACAATCGCATAATGAGTAAAGCACCTCTAAATAATGCATAGAGAGTGGCAGGTACAAATTGAAACACTGTTTCACAAGCAAAGTTTCAAAGCACAGGAAATGTAACAGAAAAAAAAAAGGAGGAGTGCATAATTCAATATTACTACAACGCGCAAATGAATAAATATTGCACAACGATACAAATTGAAACGAGATTTCGTAAGAACAAGCACTAAAATTAGATAGTAATAGAGGCTATTGAGTCAGTGCTGAGAAGTTTGTTATAGGGTAGGCTGTTCCATTCCGTTACTGTTCGAGGGAAAAAGGAAGACATAAAGACATTGGTTCTACCATTATAAGGCATTAATGATGCAGCGTGGCGATGTCTTGTTCGGCGGGCAGTAAGGGGTGTTATGTAAGGTTCGGGAGAAAGAGATAGTTTATTGTTACTCAGCAAGAAGAGAAATTTAAGCCTGTGAATTTTTCTTCTTAGTTGCAAAGACTGAATATTGTGTTCAGCCATTAACTGAGTTGGGGAATCACTTGTGCGATATTTAGAGAAGATGAACCTTACTGTTTTACGTTGTATCATTTCTAGCGCATCGATGTTAGTTTTAGTATAGGGATCCCATACAATAGCTGCATACTCGAGTTTAGGACGGACAAGAGAGGTGTAGGCGATAAGACGGGTTTCAGAAGGAGCGTGTTTTAATTTATGCCTGAGGTAGCAAAGCTTCTTAAAAGCCGAGTCGCAAACATGGGAGATGTGCGAGTTCCAACTAAGGTTACTGGCTATTGTAACACCGAGGTATTTATATTCATTCACCTCCGTAAGAGGTTTGGATGCTAGGCTATAGGTAAACGACAATTTATTAATTTTCCTAGTTATTTTCATAAATACTGTTTTATCAATGTTAAGCTGCATGTCCCAGCGCGCACACCAAGCTAGTATGTCTTGAAGGTTAGAGTTTAGAATAACTTGATCTTGTCGGCAAGTGATCTCATTAAAGAGGAGGCAATCATCAGCAAACAGTTTTATTTGTACGGGTTGAGTAACAGTGTCGACAATGTCATTAATATATATGTTAAATAATAATGGCCCAAGAACACTACCCTGGGGAACACCAGAAGTGACAGGAAGGGTGCTTGAAGAGCAATCATCAACTACTACGAATTGCGTATGGTTAGAAATATAAGCGCGAATCCAATTTACGAGATGGGAAGGAATGTTCAAATGTTCAAGTTTTTCTATTAGCTTTGCGTGTGATACAAGATCAAATGCTTTCCTGAAGTCCAAGAATATGATGTCAGTTTGCCCTGATTTGTCGATAGTGCTAGCGAGACTGTGAACTACAGTGGTTAATTGGGTTACAGTGGAGAGGCCCTTTCGAAAACCATGCTGCATAGGAGATAGAATGGCTCTATCGTCGAGAAATTTATTGATTTCAGAAGCAATAATGTGTTCTAAAAGTTTGCAACAAGATGAGGTTAGTGAAATGGGACGATAGTTTGCCACTAGTGATGGATCGCCTGTTTTTAGTATCGGAACAATACGAGCAGAAAGCCAGTCGTTAGGAAGCACCGCCGATGAAAGGGATGCACGAAAGATGATTACGAGAAAGCGAGATAGCATTTCAGCGTACCTGTGAAGAAACACGTTTGGTAGGTTATCAGGCCCAGGAGATGATTTTGTTTTTAAATTCAGAAGCATAGAAAAGACGCCAGACAAAGAAATAAAACTAAAATCATTGTGTGCTACGCCATTTACACGAGGGGAAACGGGCGAGTTCGAAAAGACGCTGTTAAAATAAGCATTGAAGTGAACAGCGATATCGTGTTTAGCGACGACAGGATTGCCCTCATGCATAATATGGTCAACTGATTTACTTTTTTTACTAAGATAACCCCAAAACTTGGAAGGAGCAGTTCTGATGAAGTTAGGAAGGGTGAACTGGTAATAGCGAAGTTTAGCAACACTGATAGCCTCATTTAATTTTGCTTGGTAAGGTTCTACTATGTCACGAGAAAGACCCTGTCGTCTTAGTCGTTTAACCTTTCTCTTTATGTGCACTATGTCGCGCGTCATCCAGGGAGTAGCTCTATATGTTCGCTTGGTTTTATTTGGAATAAAGTTGTCAATACAGTGCGTACAAATATTCATAAATTCATCCCAAAGTTGAACGGTGTCGTGTCCCCCAAAACCGCTAAGACTAAAGTCAAGATAATCCAGTATGCTCTCATCCCTGGCACGTGAAAAATCCTTTACAGTAATAGTTTTACAATGAGTAGATCTGAGAGGATCAAGGTAGCAAGAAAAAGCCACAAGTTCATGATCCGAAATGCCATGTTCAACAGAGACAGAATAATTATCTAAAGTCCGGCTAATAAACACAAGGTCAAGTATTGAGGCAGAAGTAGTGCTAATTCGTGTAGGCTCAGTAACCACTTGCTGCAAGTTGTGCATCAAGATTATGTTACGCAACTGCTCATTATTCATATTAACATCAGCGCTAGGAGTTCCGTGAATCCAGTCAACTCCCGGAAGATTGAAATCACCTATGAGAAAAATTTTTTCGTGCACAAAAGTCGCCATGTGATCACGCAGATCATTGAGAAATTGCGGAGCGGAATCGGGAGCGCGGTAAACAGCAAAAATCAAAACAGAAACGTTATGGCATAGAATTTTTAAAGAGATCATTTCAAGATTAACAGCTTGACGTAGGAGAACTGCCGAAATATCTTGTCTCACCAAAATAGCAACACCGCCACCTCTAGTAGGTCTATCACGACGGAAAGCACGGTAATTAGAGGGAAAGATATCTGTATCTTCTATTTCGTCATGCAGCCATGTTTCTGTGATGACGAGAATGTGTGGGTTACGCGCAAGAATTATCGCGTCAAGCTGATCACTCTTGTTGATAACACTGCGTGCATTGATATTTAAGATTCGGAATTCTTGAGGGGGAGCAAGTCAGTCCTTTTTTGAAGTACTGCGATAGTCATGGATTTTAATCCTGGTGTTAGTGGTATCATTCCATATAAAGTATTCATGGTTGACCCGTAGTTTTGCGTCTATCAAAGTAACTTTTTTGCCCTCTTTTCATCCTTCGCGCTGTCCCAAAGTAGTTTACGTTTTCTGAGGGTTTCATGCGAATAATCAGCGGCATTCACCAAACTTAGCAGTGTTTGGTGAATGCCGCTGATTGAGGGGGGGGGGGGCATGATCGTTGTGACTTGCTCTGAATTATTGAAGGGGTGTTCTTTTTCTCATCTCTGCGTTATCCCTTGATCAGACGCACCGTGAGAGTGTTTCTCTTTCCCATTATTGAAGAAGAAGAAGCCAACAGAGGTTAACAAGAACGGGGAGCTCAGCCATCTACCTTTTGGCATGACAGAGGTAAAAGGAGCGTTGAAGAAATAAGAAAACATAATAGAAGAGCGAAGAGATAACAGGGCTTGTGACGGTCTAGTTCTTATTTGTTTATCTTTAAACTCAATTTATTTAAAAATATCATCGCACAGCATCACTTCCTCAGCTTTGCTTGTAGATTTAGATTTACTGGCCGTATTTACAAAGACATTTATTAATTAATTCGCAGGAGTTTGCCTTCGGCCAACCACTTTTGCTAATATGTCCAGCACCCAGATTGGCTGACACTTCCTCTTACGAACAGTTGCGGTCTAAGAACTTAGTTGTGAATACAACCCAAAATTATTTAGCTTGCAACACAACTTTGTGCGGTGTTACTGTGTTGAGGTTGTATGGTATAATTGCTTGGGTTGCGCGATAGCAGCATCTCGTTTTGAATTGAGAAGTGCATCAAGCTTTGGAATGAAAGGGTTAGATTTCCTAACGCTCAAATAGCGTCTATTCAAACAATAGTATTTCAGTGTGTGTGAGCTAAAAACAGGGTTGATTCGCTCCTAAATCAGTGGAGTATGGAATCCTCCCTCCATAACTAATCGTATACTTCTGAAGTAAAATGTGGTCCAATCTTAAAGTCAACACAAACTTACTGTTCAGTCTTACGTCATTATAAGTCCTCGTGCTTTTAAGGAAATTGGTAACTGGTGTGATTCATTAGGCAGACATCTATTATTAAAAGATGACGGCCGAAGGTACCCTTTCTAGTATTCGCCGTAATCGGTTCTGTGTGTTCCCTTTAAGAGTGGAGCACACAGTACTTATTTTGCGTCTTAAAACGCAGATCGCACTCGCATTTACACCTTTTTTTTTCTTCTTCTAACTGTACCCATGATTGTGTGCAATCAGGATCATCCAGGGCACCTAGAGGTGCCACCATAACTTTCAGATTGACTTAAAAGAAAGAAGCAGTTTGTGGCAGTAAATAAAAGGGGAGAATAAGGACTCTTTTCACAGGATTCGCCTTGTATACGTGCGAAAATGTTGAGCGCAGAAACCGAGAAGCGATTCAATCTGTCCGAACCATCCAGCTTGAAAATCGCCTCCTATCGCGTCGCGAGACACGACACGCTCGGCACTCCAAGGGTCGTTCCCGAAATCACGATAGCGCGCCGTACTCGTGTATCCCCGTGTGTTCGCTTGGTTGCACAAAGGCGCCTTCTATATGCGGCACATGCTTCGTCTCCGCTTTATCTTGACTGTAAATCTCCGCGAACGATGCCTCCCCACGGGAGCTTGCACGTCTCTATCGGATCTGTCCTGCTCTGTTTGCGACGACATTGACTTCCTAATTTTAAACGGTGGGAGCTGGGAAGCAGATTCCGGACAAGGTTTTAAGAGCATACCTCGGAGGAAAAGATCAGCGGCGCATTCAAAGATGTTTTTTGTTCGTAACAGATGTTCACGATTGGCCGGCGTCCTTCGGTAATGATAATGTATAAAATTATCTTACAAACACATTTAGCAGGATGTTACGAACAATTTCAGCGTAATAACCTTTTTGCGCCCTTAATCACGAAATCTTTTCGCTCCCCAGTGTTTTTTACCATTGGTGGGTCGTCTTCGCTTACGAGCAATGTTAGTGTAGGAGCCTTTAATAAATACGGGCCACGAGTCCCAGGAACCATATTCAGAAACCTCATTTTGTTCCCCTTCGTGAATGTTCAGACACATTCAATAAAAGAATATTAGCTCTGCCTACCGGCCCGACGTCCGGAATTTAAAAAATATATAGCGCTCTAACCTCTACAGCAACAATCAGGGCACGTATTCACAGAGCCTTTCGTTCCGAAGTGCGCTTTGCCATTGGTCGTCCGCCTCCGCTAATGATATGTCCAGCATTGAGATTGGCTAGTATTTACTCTTAACCACCATTCTAGCGTAAGAGGTTTTTTTGAAGACAGGCCCATATGAACCAAACAGACAAGGAAACCATGGGAAGCATTAGGAAAATTAACCGCTTTGTTTTTGGGTTTCTTTTTTATTGCAGAAATGGCAATAATATGATGTTGTGAATAAGGAAAAAAATATGGACCCTCGATTCCTCTGATTCTTCTCGCTCACTGCATCAGAAAGGCCTCGAATTTGCCATCCTTTATGCCATGAGGTTGCATACGAGCGTTCGTCGGCCTGTTGCCCGGTCCTACGTTCACGTGCTATGCGACGCCTGCGGTTAAAAAGACGTTGTACATCCGCTGATGTTGCCGTGAGTGACGCTGGTTACCACTGTCAGGCTTAGCTCTAGTACACGTACACAACGAAAATACCCACGAGGAAACGACAACCTCTAATGTAATAATCACGTTGTGAAGACGGGTCCCTCGACTGAACCCGCAAGAACTTGCTTTGATCAAAACATTTTGTCTCTGGCCAGCCTTCGATAATATGTTCGACATGGCGTTTCGCTCTTACGAACCACTTCAGTCTACAAAATACTTTGTTAATACGGGCCCTGAAGTTGAATTCGCAAGGCTTATCCTGTCTACGAACTGTTTGTCATTGACTGGCCAGCCTTGTAATGTTCAATTCGCTAATATCACTGGCTGGAGCCTGTTATTACGAACCAATCTAGCTTAAGAACGTGTCCATACATTCGGGCCTCAATTTGCCGATGCACTATGCTATGAAGCGTACTGTTTTATGAATGTAAATTGAAATGCTATGGACACATTCAGCAAGAGCAGTCCTTGGAAGTTGTTCATGAGAAGTATCTGTCAGCAGGGATAGCGAACGTAATATCATCGAAGGCGGCCGGCCAATAACAAACAACACTCACAACCGAAGAGCTTTGTAGATTGGGTGTCAGTTGCAGGCTCTCGTTATACCGTACCTTAAATCAGGACAAAATAGAAGCGAAAACATCTCCTTCACGTATTCTTCGCGTTCTTTGTGTATAATTTTTACAATGGTATTCCACCATTCTTATTTTTTGTACTTCTTATATTTGTCTTTACGTTTACGGGTGCTTTTTGTTTTTCAAATTTTGTTCTTTCAGCTACTTGCCTTTATTTTCAGACCTAAACGCAACGAAATACAATGTTTACGGTTCGAGCACATAAAACATCCTCTGCCAAAGCCCGTTAGCTAGCGCAGTTTTTAACCAAGACGCGCGAGGCCTTGACTAAAGTGTGCTAACGTTAGCGTTACTAAACCGAGCGCACGGGCAGCCCAAATCTCGGGACTCAGCCAGCGTTGACTGTTGAAAATTCCTCTTCCCTTTTCGTTTCGTTTCCTCCTGCGAAACCACGCGCTTCCTAGAAAAGAAGGAAAAAGGAAGAGACCGAGGCAATAGAAAGGCGCCAAGGCCTCGCAGCTTGCGCAGTCGCGCGACGCGAGGGTCAGATCAGACGCCCCTGATGAAACAGTACCGCGACCTTCCGTGCGCCTACACGAGGAGACCCGAAAGCGGACGTCCAGGTCTCTCACTCTCTTTGCGTTCTTGTTTGACTTTGCTGTCCGCCAGACTCGGACACAGAGGCATCGGCTTGCCACCAGAATGAGATGCCGAGCCACTGAAACCGATTGTAGTCGCCGGCTTTTATTTATTTTGGGTGTTCTTTTTTTCGGCCAGACGTTCCTAGCCAGGAAGACTTTCGGGAGGATGGTGGAAGTCGAACAAGAAAGGTCCCACGGCGTGGCCTCCTCCCGTTGTCTAGCAAGGCGGCGGGGCACGCTTGGCTCTGCCGGGCGAACTCCGCCTCGCTAAAATGCATCGCCATTGTTCTGCTTGACCTGCGTCAACCTCGGCTCGCGTCAGACGCGTGTACACGGTTATGAGCGCCTTCTCTCCTCTTCACTAATGCGTTTACGAGGAGTGATCCCGAGACGTTAGTCACGCTGCAGCGCGCTTCAATGGATCGAATTACAACTTACGCCGGGAAACTTTCACTGCATGTTAACATACGGTATTTCGACAAGCGGGCGAAGCTTCAGCGCTTCACTGAAGACACGAGGTATACAAGGCACAAGGGCGCCTTACCCGGTTTTAAAACTGAGATGGTTCGAGTGACTCTTCAAGAGTCAGGTACACCTAGTCCTATCCATAGGTTGTTATCGATGTCTAAAAGAGCATTTTTACCTGTCGGCTCGAGGTTTCTTCGCGTATTGTACCACAGGGAAGCGTATTCAGCCCTTTTATTTTTAACTGTATTATGGCTGATTTAACAAGAAGACTGTCATCCCAGTTAAGATCTTGCCTGTATGCAGATGATGTGTTCATTTGGACATCTGGGTCTAATGTTCAAGTACTTTAGATGGCATTGCAAGATGGGATAAATATCATAATTCAATTTCTGAGAGAGAGAGAGAGAGAGGGAGAGAGAGATAGTTGTAGCGCACGCAAAGACAGCTGCATTGCCCTTCGCTCGGTGGCAGTTAAAAAAAATTCACTCTTACTCTGGAAGGATATCCTCTTATGATCGTCACACAGCCTCAATTTCTGGGCATAATTCTTGATAGGCAGCTATCCTGACCACCCCACATAAGAAAACTAGAAAACGCAGTCAATGCAGTAGTGACTGTACTTCGCAGACTTGCAGGCACATCATGGGGCGGATCAGTATCGCCCATGCTGACTGTTTACAATGCATTAATAAGACAAAAAATTGCTTATTTTGCGCCCATCTTTCTTTCCCAGACGTCAGAAGAGTGACTTCAAAAACTTTTAGCTAGAGGACTACGCATATGTGTAGGAGTCCCACGAGCGCCTTCTAGCTTTCTTGTAATAGCTGAGGCTCACCGATCATCATTTCCAGTTACGAGAACTACAGAAGCATGCCGACATTATTTCCGTCTTCAAACACAGCGTAAAAGCCACCCATTGGCTCTAGACATAATGAAACGAGATAGAAGGTATGTTTATAAAGCAATTCGAGAAAATCTTCATATATTGCGAAGAAATGAATTTTGGAACTCAGACGTCGAATATCCTCAATGGCTGCTTACAGTTCCAAAAATCGATCAGTAGACGAGATATTCAGAAAAAGAGACATGTTCATTCAAGCTGCTCAACAACTAGCACACTACCAGATATATATGAGGTATTCAGGATACAGACACGTCTACACAGATGGCTCCAGTGCAGCAACCTCTTCAACTTCATCATTTATTATACCGTACCTCAACAAACAAGAATCATTTAAGTTATCTCGTGCGACTTCGTCCACAACGGCAGAACTGTTCGCATTCCTATGGGTGATAAAATTTATAACGTCAGTAAGATATGCACAAAAAATGGATAATTTTCAGCGTATCACAAGCGGGTCTAACGTTACTCTGCAGCGCAAAAGAAAGAAACTGTCAGTGATAGTATAATACACAAAACACTTAAAGACGTCAAAAAGGCAAGCCAAGTTAAGCATGAAATACCATTACAGTGGGTACCAGAGCATTGTAACATTACTGGCAACACAGCAGCCGATGAAGTAGCAGGGCAAGCACACCTCCAAGATGGTGTGGTTCCGCTCCCAATTTTAAAGAATGAATTACGCTGCATTATAGGGACAACGTTTTTTAAAATACGTAGAAATTCGTGGTTTGACCAGGATTCTAAGAGCTCGAATTTGTATCATATTGGTCCGCGTATTGAATTCAAATTTACTTTGTCATTAGACAGAAATATAGAAACACTTGTTCATTGATTAAAGCTAAGCACTGCTACACAAAACATTTTTTATATAGAACTGGTCGCGCGGAAACCCCCGAATGTGATTGTGGATTTGTAGCTAAAGATAGAAATCACCTCCTTCTATATGGCCCACATCAAAACGCCGACTTAAGTCAAACCTAAATACATTTGACCGCAGACCTTTCAGTTTAAGGAAACTTTTGGGCCCTTGGCAAACAACGACCTTGAAGAAGAGCGCTTTAATAGTACTAAAAACTTTTCTCGAAGACAGCAGCATTGTTGGCCGTTATTAACGCTTTTAATGTTCATTTCACGTCAATGTCGCTGTATATATGTATGTGTTTGCGGATTATGTTCTGTTGACTTTTATGATGTGGTTATATGTGATAATACAATTACACCAGGTATGTGCCACTCACTGAGTAGAGATTGTATTATTAGCCGACAGTATCATTTGTATTTTTGAGACTTCCTTGTACAGAACTACGAAGTCATTTAACTTGTATATTTTATGTACTATATTTCTTACGTCATAGTGTTACTGTGAAAACGTTGCTTGACAAGTTCTGGTGTTTGTACGAAAAGGTTATTTGATATGTAATCTTGAACCCTGTATGTTACAGACAAGACCCATTCAAAGGCTAAGGAGTTGCCGGCGCCTCAAATTGTGCATCAACATCTCTTTATATCATATCAATAAAAAACACAAAGATTCATGAAGTTCAACAAAAATCAGCACATTCCACACTTGCTCCTATTGAACATATGCACTAAAAGCGTCACCAAAAGAAATTAAGTTGGGTCTTAACGCAACTGCAACACCTTACGTTGAAACATTACACAAATAAAACTGCTGAATGTCATAAAAAGGTTCAGCTAGATGTTTTCGGTGCCTGCCCTTTCTTTCACGAAAAAACGTTAAGTTGTCTTTTGTTAGGTTCAGTACAGATTTTATTATGCACAGCGTGAATTCATCATCGTCGCCATCGTCGGCACTCCAAAGTATCCGGTTCTATTGTGTTGGCGTCCTGCAGTTTGTGTGCTTACGGAACACGCTTAAATGGAATTACTGAGTTCATCTCCCGTGTTCATCTACCGCCGTGGTAGCTGCGGTAGGGCTTGTGTTGCTGCACGAGGTGTTGCGGTAGTGCTTGGCGTCGTTCTAGCAGTCCGTCTTGTTCAGAACACAAAGCGCGCTAGAACTCGTCTGTTAGTACCGCGGAGCTATATGAGAACGGGCTACTCTTTTACGGCGCTTCAAAACTTTAATCTCGCGAATGGTTTCCGATGGTGCTATATCTGGCCTCACTGTTAAGCCCTCAGAGAGGAGGCGCGTTCGTGGGCGATGGGCAAACAATATGACACCGCTGCGAACGCAAAAGCTGGCGACAGATCTCAGTGGAGTTCGTCGCCGCAAATGGGCGAGTCGACAGGTGCGGAGCCTGTGCACAACAGGAACGCCGACGTAAGCACCGGCGTTCGCCTCGCCCAGCGTAGCCGCACACTGGCGATGAAAACTGCACAGCGCGATACAATGCAGGCTGCTCAGTGGACCCTCTCGCTTTCACTGGCCGCCCTGGAAACAACGGCTGCAGCGGTCATCCTGACACCATGGGCGGAGCGCCGTGGCCCAGTTTTTGTTGCTTTTCTTTTCTCGTTGCTGTTGCTAGTCGGCCGTCAGGAACAAAGATAGAGTATATGAACCGGTAATTACGGCGTCCGGATGACAGAGTGTATACACCGCGCGCTCGGCATCTTCTTACAGTCCCTTCTCTCGTGCACCAGATCACGCCTGCGTGCTCGCGTCAACCTCTCCACAATCTGTAGACGACCTGCTTCAGGCTCAGTCGGGACAACCTGACCCCTCTCCACGCCACGCTGTGACCAGCCCTTCGCATACATAATGCAAGGCGCTTCTGTTCTCCGAGTCCTTCAGGCTGCCTCGGTGGTCCCCGTGTCTTCGGCGTCGCCTTACTGCAGCTGTACCTGCGCGCGGCAGAGATTGTGCCGCTCCCGCCGCGTCTGCAACAGCCTCTGATTTTCCTTTCGTGGTCTTTTCTGTCGTTTTTATATCTGCGTGCACAAACCAGCAATTATGTGCTGCCTGTGATTGCACTGCTTCCGATTTCGCTTTTCTTTTTTTCGTTGCGCCAAGTTGGACCGGCTTCTCTGAGCGCTGCAGTTTTTTTAAACGTTTACGTACATTTATTGCCTGTTACTGAAATTGAAAGTTCCGAAAGAAAAAGAGAGAGGATGAGGGGGGAGGTGGTGCTATTTTAATAATCCTGCAGAGGTTTGCCTAACAGCAAGCCTGCATGCTGCTCCAGATGTGTACGAAGAAAAAGGAAATGATGTCCAGACTGCACAACACGTATGCACAGCATACACAAAACACGCCACAACACTCAACAAAATAAAGCATCTGATTGAGACCAGTGCCTCTGAGGAACTTTATAGCTACCTTCCTTGTGCGAGATGCACAGCCAGCGTTAGTCCATGGGACAAGGACGTGACGTGTCTCAAGGAACAACAGTCCTTAATGAATGCTCAGCACTACTATTAAGACTGTCTGTTCTAATGCAGGTAGCCTGCAAGTTTAGGTTCATTGGCCTGTATTTTCGCGTACGTCGCACGTAGGGTACAGTAGCAGACTTAGCCGTTTGATGTTAAATAGGAAGTATTCAGTATTTGCGATCTTTAGACGGATGCAGTGTAGACATTCCCAATCGCGCCTGCTAAGGCCACACAGCATGCGAAACTCCCACATAGGATTTTAAGTGAACACCAGTCCTACTATGGAGGTATACATGGACCTATAAATATATATATATATATATATATATATATATATATATATATATATATATATATATATATATATATATATATATATATATATATAGACCCATTATATGTATATGTGGGACCTCCGCCCCTGCTATAGAGGTTACAGGAGGAGGTCCCAAAGTAAAAACTGAATAGAGACCTCCTTTTCAATGTTAACATAAAAGTTACAATGGCAAGAACTGCAGCTTGATTAGTACAATTACAAAAATTATATCTAATGAGACACAGATATAGAGATAGAAAGCAAGAACAGGAAAGGCAGAGAGGTCAACCATAAGAGCACCCGCTTTGCTACCCTACACTGGAGGTGGGGGAAAGTGGAATAGCAAGAGCAAAAAAAGGGACAGAGTAAGCACTGAATGCGTGTGGGAGGGACACTATAAACGGTACACTGCAAGTATTGCACTAGTGCACGAATCGCTTTTCGTGTCAGCGGCGGGTGTGGCCATGGTCCGAGTATCTTTGACTCACTGAACGGTCTTGAATCCAGTCGGTGCAAAGTCGCCCGCAGAGAGAGGCGTTGTACATTGTAGCGAGGGCAGCTACACAATAGGTGCTCGACGGTTTCCTTGCACCTACAGGAGTCGCAAATCGGACTCTCGGCCGTTCCCAAACGATAGGAGTATGCGTTCGTGAACGCCACTCCCAGTCACAAACAGCACAGCAAGGTTGTTTCGCCGCGGGAAAGGCTAGATGGCAGTTGTAGCCGTAGCGTGGGGTCCAGTTTACGTAATCGGCAATTGAAGGCACTTGAAATCAATCTTGTGACTTTGCGCGCAAGCAGGCGAAATTCCCTGGCAGCGTGCGACCTCGCCAAAAGTGTTGGACGCGTCTGGGTATCTTCGTGGGCAGATCGGGCAGCTTTGTCAGCTAGGTTGTTGCCGACGATGCCACAGTGAGCAGGAATCCACTGAAATATGAAGTTGTGCCCTCTTTCAAGAGCATGATGGTGCACTTCCCTGATGTCCGATATCATCTGCTCGGAAGTTCTGCGGTGTAATGCAGATTGATACTGTGAAGAGCTGCCTTAGAATCACAAAATACAACCCATTTGTCTGCTGGCTCTTCGGTGACATACATCATAGCTCCATGGAGAGCTGCAAGTTTTGCTGACGTAGATGTAGTCGTGTGTGACAATTTGAATCTACTGTAACCTGCTTGGCTGGAACGACGATTGCGGCAGTCGAGCGTGTAGGTGAGGTCGAATCGTCGGTATATATATGTATGCGGTCATGATACGTCTGGCGCAGTAATAGGAGCGTAATTTGCTTCAGCGCCGGCGATGGATGATTTGACTTTTTTGTAATTCCAGGAATAGTAAAATTCACATGAGGCTGTCGCAGACAACACAGTGGAGATGAAGGCTTGGCCGCCGGCGTAAAAGATGACGGTATGCACTCTTGATGAGCGTTAATCACTCTTGAAGAGGTCGCTTGAGGTCTCTCGGCTGGTAGGGAGGCCAAACGATGGTTGGGGATCCTTGACAGATGGCGATTGTGCGCTCTGAGAGAGTCGACAGCTACATGTGTCTGGATCATATGGCTTCCCGCGATGGCAATTGTTGCTGATGTTGAGGTGCACCGAGGCAGCCCTAAACACGTGCGTAGGGCTTGACCTAGGATGCTCTCCAAAGCACGAAAGTTCGTCTTGCATGCATGTGACAACCCTGGTACACTGTAACGTAGGAGTCCGAGAAACAGTACACTGTACAGCTGCATCATAGAATGGACTCGTGTACCCCAGTTTTTCCCGCAGAGAAATTAGAAGACCTGTGCAACGGCAGCTAACTTCTTCAGATAGATGCAGTGAGGGCTCCACGAGATGCTGCGGTCAATGAATACACCCAGAAAGCGATGCGTCTTAACATAGGATACCGCTAGACTATTGATTGAAACAGGATACAATGACATTTGTTTGCGCATGAAGCCAACCAATGCGCACTTTTCATAAGACACACTGAGGCCTTGTTCTCGGAGACAGGACGCCGTCATGGTTGCCGCCCACTGAAGCCCGGCTCGTACGTGAGGGCGAGTCACCGCAGAGGCCCAGATGCAAATGTTGTCGGCGTATATTGAGACAGTACTGTCTGCGGTAGGTAATCCGATAGTCCTACCAGGACGAGGTTGAACAAATTAGGGCTCAACACTCCACCCTGCGGCACACCACGGCAGATGTAATGTTCTGAAGTTGGGCCGTCATCGGTCTGTAGGAAAAAGCACCTCTAGGTCAAATAGTCCCTGGTACATCCAGGGACTGGATGTACCACTGGTACATCCAGTGTAAACCCTGATGTACCAGTGTAAAGCCACTGGTACATCCGGCCACCAACTCCAACAGTCTCAAGTGAATTCAGTATGGCCTCATGGGCGGCGTTATCATATGCTCTTTTATATCTCGAAAAAGTGCCACTGATAGGCGCTTGACGCTTTTTTTTTAACCCAAGTTACGATGTCAATGACGTTGTCGATGGACGAGCGACCTCGACGAAAGCCCGTCATGGCGTCTGGATACATGTTGAATCTCTCTAGGTATCATTCCAAGCGGGCAGGAATCATTCTTTCAATCACTTTCCCGACGTAGCTCGAAAGCACAATCGGACAATATAATGAGAGCACAAGTGGAGATTTTCCAGGTTTCAGAATGGGGATCAAGCGACTCGATTTCCATTGTTTAGGAACGGCTCCGTTCTGCCAAGACTCACTGTAGTAGTTGAGCAGCTCTTCACGTGCATCCTGTCCAAGGTGGCATGGGGCAGCATACGTGATGCCATCAGGTCCTGGTGACGAAGAACACCTGCAGGTCGCCAACGCAGCATCGAGCTCTTCGGGTGAGAATAGAACGTTCATTTCTGGTACACGTGCCACAGGGATGTCATTCAGTGCTGCGTCGGTAATGATGGCCACGGACCCAGCAACCCGTGCACAGAACTCTTCAGCCACTTGAAGTTCCGAGCGGAGTAGGTAGAGGGACAGAGCGGCAAAGGGCTTCCTTTGATGCGGAAATGAGCGAAGACCTCTAACCATTCTCCATATGTGCGAGAGCGATATTCTGGGATCAAGCCACTGACAAAGTTTTCCAACGCTTGTCTTCCAAATTATCCATACGACGCTGTACTTTCTTTTATATGCATCGTGAAGCCTTCAGATCCAAGACGGACTTCATGCGCCGATACCTCCTCTCCGCCTGTCGGTGTGCCGCACGCAGCCTCTCCAGTTCCATGTCCAAGTCTGTTCGCCTTGCTGATTTTGTAAGCGAGCAGATGGATGTTTTCAATGCCTCTGCGATTGCATCTGCGATAGTCTGTGAGAGGCCTTCCCGACAAGCGTCATCCATATCCTTTGTAAAGTTTGACCAATCTACTGTACGCAAGACAATACAAGAGCCTTGCTCAACACCTCTAATCTTTATATTTGTTGGAATATGGTCGCTTCCATGTGTTCCTATGTCCGTAAACCACTCGACGCTCGAGTCAAAGCACCGTGACACGATAGTCTAAGCAGCTACTGTAGGTCGCGCTTTGCAGAAATGTAGGGCTGCCGTCATTCACACAGCACAAATCATGGTCGGCAGCAAAGGAGGCAAGACTCCTTTGGAGTCAATTTTAGTGCTTCCCCATAGCTGGTGATGTGCCTTGAAGTCACCTGTGATAACCCAGGGGCCATTGTTCATTAGTAATATTTTCTTAAGTCGTTCGCCGTCGAAGTGACCCACTGGGGATATGTAGGCTCCAATTAGAGTAAATGACACATCCTTCTTTTGAACATTCAGGCAGACATATCTTTTGTCGTCATGAGGCTCTACCGCGTTAGCGACATATGTAAAGTCTGTGCGGATGTGGATGATCACTTACGTGCTCACACCGCATGTGGACGAGACGAAAGATTCGTAACCGGAGTGTGAGTGGAGTTGACGTGTTTGGTTCGCAAATGACCAGTATGGGAAAGTGAATTGCAAAAATGAATTGACGAAAGTCTGCTATACGGGTCCGGAGACCCGTGGCATTCCACTGAAAGATCGACGCACTTTTAACTTCTGTGCAGAAGGGAACTATTGGTCGAGCCATGATGCCTAAAAGATGCTAGCAAGCACTGGATTTAGTGCATCCAGTATTTGCAGAGCACTTCGAGCTGCTGGTGGTTCCAGCTTGTTCAGTATGATGCGCATTGTATTAATTATCGATTTCAGCTGATCAGCCACCTGCCTGTCTTGGTCGCACAAATCACCGCCAGTAGACGGAGGAGGTTGTCCAGCAAAAGTTTGCTGTGAGTCTGTTGGTGGATGCTGTCGTTTCGGTAGAGCCGGCCAAGATTCTCCAGATGGGGTCTTCTCAGTGGCCTTGTTCTTCGCGGTCCTTTCCACAGTGTCTGGCCTTGGTGGTAGAGGAGGAGGTGGTGTTGTAGGAAATGGCATGCGTGTCGCAGAGGCAGCAGCCTTCCTTGAGGAGCGCCGGCGACGGCAGCGTCACTTCCTGATTTTATCGACGGCTTCATGATGCGGTGAATGATCTCTCGCCACCTCTTTCAAGATGGTCATTTCCTTCTTGATATGTGGGCATTTCTTCGATTAAACTTCATGTGACCCTCCACAGTTTGAACATTTCATTACAGTCACGCCACATTCTTCTGCAGCGTGCGGCTCGGCATAGCGGGGGCATGCTGCCTGATTTTCGCAGACGCTGCTCACGTGTCCCAGTTTCATGCATTTGCAGCACTGAAGAGGTTTCGCAATGAAAGGCCGCACTGCATGTCTGAAGTGTACCACCTTAACATGCGAGGGTATATATTTACCCTATAATGCAATTTTCACGCAGCGTGACTTGCCTAGCCTCTTAACATCAACGATGACTTCATCATAGGCTGGCTTGATAATAATCGGCAAGTCGTTATTAAGGCTGGCGCCGTCTACGTCGTAGATACCGCCGGTGACTACGTCAGATCCCAGAGGGATGGAAGAGCGCACCTGAATGCCATCGAGGTCCGTTACCCTGCGTAGAATGGTCATAGCAGCCGCATGCTGGACATCAACCGCCAGTAGATTTTTTCGGGCGTTCAGTTGAATGTCCGATATTTCGTTTGGCACCAGGGCTTCCAGTGACATCGAACAGATTGCCTGTTAAGTAGCGTCATGTTGACGGTGGGAAGCACAGGCACAACTATGATGGTAGTGGCGTCCGGCCTCTGCGTGTGTCTTACTGTTTGCATGCTTGACGATGGAGACGTCCTGGTGTTCCTTCTCTTCGCTCTGCGGCTCTGCACAAGCTGCAAGTCGTCATCGGAAGTGTCCTCAGTGCTGAGGGAGTAAACATGGGTGTCCTCGCTGTTGCTCTTGCTCTGCTGACCGATCCGCTTCTTCGAGGCGGTCGCCGCTGACGCCGCCGTCGCCGGCAGACGTGCAAGGTAGTACACTTCCATCACGACCGAGCAGGGAGCGAGGACCAGCGGATGAACTTAGATTTGCACAGAAATAAACCGGAGCTAGTTTGGTTTGGTTTGGTTTGGTGCCTGTAGCTATAGCACAACCCACTACGGGGGATTGGCCATGAATCGGGCGGCAGTGGGTTGAGAGAGAGAGAGAACGAAACGTTTATTTGAATCAGTGACTTGTCACTCGAGGTGGGAGGGTCCCTCATTCCAGGAACCCTCTGGCTTGGATCGCCCTCCGGGCCCGGGCGACGAGTTCGCGCTGGTCGACCAGGTCAGGCTTGGAGATCGCAGCCTCCCACCTTTCAGCGAGGAGGTTTGGGTCTGCGTCTGCTGGGGCTACTAGTTGTGCCGCTGTGGTAGTTTCTCGGGTTTTCTTGCATTGCAGTAGGAGGTGCGCCAGGCTGTCTGGCACGTTGCAGTGTGGACAGGTGTAGCTGTATAGCGTCGGGTGGAAATGATGCAGTAAGCTTCCATGGGTAAAGGTATTGCTCTGGAGTCGCCTGTAGTCAGTGCCTTCGTTTCTCGTTAGTTTTGGATGTGGTGGAGGGTATACCCTGCGTCCAAGGCGATAGTGCTGCAGTAGTGCTTGATAAGTTAGCGGTATTGTTGCCGTTTCCTCCGCTGATTTGGGTGGGTGGGACAAGCCTAGAATCTCGTGCGGGGAGGCCCGGTGGACGCTTGCGCGGGCCGCGGTGTGTGCCGCTTCATTCCCCTCGAGTCCCTCGTGTCCCGGAACCCACATGATGCAGGTGTAGGGGGGAGGAGTGTCGCCACGTTTCAGTATCTTGATCGCTTTTGTAGAGATCCTGCCCTTCATGTAGTTACGTGCCGCTGTTTGAGAGTCGGTGAAGACCACTATGGCATGCTCGCTTGTATGGGTGGCGAGTGCTATAGCGGCCTCCTCAGCTGTGTCGGCTCGTTTGGCGAGAATGGTCGCCAACGCCAGTGTCGTACCCTTGTGGTCTGTGACGCTGATGGCGAAGGCATTTCGGCCCGGATACTTGGCTGCGTCCACGTAGCGCGCCTGCGGGTTGTTATGGTGCTTGCGTCTGATGGCGTTTACTCTGGCGAGCCGTCTGCCTCGATGGTGTTCTGGATGCATGTTTCGAGGTATCTGAAGGACTTGTAGACATTCTCGGATCTTCGACGTGACCTTTTCTTTACATTCGCCATCGTGTTCTGGGTTGGTTACGTATCCTGTGCGTCGGAGGACTGCTCGGCCTGTGGTTGTTAGCTTGAGTCTCTCGATCTGGTTGATGAGGTGCGCTTCCGCGAGTTCATCCCAGGAGTTGTGAACTCCCATGCGAAGCAATCGGTCAGTGGAGGCGGTTGTCGGCAGCCCTAGGGCGAGCTTCGTGGCCTTTCGTATTAGGAGGTTTAGCTTTTGTTTCTCGGCTGTCTTCAGGTTGAGGTAAGGAGTTCCGTATGTAATGCGGCTGTAAAGGAGGGCCTGCACCATTTGCAAGGTGTCGTGCTCTTTGAGGCCATTGCGGCGATTGGCCACCTGTCGTATCAGATGAGTGAGCTGTGCCACGGTGTTGTGTAGCCTAGGGAGTGTGGCGCAGCCGGACCCGTCCTTGTGTATATGGACTCCGAGAATTCGAAGTGAGTCGACCTTCGGTATCGGGACTCCCTGAAGAAGGACTTGTGGGTCCGGTGCGTCGTGGCTTGGGGGCCGGCCCCGAGTGCGTGCCCCGAGTACTAACAGCTCGGATTTATCTGGGGCACAGTGGAGGCCGCAGGTGTTGAGGTACCGTTCGATGATGTTGACCGCCTCCTGAAGACGGGCCTCCTGTTCGCCCGTGCTCGCGCCTCTCGTCCACAGTGTGATGTCATCTGCATATAGAGCATGGAATATCCCTGGGACGGTGTCTAGGAGGCGGGGAAGTTGGAGGAGGGCCACGTTGAAGAGGAGTGGCGAGACTACCGAACCTTGTGGCGTACCCCTGTTAGGTAGGTGAAATGCCTTGCACCGGAGGTTGGCAATCCCCACCGTGGCCGTACGGTTGGTGAGGAAAGCGCGCATGTAGGCGTATGTTTTAGCACCGCAGCCGATATCTTCTAGGTTACGGAGAATGGCTTCATGGCTCACGTTATCGAAGGCGCCCTTTACGTCTAGAGCTAGAATGGAAGACTTGCTGTGTTTGCTCAAATGGTCAAGAATATCTTCCTTTAGCTGGAAGAGGACGTCCTGCGTGGAGAGCATCTGGCGGAAGCCGAACATGGTGTGCGGATAGCGATCGTTTTCCTCGAGATGTATGGTGAGCCGCTCGTTGACCATGTGTTCAAGCAGTTTCCCGGCGCAGGATGTAAGTGAGATGGGGCGGAGATTTGCGATGGAGATGGGTTTGTTTGGCTTGGGTACCATGGTTACCTCCGAGTGTTTCCAGGCTGTTGGTAGCTCGCCCTTTATCCAGCAGTCGTTATAGTACCGAAGGAGAGCCGTCAGCGCCCGAGGAGGTAGCTGTCGAAGGTGCTTGTTGGTGACTCTGTCTTTGCCCGGGCTCGTATTGCGTGTTAGCCTAGAGAGGGCCGCCTGTAACTCTGCCTGTGTGAAAGGCCGATCTAGCTCTTCGTTCGGCGCTCCTTGGTACTCCGTGGGGGTGGAAAGGTTAGTGGCAGTGGTTTGAGGGTTAGCTGAGCCGTGTAGCTTCGTCTGAAGTTCTTGGAGTAGCTGATTCTCTGTGCCGCCATAGTTGTGGATTAGTCGGTGAATTGTATGTCTTTGTTGGGTTTCGGTGTGGGTGTCGTCGACCAGGGCTCGAAGTATATGCCAAGTCTTCTTTGTGCTGAGGGTCCCTTGAAGTTGGTCGCAGAAGGATCGCCAGTTATGGCTCGCTAGCTGTTCAGCGTACTCCTGTGCCTGCATGCTTAATAGGGCAATTCGGCGCTGGAGCTTGCGGTTGAGCTTTTGGCGTCGCCATCGTTTGAGGAGCGATCGCCGAGCCTCCCATAAGTGCAGTAGGTGGTTATCGACCGCCGGGTTGTCCTCGTCTAGTTGAATCGTCCTGGTGTGGCCGTCAGCCGCCCCTACGATACCGTTCAGCCATGCTTCAATGTCTTTGATGTCCGAATCGTTGTCAAGCTCATTCCTATACGCGTTCCAGTCAGTGAGTCGTGCCTTTCCTGTCTTGGGCGCGCGGTGGGATTGTTCAACCTCGATTTGAATTATGTGGTGATCGCTCCCTAGCGTGTCCGGGAGTCGGGTCCACGTGGCCTTTCGCACGTCTCGAGTGAACGTGAGATCAGGATTGGTGTCCCTCGACACGCTGTTGCCCACTCGGGTGGGTTGGAGCAGGTCATTCCATAACGTAAGACCGTGCTGCTGTGCGGCGTCGTGAACTCGTGCCCCTTTCTTGGTGGTATTGGGGTAGCCCCAGGCCGCGTGTGGGGCGTTAAAGTCCCCTACTACAACCAGCCGGTTGCCGTTTACGTTCTTGCGAAGGTCACGGACGAAGCGGTCATAGTGGAGTAGCTGCTCCCGCGGCGGGCTGTAGAGATTGGCCAGGTATAGGCTCTGTTGATTTTTGCGAGTCGGCAACACCTCCACTATGGTGTGTTCGATTTCAGTGTCTTCAATTTCGTGAGGCTGTGCGGTTAGTGTCTTCTTGACAAGAATTGCGGTGCGGGCAGTCTGTGCCATAGTGTTGTAGCCGGGGAGCTTTATTTTCATGGTGTTGGTTTCCTGTAGCGCGATCATGTCCGGATTGTTTGCTTTGAGATATTCCTGCAGGTTGGCTGAGCGGGGTCTATAGGATCTGCAATTCCAGTGCCAAACCACCTACTCCAGGTGGAGGACAACTACCAACATGGCGGCTCCCCAACGTAGACAGTGGGTTGAAAAAGAATAAATACCTAGATAGGATTTTTTTTTACTGAAGACGCGATATTAAATTAATTCTAATCGTTAAGAATAATTTTCATGCTATAATTTCTTAAAATTAGAAGTTAATATTTTTGGTTTCTTGTTTTGGAAAATAAAACAGTAACATTAGCATGGAAGTCTCCTTGTTTCCATTATAAAATTAGAAAGAACAGCGCTGTATCAAAAACACTTCGTCGTCGTCCTCCACGCTCTACCTCACCACGCAGATATAAATAAATGAATATCTTAATGGACAGCAATGTATCGGCACTAAGTAATATAGTGAAGCTAGATAAAACTAACATAGAAGAAAAAATTTTAAAATAACTTAAGTAACATGCTGGAGTACATCAGAACGGCAGGTCTATAAACGAAAATCGGGTTTATGCAGTACACTGTGTCGCATACATGTCTCATAATAAATATTTTTTTAATTAATGGCAAAATCTATGGGCTCTCTGGAGCTTTATGACAAATGGTAATGTATTCCATGATGATACGGCTGCAAAGTGAACTATCTGTTTGCCATAGTAAGTGCGTACTTTGGGCAGAATGAACGTAGGCAGCGCGCAACTTGTTGAGTTAGTATTCGTCAGAGATGAGATAGGAATTATAGCGACAATGAGATTTGGTCATTTATTAGTTTAAAAAGAGAAGTGGCAAGGTTGTACTTGACAAGTGCGGCAACTTCTAGAATGGTATTTGCTTGTGGTAACTGTTTAGCATTGGTGATCTGTGGACCCCACGTGATTATTCTAAGTGCCTGGTTCTGGATATTTTGTAGCAGTTTTAGGTGAGTGGTGTACGTGTTACCGCATGAGGCAATGCAGTAATTATTCTGAGCGTGTACTAACTCTAAATAGAGCGTGAGCAACACAGGTCATGAAAAGAATGGACGCACCCTAATAATAATGCGTATTCCGTGTGGTAACTTCTTTTTGGCATGAGTAATAGGGCGTTGAACATTAGGTTACACCTAATGACAACACCTAAGTACGTGCATTCTTCACTTGCTTATAATAAATGTTTACCAACGGGAATGGGCAGAACGCATAGTAACTGTTTATTTTAGGATGAGAATAAAATAAATTTACTTTTAGGGGCATAAATGGGAAGTCTTGCACCATTCTAACAAGTTATGAAGATCACTGTGAAGCCTGGTTACTACCGTTGACCGACATTCGCCAGAATTAATAATTGTTGTGTTGTCATCAAAGACCTGTGAGCATCACGAACACGGCACAATGGGGTGGAACAGGGTGAAGTGTAGCATAGCTAGTAGACCTGACAATTGACTGCAGAATATGATGCATTGTATTGTGGCTTAAGCAGTGATTAAGTTGAATTGAGTTGTGTTGAGCTGAGTTGGAAGCTTACGATTATCATTAAAGAGAAAGGTGTACGATCAATGCATTCTACAGGTGCTGACACGTGGGGCAGAAACTTGGAGACTGACAAAGAAGCTCTAAAACAAGTTAAGGACCATGCAAAGAGTGATGGAACAAAGTATGTTAGGCGTATCGTTAGGAGACAGGAAGAGAGCGGAGTGGATCAGAAAGCAAACAGGGATAGACGATATTCTAATTGACATAAGAAAAAGAAATGGAGCTGGCACGTCATGCAATGCGTAGGTTAGATAACTGGTGGACCATTAGGGTTACGGAATCGGTGCCTAGAGAAGGGAAGCGCAGTCGAGGACGGCAGAAGATGTAGGTGGAGTGCTGAAATTAAGAAATTCTCAGGTGCTAGATCGAATCGGTTGGCGCAGGACAGGGGTAAGTGGAGATCGCAGGGAGTGGCCTTCGTCCTGCAGTGGACATAAAATAGACTGATGATGAGGCTGAGCTATTAAGTTTATTATGAAACAAAGAAATGATAAACGGAGGACAGGGAAAGCCCGCCAGGATAGACATATTCGTTTTCTGACCTAGAGTGTAGGAGTATTGTCTTGCACTACGCAAGCTTCTCCTAGAACTAAGACACCATGGTCAATATAGCGGAGCAACACTACTGGGGCTTACGGTGTGCATTACATGTCGGTACTGGACTACACTACAGGACTTCTATGCGTGGTGCTTTTTTATTTCTTTAGCTGCACCAAATGTTTAAAATTGTCCGGGGCAGGTAGCACAATTCTAACCCTTGACCTAGATTACTCGATGAGGCGGCCATTACTTCTGCGGGAACTCAAAATACTTAATTTAATAATTAGCATAATTACACTAAGTAACCGTTTATTACGTTACGGGACATGTTTAATTCTACAAGTTGTAACTAGTGAGTATGCAAGGCATATCGACGTAGAACGAATTCTGAGGATGGCACCTGTTTCGCAATATACGCTGTAAAACGTCCTGTAAAAATGCGTTGTTGTTCCTCTTACCGTCTTAAGAAAACGCTGTTTTATGCATTGAAGCACCAAACTAACTGGAACACCAATGCATTTCGTCGGACACTTTGAAAATGAATATCTCGAAACTGGCGTGGCGTAGTCCTTAGAATCCGTTCCAAGTGAATACGCCATGCGAATTCATCGGCTACAATTCGTAAACTGAAATATTCACCGTGAATTAACTCAGTGAAAAGTTTATTATTGCAATTATGTTAAATATTCAGTTAAGCTTTTTAATTTCTCATAGAAGTAATGGCCACCTCATCGAGTAATTATAATCAGGGGTTAGAATTGTGGTATCTGACACAAGCAATTTTTTAAAATTTGGTGCAGCTGCAAGAAAAAAAAACACCCCATATTGTTCTTTGAGAAGGTAATGAATTCTGATCGCTGCCAAAACTTCAGCTCATATCTGCATTCCCCATCCGAACCTGCGTTGGAAGCACAGACGATCCCCCTTGAACCACGTCGCCGAAAATAAAGTAGGGAATAGGAAAGCGCGCGATGAAGAGGCTGCGCCTTCACGTGACCTTTCGTTATCACTTTTTTAGCCTCGCAAGAGCGCAGTCTACGACGAAACAAAGCCTCTGCTCCATCAAACTGTCGCGTGAGCAGCGGTAGAGGAGCGCTCGCGATTATGTGAAAAGGTAAAGGAGGTTAAGGGGAAGAGGTACAGCATGGAGACCGGAAGCCTGATTCTTCCGCGTTAATCGCGGCGCACAACCCGAAGCGGCGCACTAAACAGAGATTACGCGAATGAGGCAAGCTCGGTTGGCCTCAGCGGGCCGCCAGGCTGGGTTTCCTGCGAGACCGCCTCTAATGACCTCCTCCCATTAGAGCGAGCTCGCTAGCGCCATTATCTCACGGCATGAAACCACCCCAATCTCCCCGGTATAACCGACTGCCATCAGCGCTTCTGTCCGGACCCCGATCTTATTATTACTAGGTGGCCTTTCTCGTCACTTCCGATAGTCAGTAGCCCGTCTTTGCTCTTTATACTCTCTCTCTCTCTTTTCTCGCTCGGCAACAACCCTGTCGAGTGCTCCGGGTGTTTCTGGCAAGCCAGTGACAGCTTCACTTGAAGTGCTGCCTTTTTTTTCTTATTTACTACGTTGTGCCCTATATGGCCTTTTGTTATCTTAACAGTGGCGGCTATGTACGCGTACAATATCGGCAGCATCAATCACCGTAACATGTTTGCTCCTTTCCAATATACAACAATCATGCATCGGAGGTCACTTCTATAGGCGGCCCGTAGTTGAGACCGTAGTTGACAGCTCTCGCTTACTCGATTAGGTCGAGTTGTTTGACGTATTCGGGAGAGAACCAGCGACTCGTGGCTCAGCAGCACAATGCCATAGTCACTAAGCCAGCTAAACTATACAGTGATCTTATTCAACTGCCTCAGACGCATGAAAATATCTGTTTACGTCGTCGTTTCAGCTAGCTGATAGAGCTACCGTACGAGAATTTATGGGAAACGAATTGTTTCTAATAAAAGGCATAGTAAAGCTGTCACGGTACAGGAGACGACAGAGGAAGGCCCGGTCAGTAACGAGCTCGTCTTTCTTTTAGTGAGAACTTAGCTTTGTGGTTTCAGCCGAAGGATTCCTTAGTGCGTCAGTCTTTCATTACGTAGTATAAAAGTAACACAATAAAGAGTAATAAGTGGACCCTACGACTTCTTAAACGTATATCTAACCGTCGAGGAGGACTCAAAGAAGAAAGCCTTCTCCGACTCGTCCAATCCTTTGTCATATGCCACATCACCTACGTTGCTGCGTACCTCAACTGGTACCGGGCTGAGCAGAACAAGCTCGACACCCTCATACGAGGCGTCTACAAGCAAGCACTTGGTCTCCCACATTGCACCAGCACTGAACTCTTCAACCAACTGGGAGTTCACAACAACCTTTCCGAACTCATTGAAGCCCAACAACGCTCTCAGCTTGAACGGCTCACCCATACTGAAACGGGGCGCTTTATTCTGTCCACGCTTGGCTTCACCTACCATCAGCAACAGGGCCCCAAAAAACCGATCCCGACCGACATCCGTAGCTGGATCTACATAGACCCTATCCCTAGGAATATGCACCCTGAATATAACAGGGCCCGGCGCCAAGCTCGGGCCGGAGCTATCATAAAAGCCCTTGCCAACGTACCTGGCGTCACATTTGTTGATGCAGCCCGATACTCCCATGGCACACGATTTGTGGCCGTTGCCACACGCGATGGAGCCCTACACCATGCCTGCAGCGTCACTACCCCCACTGCAGAGACGGCTGAAGAAGTGGCCATCGCCCTGGCCACTTTAGATCCCACCTGTCACACCATAGTGTGTGACTCTCGCTCAGCCGTTACTAACTTCAGCAAAGGGCGTATTTGTCCCCAAGCTCTTCGCATCCTCTGCCAGGCACCACACTCTAAAGACAGCATAATCTCCCTAACATGGATCCCGGCCCATGCGGGCCCTGTCCACCCACACCTCCCCAATCTCAACGAGGTCACCCACTCTATTGCTCGAGGCCTAGTCAACCGCGCCGGAGTCAGTAGAGATGAGTTGGACACCAGGGACAGTCTGACAACTTATAACGATCTTGTTAAGGCCTTTTACCTGAGTCGCCGAATCTTCCCCCCGCCTCACCCAAAGTTCAGCCGGGCGCAGGCTACCACCCTGCGTCTACTACAAACAAACACGTACCCTTCACCCGCCCGCCTCCACCTTATATTTCCGGACGTCTACACTACCCCCAACTGCCGGTGCTGTGGAATTCGCCCGGCTACGCTTTCGCATATGCTATGGGAGTGCCCAGCACAGTACGCACAGACTAACGCCACGACTCTCTCGTCGAGGTTGCATGAGGCTCTGCGGAGCTCCACCCTCGACGACCAAACCTGGGCGACCCAGCACGCCCGCGAGGCGGCGGCGAGGCAAGCCCTCGACGTCCCTTCGTGGGAGGCGTAGGCCCGGCCATCATAAAGTGCTGGTTCTACAATAAAAGTTTATTCCTCCTCCTCCATTGGTCATTGCACCTTTCTCTGTTGCCTATCTTACCTTGCACTGCATCAGAACATCTGCAGCTGAGTTCGCAGCACGTTACCAGTGATTTTGCAATCAGCACTAATCCTTAAAGCCCAGGCTGCACGTACGCGTGCCGTCGCGGGTCGCGTGCCTCACGCATGCGCAGATGGTGCAGGACAGATCGTACACGTCGAAGCGCGGGACGTGTATAGATATCTTCTCCAGAGAAATGTCGGTGCTCTGGCTGCCTCAAAAAAAAACGAGGAACGACGTCTGCCAAGGCGAGAATAGTGAACCAATGTGTGCGCGCTGACGCGTGGTTTGTAGGCTCAAGCCGCCATTGCTCGCGAGGCACAGCCAACGCAAGGCGCGCGGGCGCGAGCTTTCGCGCGCCGGAAAGCGTAGGTGTTGTTTGGCCATAACTGTTTGTAACGAAGTGGGCCCTTGTCAAACTAGCACGTATCGAAGTAGTTGTACATCTAGCGCTGTATCAGAATGTCATTGTGTATTCTCCCGATGTTCTAAACCTTTTCGTGATATTTCTGCTCAAAAAGAAAATCGATTAGTCCAATAAAGTTTTCTTTTTCCGTCATCCTAAGGTAGATGTCGTGCACAAGCGTCCCGCTTATAAGTTGGTAAACGCGGTACTTTCCCTGTAACTTCCAGTGGCGGTTGCATACAGTAACAGCGGCCGCTCCTACCTCGGGGCTCCTTCGTTCGCGTGTTTCGGTTTTATCGCGGCTTCCGTCTGACGCTTCTTTGACCGACATGTTTAAGGAACGTGTCGAAACCATTGACCTGCTTGTGCGTGACGCTGAGTTTCCTTCCAGCTCGACTTACTTCGACGCCCGCGGCTCGCTGCTGCCTTTCTGCAATCATTGGCGGCTTTGATGTCGTTCGCAGCTACAGCATAGCTGCCGCATACGCCCCAAACCGCCTTGAGCTGCCGACGAGCGATGCGTCGAAGCGAATCGCTACGAACGTGCCCACCCTGCAGAAGACGTGATACGGCCTCGATACCTCTCATCTCAGGCGGGCAATATTTTTGTGGATGTAATTATAGACGTGAAGGCAGTTATCGAAACACCAGTTCTGCTATTATAGCGTTAGAGACGCCTAGTTCTCTATTCGAGTTCACTGAATTGCTTGCGAAGAAAAATACTGCAGTGCTTGCGGTTATATCTTATGCGTTATGCGTGTCTAGATGAAAACACTGAAGTGTGAAATGTTATTACCATCTTCCTTGTCGGTTTAACTGGCCCATCTGTCTATCTATCGCTCTCTCTCTCTCTCTCTCTCTCTCTCTATATATATATATATATATATATATATATATATATATATATATATATATATATATATATATATATATATATATATATATACACTGTAAACGAAAATAAACCCACCTGAGAGTTTTTAAGAGGTGATGTGCCCTAAAACCTCCCCTCCTCAAATATTTACTCCGATGTATGGGAGCAAAACAGCGCCATCCCATCGTTTCACTCCGCTGGCTAGCTGCGGGAGTATTAAGGCGACATGACGCGATTTTACTCCGCTTAAAAATCTTGTTCTCCCGTGAAACTCCGACAGGGAGTTTTAAAAAACTCCCCTCCGCCGATACAGGTTGGTCACGTGGCGCTTCCCATGAGGCTGTGCGCCTCGCCAGCGACCGGGCGCGTTCGGCGGAGCGGCCAGTGCTCATGGCTGACGGTTTGTTTACGTCTGTGAAGTGTCGTTCCGTGACAGCGTTTCGTCAATGTGTTTCCCGTATTTCCTTCCAGAAAGTGTTATAGGCATGCCTGAAGCTCACTGTATCTCAGCATCAAGTACATTAGCTGTGATCGCTTTGCTGACAACGATGATTGCAAGAACCACGTTTTCAAGTGCGGAAAAAGGCTTAGGTATACCTCGAAGCTGCTCACTGGCTCGTGATGTCGGCTCACGTTCTGGCTGTGTTTTCGTGCTGCGTCACCCTGTCTTGTGTTCTTCAATACGTGAAATGCGACTTCTATGTCCTTTTGAGTACATGCTGACAACGTCCAGTGTAGTGTTTGAAAGGACCGCGTAGCAATGGCAACAGTAGCCACTGTTCGAGCGACGACATACGTGCTAGTCGCGCATGAATGGCGTAACCCAAGTTCGTTGCGGTGCTGTGTTGCCAGTGAGAAAGACCGGAGTGCAAGCAACTGTTTTTATGTATCTGTGAACGGATATCCTCGCCCGAAAAAAAACGGTAGGACATAAGTATGCGTACTGAAAATAAAGCTTCTTATTGGGCGATGTGAATCGAATTGTTATCGCGCATATAGGTTTTGGTCACGTCGTTGCTTCCGATATTGCATTAACATTACGCTCTATCCGAGACACTGATTTAGACGCATGCCTGCTGGCTCCGAGTTTAAGCATTCACTCGACAGGTCAGCGATGTAGCTCCTTTTCGCAATCGAGACAGATTGCTTGGACGCAGAGCAAGTAGTGTGGTGTATAAAATGTATGTCTGCGCATTTTTTGGTGTCACGTCGGCTGCTGCGGGTCATGCTCACACGTAATAATTTCTTGCTACGCTACCACTATATCGCAAAAATTTAATTTTGCTATGCAGCGCATGCACTTACATTTTTCTTGCTTACTGTACCTAACGCACTACTTTTTGGCCGCGAACGCCGGCAGTGTGCGAAGTCGCTTCAGCACTCACAGACTGGCATGATAATTTTGAAAAATAACGCCATTAACTTTTTTTCTCTCACTATTTTGAATTAACAGTTTTGTGTTGATTAAGGTATTCTGTTAATTTCAAAGAGGCAGATCTCGTATAAACGAGCATGTGAGTCTTAATTCTGAAAACAGCACAGCTGCTCCCTAGGCGGTTTCGAGGCACACAGTATCGTGGCTATATATACTGGCACCGTTGCTTCTTTGAGTAGCGCGTGTACGTGTGATGTCTTTCAAATTTGTGCGTTGGGCGTTTCTGGAATGTTTATGTATGTTATGATATATGTGCTGTCATTGACTTGTTTCGTCGAATTTGACGCGGTCTCGTGGGCATATTTCTAAATTTGACCAGCAGCCTCTGCATGTAAACATGATCGCGCAAACTCACGCGATGCCTCTTTCGCCTCTTTTTATACTCCCGTTGCACCTAAAAAAAACTCCGTCAATTGCAAAGCAAAAAATCAAGAAAAGACAGAAAAAAAAAACTCCCATAATTCCACGCAAAAATTCCGCTCGTACGGAGTAAAAATTCTACTCCGATCATACGGAGCATAATAAACTCCGAACCGGGGAGTCGCTATAGGACAAGCAGTATACTCCCACCTCGGAGTTATTTCCGTTTACAGTGTATATATATATATATATATATATATATATATATATATATATATATATATATATATATATATATATATATATATATATAAAAATCAGTCAGTCAGTCCATGCGTCCCTTTGGTTCGACGTTCGTCAATTTGTTCTTCCTATTATTTTCTTTTTCGTGTGATTATCCTCAGCTTCAAATGGCGACCCAGATGGTAGGGGATTGGTATCGCTAGGTCATCGGTTCGGTAATCTGCTCACACGTACGGTTTCTGGACGTCGTACTTGACTCCAAGATGTGCTTTCGACCTGCTGTAGATATCATCGTTTCCTCAGTGAAAGAGTGCCTTAACGCGGCGTCAAGAACGGCGAGGGCCCGCTGGGGACGTTACCCTCCTTCGGTGATGACGTTACACTTGACACTGGTGTTGAACCGCGTGCTTTTCCAGTTGCCATTAACATCGCTGTCAAAGTCCCAGTAGGTTCGCCTGGATTTGCTGCATCGAAAAGTCCTCAGGACATCTACTGGTGTGCCACAGACAGCTGCCAGAAACAAGGTTGCGCACGAGTCCCAGCCGTCCTTTCTCCACCGTCTTGCATATTAATGACTGCTCTTGCAGCTTTGCCGCCTCAGTAAGACTGATTCAGGCAGAACTTTTCTTCATAGACTGTGCAGGCGGACTGAATCTCATGGTATTGCGGCCAGTCCACTTTGCCTACTCTGCACACAATTTCCTAGAAATGTAGAACATCTTGAACAAACATGGTGGGACGAGAGTGCAGAATGCAAGTTAAATGCCCCTAATGTTCCCGTCCAGCACCATACACCTGTGACAGAAGCAAGATCTTTGGTGCTAGAACACGTTGACAGAATGTATGACAGTTATATACATTTATGCATCGATGGTTCTGTCGACAAAGAGAATGGGGCCCGCGCAGGGGCTTATGTCATTCTTGTTTGACTTTGTTGTGGGCTGCCAGATTTGACCGAGTTGTGTATTCTATATACGCCATGCGAAAGCGGAGCCAATTGAACCAACCTAGCGTAAACTGAAGTCATACCAGCGTTAACGTGTTGCTTTCTTGAAACAGGAAAGCTGGCCTGCCGTTACTACAACACCGGTTGCCCCTAGACAAGTGTATTCCGCGTACGCTAGCTACTGTCAACCATTTACGTATCATGGGTTTTTTTACCATGATGTTTCATTGTCGACTGACGAACGCAAAGCTTTTTGAATTCGGCCCCTGGTGTGTTGATGGCGAAATGTGCGGGTTTTCCAGGAGGGCGAAGTAGGATGGACGGCGCACTGCATGTGGCGTCCCCATTGGAATACTTCCGCGCCGTTATCCTTGCGTGCATGTGCTGTTCGTGAAGAGCTTCAGACTCTACCGCACTTGATAAGTGGGGCTAGGGTGGAGCAGTTGCCGGCAGCTAAGGCTGGATCCACCCGCAGCTCGCAACACCCCCTCCTCTTTCTCCTCCTCCTCAATTCCCTGGCTTTCTTTATTTTCGTCCACCACTCACGACCGACCGATCCTGCTCGCAACGTCCGTGGGGAGCCGCTTAGACCGCATGAGCAGCTGGCGTTAGATATAACAGAAACCAAACGCAGCCTCGCTGAGAAAGGACGGCAAGTCATTTTTAAGTGGCTACCAAAGGGCCTAAACGTAAAACTATTCCAAATGTTTTTATTCCTATCTCCTGGCGTCAAATTTCCGTAATCGCCGACGCAAGCATCAGGCGGTGACCCGCAGGGTTGTCTGAACAGATCAGTCGAACGCTCTCCTCATATATAGGAGGTCATTTTTGTTTGCTTTAAAAACCAATAACATTGCCTACACTGAGCGGCTTGTCTTATCTAATTGGCTGAGAAGAGGCGAGGAGCACGCTCAAGTGGAGAGGGATTCGATGAGGCCTAGCCAGTGCACTGAAAACCGATAACTGGACGAAGGGGGTGGTGCCGGCGTCTGCGATTGGTCCGTTTTCCCTTACTTGGCTTGAGATGGCTGATCGAAAATTGCGGCGGCATGCAACGGAAACTTAAGAATGCCGCTAAAACGGATCCTCAGCAAAGAATAGTTGGCAGAGCTAGGTCGTAAACGTGCCGAATGGGCTCTATAACGTTATACGGCGACGCAGAAAAGTTTATTGTACGCAAATGAACCAATGCTCTCCGTCAGGTGCGAGTAGCCAGTGCCTGAGTAATCGGCGGCAGCCGTCGTTTATTCCTTTTGGAATGGGGCAGACTGCGGCTACTCAAAAAAAATCAGTTTTGTTCGGCATATTAATGCATCTTTAACGTGTACATGTCACTTCGACGCGGTGAGTTTTCGCGGTCTTGTGACGTCGCGTGACAGGCAAGTGGAGTGGGTGCTGCCCGAAAACTTTTGACGAACAGCCGAGGGTTAATGGCTAAAAGGCGACGAATCAGAAATAACATTTTTTTTCTTCGGTTCAGTGAGGAATAATCAGTGTGTTCGCGTCATATCAGATGGGGAGCTGTCGCGGTTTGCGTGACGTCGCATGACAGACAGGTGAAGGGGGGGGGGGGGGGGGAGGGGGGTTAAGTGAGTGAGTGGTGAAAACTTTTATTGAGTCTTTCAAGAGTTTCGCGGTTACGAGGTCTCCGTCGTTAAAAAAAGTTTTTGACCAATCGCGGAGGACTGATTGCAGAATTGGAATAGAAAAGTTTGGAATAGCTTTACGTTATAGCGCCCCAGGACACAATTCGTTAAATATTCTTTATTCAACTTGCAAACTTATACTACTATATAGAGCTTCTGGTAGTAGACGCCTAGGATATCACGCACAGCTGCTACCGTTTCTATAGGTCATCAACCTGAGAAAGTATCATCTGGGACGCTATTCAGAACATTGCTTCGTATTCACAAAAGGCTCTTACGCTACAATTGTCCATGAGAGAAAATTACAGCCATTCATGACGCTGGACATATTATTAATGAAGGCGGCCGGCCAATGGAAAGTGGCACTTACGAACGAAAAGTTTTGTGAATTCGGCACCTCGTTCTTAAGCGCCTTCTGTGACTGGTGATTGCCATGACGTTTCTTTTTTTCTCTCTCTCTCTATGCTGTCGATCACCGTTATGAGTAGGTAGCTCCCGAAATCCCGTCGATAAGAAAACGCTCTTACTTGGTGCGAATTTTTACGAATGCTAGACCTAGGAGCCGACCAGTGAAGTTTCAAATTCTGCGCAGTCTCTTCACGCGTTGTTAATCCTGCGCCATTAATACCTGTTGATCGTTTTTTTTTCTTACATTTTTCTCTCCTCTCTGCTCTGTACTTAATGATGAGAATTGATTGATTGATTGATTGATTGATTGATTGATTGATTGATTGATTGATTGATTGATTGATTGATTGATTGATTGATTGATTGATTGATTGATTGATTGATTGATTGATTGATTGATTGATTGATTGATTGATTGATTGATTGATTGATTGATTGATTGATTGATTGATTGATTGATTGATTGATTGGGAGTTCTTGCATGTTGTCCCTATCGAAAAGCGGTCACTGTGATCGGGAGTCGAACCTGGCACTTCGTGCTCGGCGTCATATTCACAAGGACATAGCGTTGGGTATATATATACGGGTATATTTTCGACACTCTTCCTGTGCCGATGCAATTAATCGCAAGATTTTAGGGTGGCGTATAACGAAATCAGGCTGTAGATGAGCCGTATGTAAAAATACTGAAGGATATCTATAGCGGCTCCACAGCCACCATAGTCCTCCATAAAGAAAGCAACAAAATCCCAATAAAGAAAGGCTTCAGGCAGGGAGTTACGATCTCTCCAATGTTATTCACAGCGTGTTTACAGGAGGTATTCAGAGACTTGCATTGGGAAGAATTCGGGATAAGAGATAATAGAGAACACCTTAATAACTTGCGATTCGCTGATGATAGTGCCTTGCTTATTAACTCAGGGGACCAATTGCAATGCATGCTCACTGACCTGGAGAGGTAAAGCAGAAGGGTGGGTCTAAAAATTAATCTGCAGAAAGCTAAAGTAGCGTTTAACAGTCTCGGAAGAGAACAGCAGTTTTCGATAGGTAGCCAGGCACTGGAAGTGGTAAGGGAATACATGAGGGCAAGTAATGACCGCGGATCCGGATCATGAGACTGAAATAATCAGACGAAGAAGAATGAGCTGGGGTGCGTTTGGCAGGCATTCTCAGATCATGAACAGCAGGTTGCCATTATTCCTCAAGAGAAAAGTGTATAACAGCTGTGTCTTACCAGTACTCACGTACGGGGCAGAAACCTGGTGGCTTATGAAAAGGGTTCTACTTAAATTGAGGACGACGCAACGACCTATGGAAAGAAGAATGATGGGTGTAACGATAAGGGATAAGAAAAGAGCAGATTGGGTGAGGGAACAAACGCGAGGTAATGACATCTTAGCTGAAATCAAGAAAATAATATGGCTATGGGCAGGACATGTAATGAGGAGGGAAAATAACCGACGGTCATTAAGGATTACGGACTGCATTCCAAGGGAAGGGGAGCGTAGCAGGGGACGGCAGAAAGTTAGGTGGGCGGATGAGATTAAGGAGTTTGCAGGGACAACATGGCCACAATTAGCACAGGACCGGGGCAGTTGGAGAAGTATGGAAGAGGCATTTGCCCTGCCGTGGGCGTAACCATGATGATGATGATGATGATGATGAGCTATTTTGAAAGCTCGTTCTGCTAGTCTGGTAACTGTTGTAAAAAGTTAACCTCAATGAAACTTGAACAGGCTTAGCTATGCGGCCACCTTGCGCACATTTTTGCAGAAAACCATGCCCAAGCTTTTATCTAGCAAACATCCACTGGCAGCCTCCAGTATCAAAGATAAGGCCTTTCGTAGCTCCTAAAGTTCCAACTTACACCTTTTCATTGACAAAATTAAACGAAACCGTAGGGCTAAACTGAAGGCTGAGCGGGTTGACATGCTTACGGAAATCGTGCCAGTCGTTCGCCTGCAGACCTTAAGAATGCAACTTTAAGAATGTTCCTAAGCCAAACCAAACTTTAACTCACTGTGGAACCACCACGGTAGCTTAGTGTCTACGGCTTTGTGTTTCTGAGCTGGAGGTGGTGGGTTCAATGGTGATCGCGGCAGCCGCATTTCAAAAGGAGCCAAGGGACGATATGCGAAAGCACTTGTGTGTTTAGATTTAGGTACACGTTAAAAAAAACAGGTGGTCAGAATTAGTCTAGAGACCCTCACTGCTGCGTGCCTCATAATCAGATCATTATTTTGGCAAGTAAATTCATAAAACTTAATAATTTAACACACTGTGGAGTTTCTATATATATAATTAAACGCGGCCTCTCGGCGTGCGTGCGTGCTAAGCGACAGCGCACTACTATTCTTAGTTGCAGTGGTCATATATTAACATCCTCAGACACTGTTAATTAAATCTAACTGGCAAAGCTGCGCCTCTAAGATGACTGCGCATAGACACCCTCCGTTCCTTCAACACTTCGCACGTGGAGTTTCCTGCGCCTGCCGTTCATTTGCTATTTGCCCGAAGATATGAGCACGCTTTGCGGCAAGACGCAACACTGTGCAAAAGACCACCAAGCAGCAAGAACGTGATGGATTTTACCAGGGCGGGTGCCTCGCAGAGAGAGAGAGAGAGAGCCTCGTATTGGCCCCAAAGGGTTCGGCAGAGCCAACGCAGCCAAGAACAGCAGCCTTTGCCGGCTTTCGTGACAAACGGCGTGGTCCGCTCTAACTAGACGACGTGGCTCGCTAGGAATTGAATAAGGAAACGATTTGTCTTGCGCTTGGGGCGTTGGCTGGCCATTCATGACCTTGCCATAAATCTCGAGCCAGGGGCGGCCGCAGCTCTTCCGAGAGCGCCGTGCCCGTAGCGGTGGCTGAGGAAGCCGAACGGAGTCATGGCTGAGGCTGGCACCGCTGCGGGTTCCCGGTTCACTTTGCGCGCCGCACCAAAAAGGAGCGCCGGCGCTTTGAGCTCGCTATATGCAGGAGTTATCTATAACTTGGCCGCCGCTTTATTTTGAGGCACTCAGTTTCTCGTCGGTAATGCACGGCCTAGATCGCTTGACGTAAGCGGCGTGGACGGTGAAGTAAAGCGGTTGCGTCATTTGTTCATTTCGGCTCGGTAATGGGGCGGCAGCCGTTCACAAAGTTCCTCCTTCGGTGAGACGAAAATAGGTGCTACCCGAAGGGTTTTAACGGAAGCTCCATGGGAACGCCTCCTCCGGGCCCTCCCCATTGCTTTTTTTCGTACGTTGCGAGTCTAAATATGGCAGCTTGAAAATATTTGCCTGTAAACGGAAACATTACTGAATCAGGTGTGGCTTTGGTCTAGGGCTGTTTATTTTCCAAATTAAGCAGTTTATTTTCCCGCTCATTCGATAAAAGGTTCCCTCATTATAAGTTAAAGTTAGAAGCTGCGAGAGAACGTTTAAATATGCGGTGGAATGTTCTTCACCAATTCGCCAACGCATTCGTTTCCTTTTACATCCTGAGCTGTTATCCTGGGCTACTTACAATGGCCGTTTCAGTTGGCGATGGTGTCCGCTGCCGCCGGTGTCCGGAGTCCGTCGCAGCTATGGCCTAGCGCGCGAGAAGTCATGCGATGTCATAGGCGCGCCACGTATCGTCGATTGCAGTTAGATATTGTGATGCGTACGAAGCCATACTTATCCAATGGATTCACGTTTTAATGTTTCGTGGATAGACACGCTTAAGTTTCACATCGGGACGATGAATTATTATAAAGGGGAGAAAATGCGACGTCTGTAGTGTGGCAAGCACAATGATGACAAGAGGACATATCGCCATTTAGAAAAAAAAACATATATAGCGAACAAGAAGTTAGCAGCGCGGGGTAGTGAACTATCCGTTCTTGTTACTGTTCCTGTGAACTGAGCGCTTTCGACATTCCAGTTTCCACTTGCATCATATCGTGACACGTATCAAGGGATGTGACATGTGCGCCGCCTGCTCTCGCTACTTGTGCAACGCGTTATGGCGCCTCCTCGCAAGGTACGAACCGCTGCTTAAGAAGCGCCTCGTAGAGCTACGCGCGCGGCTGCAACTAGGCAACTTCGGGCTGAGCAGACCACTGTGCAGAGAGCAGCACAAGCCGCAGGTCGTCGTCGATGCCGGGCAGACAGTTTATTTCGTTCTCGAGAAAACAACGCAAAAAGACTTAGCCGTGGAGACCCTTTAGTGCGCGCTGCTGAAAATACGGCCCGGCAGCTTCGCCGCGAATGACGTCAAGTACGTGCTGCCGAAAATCAGGCACGACAGCTTCTACGCGAGCAACCTCACGTGCGCTCAGCCGAAAATACGGCCCGACAGTTTCACCGCGAAGAGCCTCGTGTGCGTGCAGCAGGAAATGGGGCCCGGAAGCGTCGCCGCGCAGACCCTCACGTGCGAGCAGGCGAAAATGAAGCCCAGCAGCTTCGCTGTATATGATAACCGTCAGCCTAGATGTAAAGGACGGACTGGTGAATGGTGTGGGTAGGAACCTCGCCCACATTTAGGTAGACGAGTCGGGACTCGCAAAGAGACCCTGGCTCAGGCTCGACTGTGGTGCCACGGTACGACTGGCACGGCTAAAGGGGGCACCGTTGCGCAGTAGACTCAGGATCGCGGTCCACCCCTAGTGGATACCAGGTGAACAACACCCGGTGACCACAATGTTGGACCATAAGGTTGGCATCGCATGGCGCCGCGCACAATCTCCCGTGGTGCTGGCTAGTGCAGTAACGATTCACAAGTCTCAGGGCGGCACACATACTAGCGTTGTTTACGAATACAACAAACGTGGCACTGAGTCAAGTCACCACACTTGATTGCCTTTACATCACGAACGCTGAAGACGACTTCACGTTTCACCACCCCACCGAAAACCCGTATCGAACACTGCCTGACGAATACCATAGACACAAACAATATGGCCTTGACACAATCATGCATTGTTGCTTTGCACCGCTCGATCAGCTCCACCGATTTTCCGTCTGCTCTCTCCACGGACGTTCTGTGGCTTTCCAGCTCGCCCATCTTTCTAACTTGCTGTTCTCCGGCTGCACACAGGCGTCACGCACGACTACATCTCAATGCGAGTGTCCCTACTCTGTTTCTCCGAGACATGAGGTCGTCCACATGACATCGTCTACCACCTACTACAGGTGTGTCATGTCAGCAAAGTTAACTGCGCACAAGGCCTCGGGTGTGGCAATATACGACCGAGGAAATCAGTGTTTGTCATTAAGACTCGTGGGAGCCCCGGACATATACTTTGCCGATGTGTGTGCACTGCGTAACTGCGAGGGTATTTGTAGTTGCTTCAGTGTATGTGTCGTCAGGTGCTCATATGGGAAAAATGTGAACTTCTTCGCACACACCTTCGCTCCTCAACACGATGTTCCCGTAATTTTTACGGGTGATTTCAACGTAAACACGAAGGATCCCCACAACCCCGGGTTCGCACACTGGGTGCAAGACCTGGACATGGAATTTGTGTAAAAGACACAGTGCAGCTCTTGGCGCACCATTCCTTGATTGGGTTTTGGATTTACGAACATCAAAGTAGCCTTCATTCCCCGTCGCATGTCCTTGACGACCTGCTTTTCCGACCATAAAGCCCACCCGAATTTGTTTAAATTATAGTATTGCAATAAAAACACCACTTTCAACATACTTACTCCTTGCAGTTACCGTGTTCAATCAGTTTACGGCGGCCTTGTATGGAGACGCTCCTCCAGCTTACGCTATAACTGCGCTGTGTGTGCCGCACAGGCCTGTGGGTCATTTAATCTTGCGGGGGGAAAATTCGCGGTTGTTCACAGTGTGGAGCTGCCTCTCTTCGGTACTCTTTCGTTCTTTGTTGGGACTTGTTGTACCCCTGATGATGCTTTGATGCAATGTTATTTCTCCGATAAATCACGTACATTTGCAAAACGTGAATGAAAAGTTGTATTTTTCTTGTGGTGTTTGCTCTCTCTCTCTCTCTCTCTCTCTCTCTCTCTCTCTCTCTCTCTCTCTCTCTCTCTCTCTCTCTCTCTCTCTCTCTCTCTCTCCTCTCTCTCTCTCTCTTCTCTCTCTCTCTCTCTCTCTCTCTCTCTCTCTTCTTTCTTTCTTTTTTTTTTTTTTTGACGGAGACAATGCGCTATGTTGTAAATCACAGTATTGTGATATCTTTCGTACGGCAATCTTACGGCGCTGCCTGCAACACGTACGAGAGCGAGGGAATAGTTAAGCAGATACAGAAACGTTAATCTCAGAAAATTTCGGTTGCTTACACTGTGACGAGGAAAGGGGCTAAATATGCCAAAAGATAATACAAGGAGATAAAACCCTACGATTACTTGGTGGGCATATAGGAAGCGGCACAACACTACGAGAGTCTGTCACATTCATTACTTGTCTCTAAAAGGTAGGTCAGCACTTTTGAATCCTACAGTGTGCTCTCAGCCAGCACCACCTCCACTAACGCAAGAACGTCAGTCCTAATATCCAAGCATTGAGTAAACATTCTTGAAACGCGGTAGAACGCGCGCCTCTGCACACAGCAGTGAGGCTAGTCGTACGTAAATGAAATGCTGACCATCTGTTTGAAAACAACAAGCTCCCAATCATGACAGTACGGACAGCGTAAATGGTTCGTGAGTGCCACACCTGGAGGAAGACTCCGCGATGTAATTCCGTTGCTGCAACGCTGGGGAAAGGCAAAGCCAAGCCTATAAGAAATATTTATATGTGCCATGAGTGGCGAGCCATGTGACCGCCATGGAGGACGCCAATTTTCTCTCGCTATAGAAAAATAAAAAAATAAAAGAAGTGGAATACGAGAATACACCTCTAGACCTATCATTAATGTGCAGACGTATCAACCCTCAAGAACCCATTTGGCCGCTCCTTCTGTACTCTATAAGCATTTCGGTGTTATGTCATCGCTATTCTCAAGTCGACCGAGATCCAGTTCTCGATTACAGAGTTCATTTATCTCGAAGACCTTCTAAAGAGGCGCATAATTTGTGTAGGGTCGGTAGATAACGCGGACTGTGGTATGCTTTGTTCAAGAGGTAACCGGCGCTTTCTCATCGCTCAGCAGTGAAAACAGCGACATCCAACGGCAAGACAAACGAGTCGCACATCTTAACGACGTATCCCACCCCGCGGCTATAGAGGTGAGTCACGGTTCTACGTGTTCAGTCTCACAGATCCTCGCAGCGGTCCCTTCGTCAGCGAATATCGGCCACTCCCACGACGAGCGCCAAATTTTTCCCAGCGAAGCCGCCGTCACTTGGACATCCTCATTCTGCAGGCCTCATTCATAAGTCGCCTTTATGTGTCGTGTAGTTACTTTTTTATTTCTTTCCATCGTTCCAGCATTACTCTCCTCGTGTTCTTTTGTATCACCTCCGCCAACAGGTGAGAAGAGGAGCAAAATATTTTCTTTCCTCGGATTACTTCCGGGAGGGCCGCCGACTTTTCAGCATTGTGCGCTGCTCGAGGAAGTCTGGCGGCTTCGTGAAGACGTGTTGAGCCGGCACGGGCCGTTCTGCGTGTTTGGGCTGATGCCGTCCGGGCGAGGCGCCGGAGTGTTAAACGCATCGATTATTCTGTACAGCGCGAGCCTGAACTGCGGTTTTTGCAGGTATGCAACAACGCTGTAGGCTTTAAGGCATAGCACCAACCGCGTTCAGATATTGCACTCTCTACAGGCCAAGAGCAGCTGCGCGTGCGTGCAAGTTCCGATCGCGTTTAGGAGTTCCTGTGACGTGACTTCGATCGAGCACCACGGAATGAAGCGGAGTCTGCCATATCTCACCATTATCGTGTTAGACATCCGGCAGTTTTGAATGAGCAAAAGAGAAGCATGGAGCGTGCCTTGTCTGCAGTGACAGGAACAGCCGCTTTGCACATTCCGAGTGATATAGAAAAGAAACATAGCGGTATCTTCCAGCGTGGAAATGAGCGTCGAATATGTCACACGAAGATGCCACAAGAAATGCTGTCGTCCATTCAGCGTCCCCTTGAAGCTATGTTTTAAAAATCGCGCAGGATCATGCAAATACCTCCAACCTGTCCAACAGAGTTCTGAAATTTTTATATGGTGAAGATGCTCTCGAAAATGATTAGAAAACTGCGCAGCAGACTCACAAACCCATCATAAGAAGTGGCACAGCGGTAAACTCTAGTTGTGACGGGAATACATGTAAATCACATCGCAATCAAGGATATCTCTGTCATTCTAAGAACAGGGGTGCCGGCCAATCAAAGTGACCAGGGAGACGATAGTAAGAAACGCCGACCAATGAAAAACTGATTTTACGAACGAAAAACGCTGCGCACCACTCACTTATATCTGTGCTAGCCTGAGCACAGTGTACCCGTTCTCGTATCCCTCAAGCGCTGTACACCGACGCGCAGAAATACTTGTTGGCGGTAGCCACGACATTAAAACGTGTACCGCAAGCCAATGGTTTGGTCATTAATTCACTGACTGGAGGGAGTTAATAGGAGAATTCCCCCAGGTTATACTGAGTCAGCGTCACTATGCATACAGTGTGTGCGTTTTTCATTAAAAAATAAACGAAGGCATGAAAGGCTGTGAAACAGTGTTCGTACTACCAGAAAAAAAAGGTAGTCCAGCTAACAGGAATTCTTGAATATATAGGCGACGAAGAACCGAGCTTTCAAGCTGTCAGTTCAGCTAGCGTTATTCCCTGCAATATTCAACCAATCCGCGAAGTCAAGTACTGACATTTTTTAAAGTTATCGGCCGATCACGCACATATACAACCATTAAGGTAGTAATGCAGCTGAACTGCTGTAGTTGCCCTTACAAGAATATTATAGGTAGCCTTACGCCTTAGTGCATGCAACTTTCTAGACCGCGTGCAGGAAAGAACGGTGCCGCTTGGACACGAATCGTGCAATGGTCGCTTCCTCCCTTTATACACTGTTTTGTACGTTTTACTTTCTTTTCCGTCTCTGCTTTCCTTGCACGGCGAGACCCGCATGCTTTAGAACCGATCCCCCGCTGAGCTTAATGTTCCCACCCTGAAGCGGCTAGTAATTCTCGCGCCAATGGGTATGTATCGGCTACGGACGCTCCTAGCGTGAGCCCGTTACGTCACGCGACGGCGCTGTTCCACCCTACTTCCGCGTTCGTAAGAAAGTTGCAGCGCCTGCCGCTTTCACGAATAGTAAGTACGTAGAAAAAGTAGACAGCGCCACCTAGACAAACGCAGGTTGGGGCTGAAGACTAGCCAGTCCAGTGCTGCTTTAATTACACCATGCACGTTTATTATTTCTTTAACCCTTTATCGTCCAAAAGACAAATATATTATTCGGAGCTCATTTGCGCGACCATGTTGCCCAAAATTGAAATACATCACCCAGTTATTGGAGAGATTTATATTGGCTCAAGTATTTAAGAAAGCAAGAAGAAGGAAGAAAAAAAGTAGGTCCTCGCCATTTCAAGGCATTGGAAATTTTTTGAATTACTTGTGTAACGTTCAATAGCACGACCTCCTGCATATACGAGTTCCCCCGTCAGCAAAATACTTCAAGACGAGAGTCCAATCTCTTACTGATAAGGCCAACTCGCTTCGGTTCAATAGGCCAGACACTGACTTATCCGATCGTTTATAAGCGTAACTATTGTTTGGGAGTACCAGTACTTAATGATTCATTCTCAGGTCTCAAGAAAGTGAGCGTTCTAACTATGCTTTCCGACCTGGGTGGGTATACAGGGTATTTTAGCAAACACTTTCAAAAAAAATTTTTTCAGTTGCCTGTGGCAGATAGCGCAATTCTATTCCATGAGCTGGTCTACTTGAAGAGGCGGACCTTACTTGCACAAGAAATTGAAATACATAATCAACGAATTATCAAAAATAGAATAATTAAGATTTTAACTAATTACTTCATGGCACATATTGCAATTTAAAAATTCTAGCAATTGAGACTTCAAAGCATATCCACTTGAAAATAATTGTGGGGATGGCACCATTTACGAGATATGCGCCGTCAAACTTGCGGTAAAGATGCACTGTCGTCCCACTTACTTTCTCAACAAAACGTCGTTTTATGCATTGAAGCGCAAAAGTAACTGTAACGCCAGTGTATTTATCTGAGAAGTTCAGGAATTAAAATATCGAAACTGGATATAGAAACTCCCCCGCTAGAATTTGTAAATTGCAATATGTGCCACAAGGTAATTAGTCAAAAAACTTAATTAGTGATCTTTTGCTAAATTGTCGGTCATTAATTTCAATTTTTGTGAAAGTAATGCCCACCTCTTCGAGTAGATTAGCTCACAGACTAAGATTATGCTGTCTGCCACCGGCAATTTAAAAAAAAAAATTGAAAGTGTTCGCTGATACACCCGGTATAAGGTTAAACGGGGTATAACCGGGGAGGTTGCAATCGATACATGTCCGACTGTAACTCCCCCCCCCCCCCTCTTCGCTTTGACTGATATGCAAAAAATAAGTTCTCTTTATACGAGCCTCCCATCCTCCTATTTCTCCTCTTTCTCCCATCAACTATTTCTGTCAATGCTTACAAAAAGAAAAAAGAAAAAAGAAAGAATAGCACTTTGTATGCTTTATGAAAGCCCTACGGGAATATACATGACCACCAGCTATGCTGCTACTCACGCAGATTCGTTCGTGCAAAGCAAAAACCAGACGTTTACTCTTTTTCCTTTTCCTATTTGTTCTGTACTTTCGGCTGTTGTAGCCCTGCGAACTTGGGTAACGCGTAGTGATGCACGAGGCACACAAAGAAGCAACACAAAGGCACAACGGCGGAGCGACCGGTTGCTGCGGTCCATCGCGTGCACAATGGAGCGATGAAATTCTCGCTCTGGGTCAATCCCGGGGCACGCTGTCTTTCACGGGCAGCAAGATCGTAAACTTGGTTTCACGGAGAACGAACAAAAAAGGAGACAGAAATGCACTGGGGTGAAGGAGCAGAAGACAAACCGACGATGTTTGCACTGCCCTCGGCGCCCGACAGCAGAACCTATTCACTCCTCGTCCGCCGCGCGATGAACGCGACTGTGAAGCAGTGGCGGTTTTTCTGTCTCCTCGCCGTTGTTTCAACGTTTCGTTTTTATTAAACGGCCGCTCGGGAGACAGTGTACCCGCTTAGAAGACAGCCGAATCTATCCGTAGCTCTTCTCCACGACCGGCTGGCCATTTGTTCCTTCCGAGCAGCCCCTGTCAACACCGCTCGTCGGAATCTACTTAGAAATAGAAGTGGGCGCGCTGGCTGGAACAAACGTGAGCAAGTGACGCTGCGTGTTTGTGCATGTATGTACGTACGTTCGTATGCTCTGTGCGTGAGTCGGAGGTGCGCCAGTGGGATTGCCTTGACGTGTGCGTGTGCTTCGCACGCTCCACTTCTCCGCCGCTGCGGTGAAAGAGGCGGAAAGACAACATGCGCCGGCATACACCTATAGTCCCGCGCTGCCAGCCGATTTGTTCATCGCTGCTCTCTGTCAAATCGCTTTTCGATAGGTTCGTTAGTTCATCTACAGCTTTATTTGTCCATTCGTCCACTAATTCTCAGCTGGCGATTCCTGTTGTTACTCGAGTAATTAGCCCCATCAGAGTACGCGCCCCTAATTATAATGCGTCAGATTAAGCATCTCGTTGTCTCCCTGTTTTGGCCGTTGATACTTTATTACCTATTCTAAATTAATTATCTGCTTATCTTTCTAACAGTTTTCTTGCTGCGTGAAGGGAATGCTTAATTCTCTTATTCATTGTTCTGCATGTCTGCATTAAAACGTCTGCTTTCAGCGGCGCTGCATATATACGTGTAGATATAACTATCCAAACCATTCATCGCTCCTGAGAGTAACGTCTATTCTTGGCCTTCCTGCTTCCTAATACCTGCGCGGAGTGAAAGTGACGGCGTATAATGTACGCACGGCGCGGTCAGGTCGCCGCTGCGCGATCAACTTTATTTCTTGCTCCCGTCGAGCCCTTTGTCTTCGCTCCACTGCTGCACCTCGCGCAGGCTAATCAGGTCGCTCAGTCACGGAGTGGCTCCGCAAAGGACGCGCTTCGGAAGCGTGCAAAGGGGAAGTGCTTCGTGGACTCTGATTGACCACATTACTCCTCCCTAAATCTATGCAGCACAGTAAGAATTAGAGCCTGCAAACGCAGAAAAGTTCTTACGCCATAACTTTTCGTGATATTGGCGAGGCCGGCCGGCCAATGGCGAACAGCACCTATGAACAAAAAGCTTTATGAATTCGGCCCTATATCACGCCTCCGCTAATCAGTGGCTGAACTGACGAAGCAATTGGCTCGATATTACCATGTGTGATCGGCACGCTCGCATCTGCTGGCTAATCACGACAGTGCAGCAGTATGGCCGGGATACAGACCGAGCATATATGTCGAGACGCTTTACGACCTCTCTTCAAATCTGCCTCTCTTTGCAGCTGCGCATTTTCCTCGGTTGTCCTGCGTGCGTGTGCGTTGGATCGCGCTCGAACACCCGGCCTCGTGCATGCACCCGCAGTGGCCGCTAACCTTTACCTGTCAAAAGGAAACGCGCGACTGGGATGGTAAACTCCGTATTCAAGCCCAGCAGCACGATGCTCTAACCTATGGGCCGCGGTCGATACGCACGCTTATCTCGTGCCAAAACCGAAAGGCTCTTCGAGACGTGCGCCACGTGCCACTTTCTCGCATTCTCCCCTTGTGACGGCAAGCGCTTTGAGGCGCTGGGCTAGACTGCACCACCGTCTGGTATTGGCCCACACTCCGCAGTCATTTCCTTGTAGCAGATAACGCTACGATGAAGCTGTGTGACGTTGTACCGCATTCGTGATCGGCCAAGGTAAAACAGGCTTTAACGTTCGTTTGGCGGAATACAAATGTCATCGTCGTTTTAACGTACATCATGTGACATTGACATAGGTATGACACTTAGCCGCACAGGATGTCGCAATCTGTGTTTCTCTCGGTTACGCCTGTCAAGCACCTATATAACAGGTGTTTCTACGATGGCTTAAAGCAATATTTAAAAATCGCCTGTGGCAGATGGCAAAATTCTAGTTCTTGAACTGATCTACTCGAAGAGGGGGAAATTGCGCGATAAGTCAAATGCAAACTCGACTAATTAACAAGACTTTGCGGATTAAAATTGGAACTAACTACGTTACGGCACATATTGCAAAGTACAAATTGTAGCCGGTGAGAATGCAAGACATACCCAGGTGAAAACAATTCTTTGTATGGCCCCATTTTCGAGATACACGCGGCAATATTTCAGCAAAAATGCTGTCCGATCCACTTACTTCTTTATCAAAACGCTGTATATATATATATATATATATATATATATATATATATATATATATATATATATATATATATATATATATATATATATATATATATATATATATATGCACGTAGTTTAACACGTGCAAGCAGAAAACGAAACAAGCATACCATAATACCAAGCACAAAACGAAAAAGGCATGTGTTCGCTTGCTTACTCAACGATGGCCGCGCCACGGCTGAAGCGTAGCAAATGAACATACCTTTGATGTATGTGTGGTCGTTCTTCCTGTATATATATATATATATATATATATATATATATATATATATATATATATATATATATATATATATATATATATATATATATATATATATATGTATATGTATATATATATATGTGTGTGTGTGTGTGTGTGTGTGTGTGTGTGTGTGTGTGTGTGTGTGTGTGTGTGTGTGTGTGTGTGTGTGTGTGTACAATTCCGAAGTAGCAAAATACAGAATTGCCATGTCGTGCCGTAAGTCTTCCCTCACCAGATCATGCATGTGCACAATGAGAGCCAGTTTTCATGCACAGGCCCGGCGCCTATTAGAAGCAGGTTATCCTAGCGTGGCAGTGGTTGCTGTGGCTGAACGCCTTCCGCAGTCAATTTCTAGAGGAACAGACGTGATTACAGAAAGCAGTAATAGCAGGGAAGGCTATTCCCTACATTCATTCAGTATCGCATAGGCTCAAAAAAGTTGCAAGTAGTTATGGTGTTAATGTTGTTTTCACTGCTCCCAATAAGCTTGGTAAAATATGCGCTGCTGTGCAGAGGAAAATGGAGCAGGTGAAAGGCAAAACAGGAACAGTTATTTGTCCATTGAAGCACATCAAGAATAACAATTTTACTGACTGTCGTTTCGGTGTGTTTATAAAGTTCCCTTTATGGTATGAAGAACTTTATTGAGGTCCTGAGGGATCAGTCTGGGACTGATGCGGGCCACTCCCACGTCGGTACAGAGAGGCCGAGCCCCTCTGCTATCACACGGGCCCTCTGGACAGCCCTGAGCTGGTCCGCCAGCACTTCACTGTGCAGCATTCGCTGCCACCACTGTTCACCTCGAGAACCATCACCGGCCAACGCCAAGCAGCGCCGCAGCATGTGTTGTAAATCGAGCAAACCCCCACACTTACTACAATAGACTGAAACCCCGCAGTCCGGATTAATTTTATTCATGATGACAGGGTTAGGGTACGTCCGTGTCTGCAGTAGCCTTAATGTAACCGCCTGCGGCCTATTTAATTTAGGATGTGGCAACGGGAATGTCCTGCGCCCTAAGTAATAGTGCTTGGTGATTTCGTTGTAGGTTAACAGTTGGTCCCTGTACTCAGGAGCGGGAGATCCAGCCCCTTCAGGGAGTACACGGCACACTAATCCTCGTGCCTCCCTGTGCGCCACCTCGTTGAGGTTACGCGGGGCTCCCTCCACTGTCCCCATGTGCGCCGGGAACCAAGTAACGGTATGCGAAGTGATATCCCTACCCTGCAGCAGTCTGTTAGCCGGTTCCGCAACAAGTCCTCTCGAGAAGGCTGTAATCGCAGATCGCGAGTCGCTAAACACCAAAACTCTTCTAGAATCAATTAGTGCTAGAGCAATAGCCACCTGTTCAGCAACCCCTGGATCTTTGGTATAAATGGAAGCAGCATTTCTAACGCTCCCTTTGCCATCTACTACCACCACCGAATAAGCATTTTTACCATTAATCCATGCGGCGTCAACAAACGCAGACTCCTCCTCCTGATCCTTTGCCTCTCGTAACAAAGCCCTAGCTCTCGCGACCCGCCTCCCTACATTGTGCACGGGGTGCACATTCCGCGGAAATGGACGAACCATGATATTTGCCCTAAGGTTCACGTTCAACTCGTGTAGGGGCACCCTATCGTGCGACACAGCCACCGATTCTTCAATTGACTCTAATATATACCTACCCGGCGGTGTACCTAGCAACCGCTCCCTCTGTGCGGAACGTTGAGCCTCAGCAATTTCATCTAAAGCATTATGCAAACCCAGTCGTAACAACATATCGTTTGACGTAGTCATAGGCAGACCAAGCGCAGCCTTGATGGCTTTTCTGATTAATGCATCCAATTTATTTTTCTCCCCCCTATTCCAATTTAGCATAGCTGCCACATACGAGAAATGACACATAATAAATGCGTGAACTAAGCGCATTGCACCTTCTTCTCCTAAACCCCTATGCCTATTAGAGATCCTTCTTATAAGTCTTATGGCCTCCTCCGTTTTCTTGGTAATACGCTGAATGGTTCTAATGTTCGATCCGTTCGCTTCAAGTACAAAACCCAGGACCCTGATTGCTTCAACTTTGGGTATCACCGACCCTTCCCTAGTATGAATTCTAATGCAAGGCTCAACGTCCGGTACCCAACCCCTCGGCCTACGACCTAGCTTCTTAGATTTGAAGATCAACAACTCCGACTTTTTAGAGGAGCACTTGAGCCCCATGAGACCCAGATAGTCCTCAGTAAGCGTTACCACCTGCTGCAGCCTAGCCTCAAGCTCTCCATCACTACCACCGACACTCCATATAGTAATGTCATCCGCGTAGATAGAATAGCCAATATCCTGGACAGTGTCCAGTCTATTAGCCAACTTCGACATCGCCAGATTGAATAACATAGGCGAGAGTACGGATCCCTGCGGAGTACCACAGCAACCCAATTTAACGACTTCCGATTTTATCTCCCCAAACCTGAGACATGTCTTTCTATCCGTAGGGAAAGCCTTGACAAAATTGAAAAGCCGCTGCCCCAAATTCAAGTCCGATAGCACCCGTATAATGAAAGAATGTCGGATTTTATCGAAAGCTTTTTCCACATCAAGTCCAATTAGTGCCTTAGTATCCCTTGTTCGCCGGTCAAGGATCTGATGCTTAATCCTGATCATAGCATCCTGAGTCGAGAGGCCGGGCCGAAATCCTATCATCGAGTGCGGAAAGACCCCATTGCCCTCAACATAACGCGTTAGCCTATTTAAAATGGCATGCTCAGCGACTTTTCCCAAACACGACGTCAGGGAAATGGGTCTGAGATTTTCAAGCCCTATGGCCTTCCCCGGTTTGGGTATCAGAACAGTAGCTGCCAGTTTCCACTCTTCCGGGAAAGAGCCTTCCTTCCATAGGCAATTGATCTGCCGCGTAAGGAACTCAATTGACCCATCGTCTAAATTCCGCAGCATTTTATTCGTAATGCCATCCGGCCCTGATGCCGATCGACCATTAAGATTCTGCAGCGCCATCCTTATATCACTTTCAGTAAATTCCGCGTCCATAGCTGCATTTTCGTCTCCACTATATTCCAAAACCACATCAGGTGTATCGTGCCAGGTCTCCAACGGAAGGTATCTCTGAGCCAAATCCTTTAGCAACTCCTGCTCCGTGGAGTCCCGACACGCCTGATGGACCAGCTTACCTATCACAGTCCTCTGATTAGACTTAGTGTTTGTCTCATCTAGTAAATGTCTGAGCAAACTCCAGGCGCCTCCCCTCTTAATGCGACCATCAATAGAATTGCACACTTCATCCCATTGCTGCTTGCACAGTACCCGACAATGGTCTTCAATTTCCTGATTAACCACTGCTATACGCTTTCTAAGCCTTCTATTTAATCTCTGACCCTTCCATCGCGCTAACATCGACTGCTTTGCTTCCAACAAATGTGCCAGGCGACTATCCATGTGTTCCGTGTCAATATCGGTCTTAACCTCTTTAGTGGACGCCTCAACGTCACTTTTAAGCTGACTAGTCCACTGTTCCAAGGTCAACTCATTTCCCTCATCATCGATTCTCTGCTCTCTTCTTTTCCTAAATGCATCCCAGTCAACCATCCTGAATGTGCGCTCCTTTTTATTAGCCACTACCAAAGTAATCATAAGTATGTAATGATCGCTACCAAAATCTATATTAGAATTGGACCAGGACGAATCCACCACCCCCCGAACAAAAGTGAGATCAGGTGTCGAATCTCTACATGTCGACGTGCCACATCTGGTGTGGCACGTCGACATGTAGATGTGTAGACATGTAGATGTGTAGATGTAGATGTGTAGACATGTAGACCTTTAGATGTGGCCATTTCTACGTAGGGAAACGAGGCGGTGTATCAATCAGAGGCTAATGGAACATAAAAAGTCGTTAACCGGTAGATCGCCTTCTAATCTTTCATTACATTGCCAAGACTGCCAAGATTGTAACTACATACCTGAGTTAGATGAACGCGCGATATTGTACAGGCATAGAAATGAAGATACGCGTCTTACGGTCGAGGCTTGGCATATCTATAATGGTGGAAGTGCGTGCAGTCAGCCTTCGATTACCTTAGATAAGGAAGAGATCAATTGCCTTAACAGTTATCTCCCACGTAGACCGGCACATGCACCCCACTGACACGTGGTGCTACTATTCCAGAGCATGCGCAGATGAATTTTGTGTCTTTCTTTTTTTTCGCCTCAATGCTTCCTTCAGTTGACAGTCGGCGTTCGTGTTGTCCACTTCTCTTCTCTTGTGTCCGTGTTACCCTTTCCTTCATTATCTATATACAATGACCTTGCTCACATCACCACAGCTAGAGGACATGATTGCCTCATAGTCAGAAATACGTATGACATTAATTCTGCACGTATAGTTCGCAAATTACGAGGATGGGAAAACGGTTTTCGAAGAAAAAGTGCCTAAAATCTGAAATTCTCTATTTGAAGCCACGGGCATTCCACTGCAATAGAGATGCTTTCTTGACTTCCTTGCGGAAGGGCAGCGAGGAGCGGGCCACTGTGCTATGCGATGCTTTAAAGTGCTGGAGTCAGCGCGTCCATTACTCACAGTGCGCTACGAGCAGCCGGAGTGTCCATGTTGTCAGTAGTAGACGCATGACATTCGTGAGCGACATGATCACTGAAGCGACATTGGACTTTGAGTTGCGAGTCACGTGCAGTGGCTGTGGTGCGTGGCATGTCTTTGGCAGTGCCGGCCACATCTCACTTGATGAGGCATGAACCACTTTTTTCGTTGACGTTCGTGCTCTTATTGGAGACAGATGGAACAGGAGGCGGCGTTGCCGGACGAGACATTTCCGGAACCGGAAGAGGATTTCGTAGACTTTCGTTTCCGGGAGCGATGTCGCCTTATCGCCGCAGAAGCATCTCTGTGTCATGATAGGTCTCTAGCCATTTTTCTCAAGATTTTCTGTTCTTTTTAGGCATCAAAGTGGTTTATTGAGCAACGATACATAGAGAGTACCCCAAGATTGATTGATTGATTGATTGATTGATTGATTGATTGATTGATTGATTGATTGATTGATTGATTGATTGATTGATTGATTGATTGATTGATTGATTGATTGATTGATTGATCGATCGATCGATCGATCGATCGATCGATCGATCGATCCCGGAAATGCGTGGAGTACCTTAAGAAAGTTACTCGCATTAATACTTCGCGATGCATGGTTCTTTGCTATAGAAATCAAACTTGACCTGTATCACATCGATCCACCGCTTCCCTGATCATACACCGCACAGAGTGCACTAGACATAACGAAATTACGGTACTGATGTATTAGTGATCTTTATTGTCTCGTAAAAACAGGAGAGAATCGCAGGCCTTGCTGCTTGCCCCTAGCGCTGCTTGGACGCAACAGTTCAAAAACATGTCTTTCGACGCACTGCGTAGGCCGTTGAAGCTTTTTAGCCATTTTCTAGTGAATAGCACGAGTGAATGTTTTCAAGTAATCGAAAGAAAATGAAAATCGCTAGCAGAAGTCTCTCACAGTTTCTTCTTTCTTTTCTTTCTTTTTCAAGGCTTAGTTTCTGTTTCAGAAATGACACTCATATCTGTGTCTAGCGACCCGATTACATGTGCTGTATGCTTCACAGCTATGGTAATCACGTGTGCTCCAGAGAGCGGAGAAGATCGAAGAGCCAGTGGAGCTCTGTCGAGAGTCCCCGACCATTACCGATGAAGAAATTAGCGTTGTTCAGCATAACTTCGCGTTACCTCGGAGAAACAATCTCTAAATTGTTTTCTTATGAAACTGTATTATATATGGTTCGAGGTTCGCGCCTCTAGATAGAACGCACTTGACAACACAGCGCTAAAACAGACAAGAAGAAAGAAAGGAGGTAACTCCTTATTTATCCTCTATGTTTTATCGCTGTTTTATCAAGTTATAATGTTCACCAACTAGCACGAATTCGCTTCCTGCTCTAGACAGAGGGTAATAGTTCTTATATAAAAGAAGCCAACGCCAGCTGCAGCTCCCAGAAGGCTGCACAGTTCCAGAGATTGCGAATGTGCCCTGCGCGCAACCCAAGCGGTGCCTGTATGCCTGGTATCGCTGGGGTATAAAAGGCGCGATGGCAAGAACCTAGATAACGCAGCGGGCTACCGTTAAAGACCCCTCCGTCTTCTCGCGCTGCTTACAGCGAACTGACATGCCGGCGAAAACAATCGCAACCGAGCCTGACGGCGTCACGAGAGTGATACGCCTGCGACGGAGCTGTGCCCAAAGTGGCTCTTCGCTAAATCCTTCTATTTAAGCATTTCCTTCACATTTCTCGCCGGCTTCCTCCATGGGTGTGCTCATCCTAATTTTCTCTGGCCGGCAACTGCCTTCAGAGCTACTGTCTGCCGGTTGTGCCGTGTACTAGTAGTTGTGAAAACGTCTTTGTTGAGGAGCTTCACACTAAAAGCGCAGTTTTAACTCATCCGGCCTATCTGGCAATTCGGGAAGTTTTGAAAGGGTACTATACATACAAGTGCAGACACATGTTGATTTGTTTACTATATATACAGGCATTGTACGCTTCAAAAACCGGCGCGCAGTGAAGGATATCTTTTTTTGAACCGAAGAAACTCCTTTCGAGCCTTTCCTTTTACGCCGCCGATGTCCGATGGAATGTTATGGAATGGAATCAGCCCGTCAAACTGGGGAGAAAATAATACCGCCAATGTACAGTTTAATGTTTCTGATTTTTTTAATCTTTTGTCATTGTTTCATCCTTTGCAAGTTGGTCAATGCGTCATATATAGCTCCCCGAATACAGACGGGGACGCAAGCGGAACGACATAGTGCCACGTTTGAGGCGAGATTCAGGAAGGACAAGTCAGGCCAGAAGAGATTCCCTGGCCGGCAACAGTGGCATCGACAAAAGCCTGGACTTGTCCAATGTCTTCACTACTTCCCGTAAGCGGTAGTGTCAGAGTTCCTTTCGGTAACTTTTGTAGAAAACTATTGTTAGAATGGCCAGGCTGAGGCGTCCTCTCTAACGGTGTCCTTTACGATAGAAAAACAAAAAAAGTGTGCGTTAAAGTGCTGCGAACCCTCCCCCCTCCCCCCGAAAAAGAAAGAAACACGTCTCGTGAAAGTTTACAGCACGAGCAAGAACTCCGTTCCAAGTTTCCGCGGCGCCGTCGACTCCAGGCGCGCGCGTGGAGCATCAACAGCAAAGAAACACCGAGGCGCGCGTGCCCAACTGCTGCTGCCACGCGGTTTTGTCACGCAGAATTCTTCACGCCTCAAATATCCTCGCGTTTTCTGCCTACTCTAAATCACCGCACGCTTCTCTCTTCCGACTAACGCTCCGCGCACTAGCTTCCCCTTCAAGCCTCGGGGCTGACGAGGAAAATTATTGCGTGTAAGTTAGACTGATGCCTAACTCGCGTGCAAGAACCACACGTGTGAGGTTTCTTCGGCATAACTCGCCCTGAAGCAGTCTTCCTTTGGCACTTCGAGGAACGTAACGGGCAGGCAACACGGCATGCGACGGAAGCGAAGGGTATATACTGTCAGAAACTGAGACGATGGGAAAGCCTCGAGTCCGCGGTGGTGCCTGAAATGCAAAGTTATCGCTCTAATTTGTTGTTTCACGCCTATTTCGGGGCGCTAGAGAGAAGCGGGATGTTTTCTAGACGCCAATGAAAGCATCTTCTATATTGAGGCGTGCGCTGAGGCCCCAAACAAACGTACCATCTGTTCTTCTCAGTATGAAACTGCATATCTTTTCCTTCATCAAAATAGATTAAAACCGCCTTTAAACTTTCCATATATATAACACAGCTCGTAAGTCCTGTACTAGTAATAGCTGTGCCAAGTCAAATAATCCGTGGACTGTCCATGGAAACCTAATCCCGGTAGACTGGTTAAGCAAAATTTTCTTAGCTGGTAAGTGTGGTTACGTGCATGCATGAACCGTTTGTACCCAGACTTAATAAAATTTTCTAGAGGCGTTCTTGTATGGCTGACTGAAACTCAGCTCCACTGTGACCGAATACGATATTGCTGAAATTTGGTTTACTAAAGGGGCTTGTGTGCATGCGTGCACGCGTTTTTATGTACTGGTATCAGTATTTTCGTTTGTGTTAATGCGGCCTTGACGTAGTGCTTTTCACAGGGTCGAATTAAGCTTATATCAACTCGGTCACGCCGATTCACCCCTTTCGTGTGTGCTTTGCGCGTCGTTTGAGCTTCGTCTTCCAAACCTGAATCCTTTGTGCGATCATGGTCAAAATCTGTTTTGATGCGTGCGGCTCGCTGAACACCTAGAGAAACCGTCCCGCGAAAGAAAAAAGTTTTGTGAAACGCGAAACCGGAAACGACTGAACTCAATCGAAGCGGCCAAACCTAAGCATGCGAATGCTTCAGCAAGCATTTCGATAGCAGTTACACTCCGCTCATTGAGGTCATCGCCCATAAACAATTCTCGGGCATCAGATTCTCCCTCATCTCATTCGCGTCATAAATTACAACAGCGGTATTACCCTCCTGCTGCATACCCTGATACGACTTCTCGATGGTGAGCCCTCATCACCCTTCAAGGAAGGGAGTGGCTTCCCGGTGTAGCACAGGAAGGAAGGCGCTCCGGCGGAAGCGGAAGCGAGATTCAACTCCGCCAAATCACTGCAGTTATGCGCGCACGGTGTGTCCGCTCGATGGTATTCCGCATAAGCACCTGCAGGACAGCCATGACTCAGTCTATTGCCATGTTTGACCTAATAACTGTTATGCTCAACTGCACCCTCTGCGAGGAAATTATGTCACGTGGTAGTGACGTTAAAGAACACAGTAGCAGTACTGTGAAAGACAAAACTAGCTTTTATTGGGCGAACCTGTGCCCACAAAACAGGCTACACTTAAAGCGCAACGATAGCGGCGAACACAGTCGGCGATCGTCGAAAATCTGATCAGCGGGTCAAGCGCGTCGGCTTTTATAGATCAGCCGTCGAATGTTCCAGATTAACCGATGGGACCCACGTGTCTTCCACAAAGTTCTACACTATTCGCGTCGCGCATACATGCAATAAGATTACACAAGTTGCGGTAAAAGACAGTGGACGGAACCATCGATAACATTCCAGAAACTTCTTTTACATGCAGGCGCGTCCTGCGCTGCACGATAACATTTGTTAGGCGGCTAAACGTGGTCGCCCGATAAAGATAAGTACACGTGTCAATAAATATAAAATACGAGGGCGAATCAGAAAGCCTTTGCCCTAATGTTTTAGCCAAATTACGACTGTGAATGCGAAGTCAACATAGCCATTCCCAGCCGTGGACCTTTCTTGGACCAGCCGGGCTTTATGTGCCGGTAGCTCCGCGGCACGGCGCTGCTGTTAGTAGTTGAAGATGGCGGTTGTTCTTCACACGTCCACGGAGCGTGAAGCAAGGGCCGAACGCCCATCGATATCAATAGGTAAATGCCGCCCACGTCTGGAGAAAGGTGTTTCGCTTTGAAAAATGTGAAGTGGTGGTGTTGCGATTCACGTGCAACGATGAAGCCAAGACAGCAGTCCGATGGTGGTTTCGCAGTCAGCCGAACGAATTCTACCACAGGGACATCTCAAATTTAGTACTGCGATGGGACAAATATCTGAACAGGTGTGGGGACTATGTGGAAAAATAGTGCAAGGAACGTAGAATGGTACCTATATTTGTAATTACCTTTATGTACCTCATTTTGGCTAATAAATTAGGACAAATGCTTTTTATCCGCCTTCGTAGAAGCAAAAAAAAAAAACAACAACAACAAAGGAAGCGGCGGAATCAGTGTAAAGCAAATCTCTATGCACAATGGGAAGTAAAAACTAAAGAAATAAAGAATTAAGTAACCAGTAGCTGCACTGAGCCATGTTTTTTGAGCAAACCCCATTCACCTGCAGACGTTTCTTTATCATTCCTGTCCAGTGATTCAAGTGTGTGGTGTATGTGACGTCAGCGGTGTTGCACTTTTTTATGTTATCTTATTTTTTTACTGGAATCACTAACAAGAGGGCTTAGACATAACATATCTCTGCATTGACGAGGCAGACCAACGCCTCATAGAGGTAAAAGCGGGCATTTCCGGGTAATAAATTTCTTCGGTTCTACGTGTCAAAACCACGATCTGATGTGAGGCACACCTGGGAGTCTGAGGAATAAATAAAACGGCCTGGGGTTCTTTAATAGCCCCTAAATCTAAGTACACGAGCATTTTTTGCATTTCTCGTATATCGAAGTTCGGCCGCCGCAGCCGGGATCGAACCTGCGCCCTCAAGCTTAGCAGCGCAACATCGTAGCTACTAAGCTGCAGCGATGGGTATCCTTCTTTGTTCGTTACTACATGCTGCGAAGTTCACTAATATAACTCAGTGTAAGGCGTTCATCGCGTTATAGATTAGCACTACAAAGCCAAGGCGACTATGACTGAGAAATGTCTAGGTCATGTGCATGCAGCAAGCTGTCGCTCGTCGATAATGTTTTTTTTTTTTCTTCTTGTTCTCGTTCCGCGTATTGTGTGAACTGCCGTTTAAAATAATAACCTTCAGTTTTATTGCCCTAGGGTCTTGCTTTCTGGTCACAGTTCGACCTTCCTGTTCCGGAATTCTAAAAAACGTCACTCCAATGCCATACAAATGCCATAAAAATTGTCACACGCAAAATGTTGATGAAAGTATAAAATAGACATCTATATTCCTTTTTTTTTTCACTTGATCTTCAAAGTGCAGACTGTGTGGCAGTGACACACGCAGTTCAATCGCTACCTTTCTTTCCAACCCCGTGATCCTCGAAACGGCGTCCATGTGAACCGTGTCGCCAGGCCCCGCCGCAAAGGAAGGAAATTCCACGAGCCACGCGTAGGAAGACGCGCGCAGACGGGTCGCGATCGGCGCCATTCGTGCGCATTGCGCGCTTCCTGAAAGGCGGCCGTCGCCCCGACGGTGCGACACGGCGGCGGCGGCGCCCTCGGACGTCCTCTAACGACGTCCGCGACGCGAGACAGGCGCGCTGACCCTCGGGGGACGACGCGCATCTTGATTGCGGCCGGAGGAACAAAGCGGCGTCGGCTCCTCGCGACGCGTCGCTCCTCCGGGAATGGCGGCCGATCGATCCGCTCGAGCGTCCACCGACACTTCCGGATGGAAGCGTCGCCTGGCAAGGGCGTCCCGCACTGACGAAACGCCTCCCAGGTGTTGTCAGGCAGCACAATCAACCTAGTGATAAAGACCCGGAATACTAAGTATTGCTTCGTTTATTTGAGTGCAGAAGGAGATATTAGTTTATGAGCCACTTTATTATGTCACCCACGTTTGATAAGAGCTGTGGTGGGGTGAAACCACATACAAGATTACAATGTGATGGGGTGACTCCAAACGACTAGGCCGAGCTTTCGGTGCCGACTTCCATGGTGACACTCGTGTGCTTGTGACTCGTGTCACAGTGTGTGTAGTGTTTGTTGTTGTCTTCATGTTGTTGTTTTTTTTTCTTTCCTTTTCTCTTTCCTGAATAGTGCTTTGAACTTTGGGATAGCCTGCTCTAAAAAAGGCTACTTTCTAACTTTTATTCAGTTAAAAAGAAAGAAAGCAAACATTGGTGAAACAAAACGACTACCGCTACTCCCTGTGGCATGAGTAATATGACAGTGCGACATTGACACCAACATACTGTGTTCGTAGAATCAATCATGTGTACATGCGCGAATGCGACAATATGCCACCTCATGCAAAGTTATCAAATTTGCGCACTATAAGGCGTAGGTCTATAGGCACGAATATTGAACGGAGCAGTCGGAGCCCGATATAACACATTGTCTGGTTTTCTTTGGTTTGTCACCTATTGATAAACTGATGCTAAAATTTTCTCGACTTGGCGTTATTGTTGTATTTTGGCAGACCACTTGTTGTCTTGTATAATTTAACAGCGCGCACTATTATGTGCTAAATTTACCGATGAGCAACTTAGCAGCTATTGATATATTGGTATCACAATGATTTAAAATAAATAGTTGACAGGAGCTATCAGGACACTGAATATTCGCCATAGATGTTTCACTGTGACCTGGTGTGCCTGAAAATGTTATGTTACAGCCGCGGATTTTGTTTACGTGCGCTTGTGAAGCGAGCTACTGGTGCAACCTGAGACGCAAGGAAGTTGGATTCAGGTGTAGCACAAGCGCTGCACTCAACTCTTTCGGTCTACGAATCTCTACAACTCAGTTGTTCGACGCAGTCGCCATCCAATAACTCATTTGACCAGCTCAGTTTGCGCTGTCAAAACGCTTCACGATTTTATCAACCATGTAGCCCGTCTGAAAGTTCGCTTCTTTTATTCATTTACAAAATCCATCGCCGGGTTTCGATGCACATTACAGCAAGGAAACAACGACATCGGCCGGCTGTTACTGACGACACGCCCGTACCTCGAAGCAGCGGGCTGCCACTCCCTGCGCGCCTGACTTTTGACTCCGGAAGGCCCACATCGTCCCGAGGCAGTGGCCGCACAGACTGTGGACACCAATGCCAGCATATCAATCGGCGCTCATCTCGCCGGCGGTGCGTTGGGCCGAGAGGCCGGGCTCCACCCGCCGTGTATACCCGCCGGTGGCGGTGTGCTCTGGAGCGTGGCGAATGCCCGGCGCCGCGGACTGGCCGCAACCAGCCGATGATTCCAGGCCTCGCTTCCTTCCTGCGTGCAACGCTACCCGTTGTGCAACGCGCGCGACCGGCCAGCCGCAGGTGCAACGCTTTGCGGCCAACGCATCACTTCGTTCTCTCCAGCGCCTCTTTTTTCTTTTCCCCACGACCGGGCCGTCTGTTTGCCTTTTTGCTTTCGTGTGGGGACCGGCCTCTGTTTTCCTCTTTCAATAGAACCGCTACGCTCCTGGCGTCGTCGCGCCACTTGTGTACCTGCCCCGGTGCTGCTACCGATCTACGCGCATAGAGCGCACCAAACGGAACCCGCATCTTGCGAGCGCTGAGGTGGCGTGGCGCAATCTTCGGGGTCGGCGTCCCCGCTCCTTATCGATAGCATTGTCCACCCCGAAGAGGTATGCCACAGTTAACGGGGCCGGATAAGTGGGTTCGCACATTTTTTTCCGTAAGGTGCACCCAAGCAGTCCTTCGTGAGGCTTCTGCGTCGGGTTTATGGACAAGGTGCTCCTATCTCTCTTTCTAATCAAAACTCCACAACATAGTCACGCGAAAGTTTTTGTCTACACTCGTGTTTACCAGCGTGAACGTATGCGGGCCGCAGGTGCCTTCGTATACGTGCACGAAGGCGCCTGACGTACACCTCTAGCACTCGCAGGCGTGTACGTGCGCTTGTGTCATTGTAGTTGTCCGATTCAGTGAAGCATGAGACTGAGAGCAGTGGGTCAGTGAAATGTTGTCAGAAGCGCCAGTCCAGTAGACCTCTTTGTTATGTGCCCGCATTGTCTGTTCGGTTCCAGTCACGCTTAGCGTTACACATGCGACGCACCGTAGGTTGCTATCGCCCATTGAACATGACGCAAGATGACAGCAAAAAACTTAAGTGGACAGGGAGGGACTGTTATCGTGAGTGGGAACAGCAATGTCGGGTCTTCGGTAAACTCAGGTTACATAATGTTGCCCGATGACAAACAAACAACTGAGTCGGTGCCGGAAGCCGGGAGTACCGTGTTTATTGGTGAAATGACCCCTTCTGAGGGCAAATTGCCCTCTCCGAAGTTCACTTGCCACGTGACGCTTTGTGGCAGAAGGGACCATCTACATTCGCCTCCAAGGCCGTGGGTGGTGGCGCTGGCTAACACACCTAGGCTTAACTCTAGTACGCATTCATAAATACCCAGCAAAGTGCACGGGGAAAACGGCCCCGCGGTAGCTCAATTGGTAAGAGCATCGCCCACGTAATGCGAAGTCGGAGGTAAGTATACTATCTGCTGCCAGTTGTCTTTTCGTTAACTTTCATTTTCATTTGTTTATAATTTACACATTCTGAATAAATAAGCATTTAATTCTTCTTATGCTTTCTTTGTTGTCAGTATTTGTTGGGTTATATGCTTGTGACTTATAAAAACAAAATACGGGACCCTCGGTTCCCCTTCTTATTGTAATTAGGAACTTGTTACTCCTCTCTTGACATTCAGGTAACCGCTCACTTGAAATATACTGTGGCTACACGTGAATAGCTCTTGCAAAATATTTCTTTTAATTCATGTGCAAATTCACTTGTCCTTAGATCAAATTTTTAATTTGATATACGAGTATACACTTGAGAAACTCGCTTCGGCATGAATGGACAGAAAGATCTAAAGTCGGGGCATACAGGGCATACGTTGCAGGGTATACAGGACATACGTTACAAAAACATCTTCGTAATGTATTATAAGATGAAATCAAAGGCTACTTATCCAGTTCTATTTCATTTTTGGAAAAAACAACTCATTGAAATTACCGTTGACAATGACGCGGGCGGTTGAAACGTTTCGTTTTCGCTCGACCCTGCGCCGCCCGCGCTTTCGCGTTTCAGTACTTTCCTGATCGCGTAGTGCTGCGCTGGTTTTGCTGGCTCGCGAAACTCGCACAAACTGCAAATAGCAGAGAATTCAACTTCCATAGGATGTCGCGGGATGCGCGAACGGTCCGCGCCACTTGACCAAAAACCAACTGCAGCGGCGAATCCACCGATTTTTCCTGGCCCTGTACCGCCGTCTGTCGGGCGCTGTTTTACTCACCGACGGCAGCAAAGGGTGGCGTATGCAACGTCACCACTCCTCCGAACGGATGGCGGGATATTTTAATTTTGAAAAAGATATTCGCACCCTTCAGATGAAATTTCCTCGTAAACTTAGCCTTGTCTTGGTACGCAACAAGCATTGCGATGTTTCTGGAATGGTATGTAAACAGTACACCCGACTTAGTATATGCCTGTAGTGTCCCTTTAACGACGTATTCGAGCACCTAATGCCCTATCTATTTCATTATTTTTTTTCGTTCTCGTTTTCTTTCAATCTTTATTTATCTCTTTCATTCTTTCTCTCGTTCCTTTTTGTTCCTTTTTTTTGTTATTTCGTTCCTTCTTTTGTTATTTCATTCGTACTTTCTTTATTTCGTTTCTTCATTCATATTCAGTCATTGCATTTTTGCTTGCTCACGGGTGTATGAGCCATTGCAACGAGCCACTTAACGTTTTCGCCTTAGATAGATAGATAGATAGATAGATAGATAGATAGATAGATAGATAGATAGATAGATAGATAGATAGATAGATAGATAGATAGATAGATAGATAGATAGATAGATAGATAGATAGATAGATAGATAGATAGATAGATAGATAGATAGATAGATAGATAGATAGATAGATAGATAGATAGATAGATAGATAGATAGATAGATAGATAGATAGATAGATAGATAGATAGATAGATAGATAGATAGATAGATAGATAGATAGATAGATAGATAGATAGATAGATAGATAGATAGATAGATAGATAGATAGATAGATAGATAGATAGATAGATAGATAGATAGATAGATAGATAGATAGATAGATAGGGGAGGGAGGGGGGGGGGAGTATATGTTCAACTTAAAAAGACGAACGGGGGCGCTGCGCTGCGGAAGCCATCAGATCACGCAGTTCCGGGAGAAATACTATTTTCACCGAATAATACAGCATCAGACAATCGTTTATCTGGGACCCAAGTCTGCGCATATAAATTTTCTGCATTTAAACTTACAAAATAAACTAAATAATAAATACATAAGATAATAATTTCTTTGCGGGGGAAAACCGAAGACCCCTGCGGTGGTTTTCATCGATAAAAACAGCTTAACTTTCCTTTTTTCTCTCCCTCTTTCTTTGTGGCGCCCTTCAGTAGGTGCAATGTATGCTTCATAATGTGAAGCCATTCTAGGACTCGATGAATTCAGCTCGCATAAAGCAAATACAGCGACACGTTTCTAGAGCTTTGGTCATTTATTGTGAAGCACAGACACGTAGACCCGAATGCGAGAAAGCGAGGCGACCCGGAAATCAGACCATGTAGATACCTTCCTGCGCATAATGCGCAAATTGAAAGCACAAATCTGATTGGACGAGTGTGAAATAACCTCGGGCGTTCGCACGCTACTCCTTCCGGACACACACGGGGTGGGGAGGCAGTTTTAATTAAATTGCCCATTAACTCAGCACGCGGAAGTGAGCGGCCCTCCTCCTCCCAGCCCTGCTACCTTCATTGCCTCTGCCGTCGCCGTCCCAGCTGGCTTGGCGACGACGTCCTCACAACAACGGGTCTCTGTTTAATGGCCTCCGGCTAACGACTGAAGCGCTTCGCGGATGCTTAGCGCATTTGGTAGATTTGCATTTTGAGCGTGACACCCTACGCGGCGCTCGCGAGAACGGGCTCTCCCTGCGGGAATCCCCACACTGTCACCGTTCTTCCGGCTGACGCGGCTCTTCTACAGCCGTTGGTCTATTCTTGCTGGTGGGGTGTTAGAAACAGCACTTGCGCTGCCGTTTCTTATGCAGCCAAGCAACTTAGGAACTGTTTGAGCCAAGCGAACTAAAAGTAACTGAAGAATAAAACTGAATGCAATGAATTGCTGCGTTTTTAGAGCAACAATGCTTCATTCCTTTAACGAGCTTCATATAATCGGCAATCTCCTACCCACCTTTACGTTTAGGCTCACAAAATTTGTCAAATAAATATAAAAGGAGATCAACACAGCTAGTAGGGCGAGTTGTTTCAGCACTGCAGACGTGTAAATGTGTCTGGGAGTCAAGGATTAAGAAAACGGCAAGGCGCACTTAGCGCATAAATCAGTAGAAAGCATGCGCGCTACGTGTGTCTTGTCCTTCCTTTCGTCCTTGCCTCCTAGGTGCATTTGCGTGACTGCAAAGCGAGATCGCGGTGTTTGAAGAGCATTGTAGCTTGCTTATTTCAACAAGCTACCCATTCTCTCTCACAGACCATTCCGTTTTACTTCGGGCTCAGACCACGGCTATTGTCGAATGAAATGACACTGAATACGGTTACTATGTAACGAGACGAGCATCTATTCTTACTGAAGAAACCAAAAGTCAAAATGGATAAGTTCTTGTGCAGCACTGTTGAATGTCTTTTTAATAACGTAACTTGGTTTTAGTAAGCACCGATGAATGCATAGTGAGCACAAACGGATTATTTCGTTTTCATTTTCAATGCATAGTTTCAGGGCCCGTATTCAAGAATAGTTATTACGCTAGAATTGTTCGTAAGTGCGAATATCAGCCAATCCTGGTTCCTGCCCTCGTATTTCCACTCAAGTAGCAAACTTAACGCATGGGCCGTCTGAATGCACACGTATCGCAAAGTGTTACTACGTTCTCAGTCGGCCTCAAGTGGGCATGGTCCCGCGCTCCTCTGGTCAAAAAACAAAAGAGTGTGTACACCTGTTGTTTGTTTGTCTGTCTGTCTGTCTGTCTGTCTGTTTGTTTGTTTGTTTGTTTGTTTGTTTGTTTGTTTGTTTGTTTGTTTGTTTGTTTGTTTGTTTGTTTGTTTGTTTGTTTGTTTGTTTGTTTGTTTGTTTTACCTGCCATCTCTCACTCCCTTTCTCCTTTATTGTTTAGTATTGCTTCGGGTAGTGATCAGACAACGGCAGTTGGCGCCTTGCTTCACACCTCCCGTTCTATATATATCTTCGCCAGGGGCCCTAACCAGGACTATTGCGCATAACTAGATCTGCAAACTCAGGTTGCCGGGACAAAGGATAAAGTGGAATTATTCGATCACTGCATTTATTCTTGAAGCTATATGCTTTAAAGCTTGTCGATGCGGAGCCTAACGCTATTATCTTTGAGCCCCCCCCCCCCCCCCCTCTCCAAGCAGGCACGCATACTGCGCAGTTTGGGCCACATAAGGCTTAGCCACTTTAATGAAACTGGTGAGCAAAAGGTGGATATAGCAGATGAAGAAGGCAGGCTCTTTGGGCCTTATGCATATACCGGAGCACCCCTGCAGCAGCCATAGAGAAGCAGTGTAATTTGCATACTTGACATGACTGTCAGCGTCAAGCCAAATTTTCGTCAAACAAGGTGCTAGGCCAAATTGCATATTCAGATATGCATATTATTTTATGTTTCCATGACAAAATTCAATAATGCGGATGAAAACGAGGACGCAACAAGAAATGGAGAAAACGAGGGCTGACATGATCAACCTTTCTTCGTTTCTGTAGTTATCATAACTTTATTTCGTAAGTTACTTCTACAGTTTCGTAACGCGAAAGCGTCGTCTGTCAGAGCAAAGGAGCGGGAAGCCCCTGCAATAGGCGCCCCAAAGTTCATTCAAGCCAGCGCGCTGAGCAACGGAAGTTCGAACACTGGGATGCTGCACCAGCTGTTCCGCAGTAACCGGTTTGTCTCGCGCATCCTCACAAACAATAGTTCCTGTCTCTGTATTTGTTTCTATAATGCAGAACGTGCACGTGTCAGTGTCGTAATTCCATTCGTCCTTCCTTCGTGCTCCTTGCGATTGTTTCGCTTACAGAGAATTGAGACGTCAAAATTTCTGCTTTATGTCCGGGCATAAACAGCAACGTGAAAGATTTGCTTTCTGCTTTCAACTGTAAAGATATTATTTCTATTACATCAGTGCTATCTAACAGTTCAGAAAGCTGTTAAGGCATTTTATGAAAGTTTTTAATGCCATTTTTCTTTATTAGCCGGCAGTTTTAGCTTTGATCTCTGCATAACGTTGCGCATGACAGATGGCAGCTGTGTGGAAGTGGTCGCTAGTGCTTTGTTTCCCTGGTGCTCGTAAAAATATGACGCTTCCCTAAGCATTTCGGCTGCCACCTAAACAACCGTCGGCTAATGCTGGCGCCCTTTGCTCATCACCGCTAGCATTGCATATCGTTTCCTGTCTTCGCAAGTGACCCTGTATGCAACTGCAGAGTCCGTGAGGAAGCTCCTTCCCTGCTGTGTAGCCTGTTTTTTTGTCTCTATTCTGCCTTTGTGCCAGGACTGTCTGTGTTGCGAACCTAATGCAGCATCCATTTTACGACACGAGCTTAAGCAAAATATCAGTAAATACTGTAAGCTCATTCTTATGTTCTTCGTCCTTTTTAATGATGATGATGATGATGTCCTTGATGAGTTTGGCGCATGCCCACTCACGAGGATTGGCCAAGAGTCGGGCAGACTTTGGTTATGTGTTCAGGTAACAAATTAAAAAATGTGTAATTCTGTTGCATAAATTTAAGCGAGGAAAATTCAAAACGGTTCAGTAGACTGTCATTCAATCAAGAGAAAAAATTACATATGATATAAATGAGGCAATAAAGGAGGAACACAAAGAATAATACGGTCACCAATGAAATCTGTTTGATTCAATAATGAATTTTTCTAAGGCGATGCACACATTCCTGTGCGAGTGCCCAAGCACAGACACTCCAAAAGACAGCAGTACCAGAGTGTTCAATGGCAGGCCGAGCTGTCGCACTGTAATTTCTAAGGTCATTTTTCCCATGGAGGAGAAACACCGGCATTCCAGTAAGTAGTGCTCGATCGTCTCTAATGAGTTGCAAAAATGGCACAATAGGGATATTGCCAGACCAGATCGGTGCATGTAAAAATTTAGAGATGGGGCTCGACAACGCAGTCTCGTTAACGTGACTTCCGTTTGTCTTGTTTTGCAAAATTTCCTGCTCCAAGGGAATTGTAAGTGGTGTCGTTCCAAGGATGATTTAAGACTTCATTTTGATGTTAAAAGTATGTATCTTCTGAACCTGACAAACGTGATATAACCCATCATTGGAAGAAGGGTAAGCACCGAGCCGCTGATAGAAGCCTTGGCCAATTTGTCTGTCACCTCATTCATAAATATGCCTTTGTGCCCAGGCACCCATATTACTCGTAAACTCCGAAAATGACTTGGAGCCAGTCAGCACAAAGTTTTTAATATATGTGACTCGCCGGGAGCAGTAAATGAGGTGCACAGTGACAAAGAATCTGTGATTATTACTGCGGTTGTCCTGGAAGATTGTAGCTTTCGTAAAGCTAGGACAACAGCTAGGAATTCGGCTAGATATATTGGAGCGAAGCCGGGAAGCCGAATAGAAAAAGACCAATCCAATGATGGTGAAAAAATTCCAACTCCTGCCATTTCCTCACTCTGCGAAACATCTGTTGCTCTAATTACGTTAGTGTGGAGCTGATTCAAGTGATCCTGGAGTAAGCCGTTAAGAATATGCTAAATAAGCTGCTTTGCATTATTTGGGTATAAGCCATCATAAGTAATAACCAGTGAATTTGATATGCTGTTTGCCGTGATTACATCATTTATATTTACATCTAACGGATTCAATAACGATAGGGACATAATGACTTGGGGCGTGTGAAACCGTGGCCATTTTACTCCAAAAAATTGCTCGTTGCTTGATAAAGATGGACTAGCTGGGACCTTTTTAGCGGGAAATCATAGAGCCTTATGAATGTTTGAATGGGGAGTATTTTAAATCTCATTTCAAGGGAAGGTAATCATGATTCCTTGTAGAGCACAACGTTGGCTACAAACTTTGGTAGCCCCAGACAAGCGAAGCGCCTCCCGTTCCAGCAAAACTAGTGGACGCAGCATGTAAGCCATGGCGCCGGAGAATAACACACAGCTGAACTCTAGAATATGTCGGATATACATGGCGGTAAATCATTATGAGTGTGTCTCTACACATGTCCCATTAATTATTGCTTATCCTTCTTAATATCCCCGTTGCACGAGAAGCTTCTGAAGTTATATGTTCAATGTGAATGACGCCAATTAAGATTTCCATCATAAATAATTCCAAGCTACTTCACTTTTTCCACTTGTGGGATAGTGGAATGGCGCTATGAAAGGGATATGGTAACTGGGTCTTGTAAGGAAAAGACAAGAACGGCACTCTTATTTACATTTAGGGACAAGCGAATGTTGTCCAGCCATGCTTCTAGCTCGCATAAGTATTCCTGTAAGCATTCGTACAGTGACTGAATATTACTTGCTGAAGCAAAAAACGCTAGATCATCAGCGTAAACGTAGGTGCTTATATTCTGATGATAAAGAATGGAACTGAGTAGGATGTTAAACAACAGCGGGGACAGAACTGTGCCTCGAGCAACCCCGTGCGTTTGTCTGAATTTTCCCGATGAAATTCCACTTTCTGCACAGTAAAACTCCCTGCCCTGCAAGAACTCAGCAGTCCACGTCACGAAGTTGTCAGGCAATCCAATATCCTGCATCCTCTTTATTAATATATGGCATTCCACACTATCGTATGTTTTATAAATGTCTAATGTAACTAGAGCTGCATATTGTTTTTTGGTAACGAGCAAATTGAATTCGGCTTTTCAGGTCGACATATGCACACCAAATTGACATCCCTGGTCTAAATCCAATTTGGCAGGGGCTCAATAATTCTCTTGTGGTCACAAACTTAACCCTACGTGCGTTTAATAATATTTCTATTCATTTTACAAAATTTGATGTTAGAGAAATAGGCCGAATATTGTCTAGAACATACCCTTTGGTTTGGTCTTTCGGCAGAGGAATCACCTTCGCAATTCTCCACACAGGAGGGATCCATGCATATTGTATTGAATAATTTACGGCATATAACAACCTGTTAGGAAAGACTACAAAGAGAAGTTTAATTATCTTGGTAGCGAGTCCATCGGGACCTGGGGCTGCAGCTGGTAAATAGGAAATAGCTTGGGACCATTCTGACATAGAACACTCTTCGAAGTCTTCTGAAGTGCTCTGTCCATGAGGAGAGAAGGGAAGAGAGGTAGCGTATCGGGTCTCTACCCCTCTTGCGATTACACGTAGAGAGTCAGCTTTTTCACTGGTGGTTAAAACTACCGACTCCCAGTTCAAAGGACGTGGAATTATTTTTAGGATCTTAAAAACTGAAATAATGCGTGCTTATTATTTGCTTTTGAAAGGAATTCGAAGGAATTTGAAGGAATTCGAGGCATTGTAATCGTATTTTGCCTCAGACATCGTTCTTTTAAATGTTCCAGCAATAAATTTATAGTTGCTCCAGTTTTTCGGAGACTGGTTATGCATGAGTTGTTTCCATGCAGTTTTACGTCGCTTGTAGTCCCGCGAGCAATCTTCATTCCACCAATTTTTAGAAGCAGTGTTTTTGCGTGCATTTAACTGGAACTCTGATCTTTTGTGCGAAGTATCTAGGATTGTGCAAATATCCTCAGCTTTCAATGAATAATTTTCAGTTGATTTAAAACTGGTTTGCAAGAATTTTTTTAATGTACGGTAATCCCCCAAAGAGTGGATTCGAGCCTCCACGGTGGACTGAGGACCTACCACTTCAAGCACAACTGGAAACTGATCACTGGTTGCCCCGACATTCACCGTTTCCCATGCGGATGTGGAAAGACATAGACCCAAAAATGTAAGATCCAGCCCAGATCTAAACTGTCCGCGAAGAAATGTAACTGATCCCGAATTTTCACATGAAAAGTTATTTGTTATTTCCCAGTCCCATAGACGTTTTCTGCACTGGTCTGTCCTGGATCCCCATGATAGATGATGAGAGTTGAAGTCACGAGCCAAAACTATAGCTTAACCGCATTTTGCTGTGACCGAGTCTAGTAGGCGTGTATCCTGCACACCCGAGGGAAAGTATATATTGACAAACGAGAAAGGCCTACTGCCAGGAAGAGTAATTTCTACTACTAGAATTTCACATGCTGGAGACATCAGCTGGAATGATATGTTTGCCCTGTGGCAAAACTTGCTTGAGACCATAATTAATAGTCCCGCACCTCCAGACGGATTCGCTAGGCGAAATGACCTAAATTTGTGCAGAGAAAATTGTTTTTCAGGGGATAACCAAATTTCTTGCAGTAAAATTACATTTGGAGAAATTTGAGAAGATAGAACGTTTAAATCAATAGAAGCAGCGAATATTGATTCGCAGTTCCACTGCAGCACCCTCATCTACCTTCCAGCGATCTACCTTCCTCATCTACCTTCCAGTACCTTCCAGCCTCCTCCAAGATACTAAAAATTATAGGGTTTTACGTGCCAAAACCACTTTCTGATTATGATGCACGCCGTAGTGGAGGACTCCGGAAATTTGGTCCACCTGGGGATCATTAACGTGCACCTAATAAGTACACGGGTGTTTTCGCATTTCGCATCCACCGAAATCCTCCAAAATATTACATTTCGGGTTGACTTCAGGAAGAATTTTCTTGGATTTACTAACTGAATGTGAAATAGTAGCCTCAAGGGGGCAAACATTTCCTTTTCTGTGCCCTCACATCAATTTCCATGTTTGAGGTATCTTAATAGTCAAGCTTGTCTGGGTTAGTAGTTGCCTTGTTTGAGGAACCTATAACAGGCCTGACTTTCTCTATTCATGTCAGAGTTTGATGGCAGAGCAGTAGCACTCGGTAATAATTTTTCTAACTTTGAGGATACCAGTCCATTAAAGCATTCCGTGACGCTTTCTACAATGGGCTCCATAATTTTAGCCATAGACTTTTCAATAGCTTGTGCGATTACTTTTGACAGGCTTCCATCAAGGGAAGCCTGGTGTCATGCTGTCAGACTCGCATAACCACGGGCTCTTTCCTTTACCGCCGCAATGGCCTCTCGGCGTGAGCAGCGCCTTTTGTCCATAACTTCCAGTATTTGGACTTCTTGGGTTCTAGCAGGGCAGTTTTAGCAATCAGCGTTGCTGGCTTCACCGCAGAGGCAGCAAGAGTCCGACTCGGCCGAGCAATCACTAGCAGAATGGCTCCCGCCGCAAACGCAACAACGAAGGCTGGATTTGCAACCACTCATGCTATGACCACAGCGCTAACAATTGCGACATTGTAATGGACGCTAGGCAAGAGCGTCCACTCTGAATATTAGAGGCCAGACTTTTATCTCACTAAGGTGAGATGTATCTGCAAACGTGGCAATTACTCACTCAGTAGGGACACGTGTATTGTCTACCATTCTGTTGCACCGGTAAACAGCAATTACTCCAGCCGCCGAGAGATTTTCTAGAGTCTCTGCCGGACTTAAAGTGGAGTCTACACCACGTCTATTCCTTAGTGCAGGCAAGATGCGGGGGAATGAAGGCACTCACTTGCATCGATCCGAATGATGAGCACTTAAGTAAGTCGTACACACATTCCTGGTCTGGCAAACGGCATACAATCCCACCTCTGCCAAGCTGTCGTACATCAGTGATGTGCAAGTAGAGATGCGCTGCCGCCTGAAGTTCCGCCTGCACTGCCTTCGGGTTGTTGAGCCGCATGGCTCCTCCATGCAAAGGCACCAGCGCCACAGTAATGCTGCTCACCCACTACGAAAGAAAGCTTCAAGAGGCATTTGATCAGGTGGTAGGGAGGCCGACCAAGGCGGAGATCGCCCCGGGCTGTCCCTTGGAGAATTTTTTGACATTTGTGGCACTGTCTCCATAGCAGACAATATAAATTTATCTTAAATCCCTGCTTGGTATCTACAAAACTAGACTAAGTCCACCCGAAACTTAGCCAAAACTTCGAGAGCTGACTGTTGCGATCCGAACACCAGCTTCTCCGATGGTATTATTATTATTCTTATTGCATATAATCACCAATTTTACGGACCTCATTTTCTTCAGTGGTTTCTGTCCCGGAGCTGCCAAACAAAACCATTGGTTCTACCTCCGTTTTACAAGTAATGAAGATGCGTAGTTGGAAAACAGTTCCGGAAACCCAGACACGACAATATTGGTCATCCTCCCTTTCCTATTTTGCCCTATTCTAGTAATGCGCATTACTACTCTTCATGCGGGTCTAATGTCTTAGTTTGTCACGTCCATGTCGAAAGTATTGCTTCACAGCACAGTGTCCCACCATGTCACAAAGCCAACTGACCCACTAGAACACATTTTTAGTTTTACAACCAATTCATGGCTGCGGTAAAATTCTAGGTGAAATTGCTTGCTGCCACGCGACCTGGCAACACACACACATTCGTGCACTCGTAAACACGCAGTCAACCACATGCATACAACTTACACATCTGCGCGCAGGCGCTCGTTGCACACACGCCAGAAAGAAGAAATCAGTTTGGAAACCCACGAAATGTGGGACGCGGAACAGGTGCAAGCAGGGCGTTTGAAACGCGGGGAATTGCGCAAGCCTTATTGCACGGTGCTCAAGAAGAGGCTACAATTAGACGCGGCGCGCGTTCTTGCCCCGTGAAAGTGGGCGCATCAGTTACCCATAGAGAAAATATTCCTTTCTCTATGAGTTACCAACCACGACGCGCGGCAGCAGCTTCCGGTGCTGCCCAGGTGGACGGCCCATTTTAAATGGCGCCCAACGCGAATCAGCTCGGACGCCGTTCCTCCCGTAATTAACCCGAGATGCGCGCCCGTCTCGCATGCCTGGTCTCGCCGGGACGCTGCGTCGTCGAGATACGCGGCGCGCTCTTCCGGAATCGCTTTCAGAAATTTGTTCCCACATCGTGCGCGTTTAAGGGGCATTAGGCTGTGCGCGTGCTCGTTCTTCAGACGACGTGTTCCCAACATGCCGCCTGGTCATGCTTTCGCCAGATCTTTCAACGTTCCTTCTATATATACAGTACTGCGTAGTATTAGAAATCTATAGCAGCGTCGTCCTTTGTATCTGGAATGTATCATGTAACTAGGCACGTTGTCAGCAGTGCCAAAGCGTAATGATTTGCGTTGTTACCAACCTTAAATGAAACGTGAAAGCGGAATGGCTCATATATCGAGCCCTTACGTGTCCCTCGGTCTGGATCGAGTGTATTAAGGGATCGAACACCACGCGCACATGTTAATAAATAACAAACATTGTTGTTGGAAGCGCATTACTAAAAATATGAGTGCTAATAGCCCTGCTAGCACCGTTATTCAGAATGATATTAACTGTGGTGCCGACCCGGATTTCCATCGACGCTGGCACAAGATTCGTAAGTCTCGCATAAGTTTCTCCCATCTGAATGTTGCACCCCAACAACCCTCAGCCCAGACGACTTCAGACGACGCGCGGAAGTTTATTTCTTACTTATTGAGTTCTTTTCTGAAGGCAAATAGGAGATTCACTGCCTTTACTTTTGTTTCAGCTCACGTTTCTGCAACATTCATTACCTAGCCGCGATTAGGAAGGCGAGAGCCAACACTCAGACGGAGGAAGCACTGCCCCGCGGGGTGGTCAAAGAAGAAAACTGCACCAGAGCAGTGCCTGTACAGGCAAAGCGCGTGCATTACGGCGTGGGCAGCAGGTGCGTTTACGCCTCCGTCTCTCGGGATAACTGCGCCGCTGTTTTTACCCGCGCTTTTATATTTAGAGTAGCGAGAAGACACTGGAGTTATTGAGGCACGCTGAGCAAGCTCTATAAACGGCCGCTCGGCAGGATGCTCAGCCCGCGAAGGTGCTCTCTGCGATCTCATGCGCATACGCCACGCGGTTCAGACGTGCGCTGCGTGAGTGGCGTGCGCAAACGGGCCCGCGGACGAGCAAACAGCGCCGCCACTCTATGTCGGGGAACGTCCGTGGGCGTCCGTACGCGAGCAAAGCCAAGTTGCGCCTCAGCTGTTCAAGCGTAGGCTTAAGTTTCCGGACAGGGCCCTATGCGGGCACGTCACAGTGCAGTGAAGTGCACGTCGGCCTCATTCTTGCTTTCCGCTGTTGCATCTCAGTTATCTAACAATCAGAAAGCTGCCTCAGGTTACAGGCCGGAGAATGCCCGATCGCAGAGAATCGCTGCTTATGCGGGCGCATTCATATAAGCATAGATGTTGGATATAAGCATGTCGTCTGCTGCGAGTAAGTGAAAGAGTAAAACAATACAAAAGGTACTGGAAAGAGAGATGCGGTGTATATTGGAAGTGACGAATGTCTGCTTGGTCTACCTATCGAGCGAGTGAGCGAGCCTAGCATAGGCTTAGCTTTGCACGAAGCTACCGAACGTCAAGAAAACTGAAAAAACAGAAGGTGTAGCACTGCCTCTGGGCAAACTCCTTCGGTTCAGTAATCAGCCACAGGGAGAACCAATCATTGCTGCGTAAGCATCAAATGACTTCTAGAAGAGTTGACTGTTGGGCTAGTTGGTCGTCCATATTTCCGTGTCCATAGAAACGGAAGCGCTTGTCCGTGTCTGTCTTCCTTGCGTCCGTGGTTTTATTTGCGCTAAGCTACTACTTCAAATCAAATGACTTATTCACCGAAAAAGCCGGCGTCTGTAGCAGCGAAATGGCACCTAAATTCCCGTTGCTTCAAACTCTATGCACCAAAGCGAGCTTTCTGGTAGAAACGCGGCCTTTTGCATGGGCCGATCCCGGAGGTAGTGCACAGCCGCGCCAGAAATATACATCATTTTCAGGTTTATTTTATCGTTTCGAATTTTTGTTATGTAAGTCTTAGAATATTTAATATGAAAAGCATCCGTCGTCGGTGTTTTGTTTCATGACATTTGTTTGTGGGCTGTCAGCCTCAAAATTCAGAATAATTTTGTCAAGAATTTAAGACAAGGTATGAGCCACTTTACTGACATATAGTGTGAGCAACTTTAATAAGAGTATGAGAAACTTCTGTGATAGCAATATCGCCGCGCGCGGCAATATTGCTTGTATTCGCGGGCTTCTCCCATGCTCGGAATAACACATCTATATAGCACGTATTGAACAACAGAAAGCTGTATCAGGAGTGTTTCATGTTGCCCTGAAATTTTCTCATTGACACTTTTCATCTAATTATAATATTTGAGAAGCAGATTAATTAGTTACGACTAATTATGTAATTTGGCGGAATGCAAGAAATACTCTGAGTATCTCCTAGCGACGGCAAACGACATTACCTTGGTTCTGTCCAGCTACGTGGCATCATTTGCATGCTTTTAAATATTGGTATTGGTGCACAATAGTTGGGGCACCTTGCATATATATATACATATATATATATATATATATATATATATATATATATATAATTATATATATATATATATATATATATATATATATATATATATATATATATATATATATATATATATATATATATGTGTGTGTGTGTGTGTGTGTGTGTGTGTGTGTGTGTGTGTGTGTGTGTGTGTGCAAGGTGCCCCAACTATTGTGCACCAATACCAATATTTAAAAGTGCTGGATGCTGCAGAGAGGCGGTTATACACACACACACACACACACACACACACACACACACACACACATATATATATATATATATATATATATATATATATATATATATATATATATATATATATATATATATATAGTGTGTGTATAAACGCCGCTCTGCAGCTTCCAGCACTTTCAATACCTCAACGAATGTTCATGTCGTTTCTTTATACACGCTATCCTTGTCTGAATATGAAATCAAATATTTGTTAACATCACACTTGCATACCTGATGTCGACGACCACGCCAAAAAATTCGCCGGCTATTACCATACTCCCTAATGCTAAATTTGAGCGCAGCTCTATATGTGTTTTTATTTCGCGATATATTAGCGGGCGCGGGTCAGCTGTCTCGTGCGCCACGTTGCAAACGGAGCGAAGTGTGGCGCGACTGCCTCGCTAATCCGGAGATCGCGAGAGGCAGCGCGTGGGTGACCCGCGGGCGCGATTCACAGCGGCCGTCGCAGGCAGACTTCCGCTCATGCAGCGCCATGTTTCCACGTCTGACGCGCACTACTCTGGGGCCGTAGTCATCGTCGCCGCAGAGCCCGTCTTGCGCGGCACAACGCTTTTCTTCTCCCGCTTTCGCCATACCCTCCTCCTCCTCCGCTTTCATCCTCGCGCTCTCTTCGCTATCGCCGTCTTTCACCACCCGCTGCGCTCCGCGTTCGCTCTTTCATCCTTCGCTCGGCTCGTTCGATCCTTCCCGAGGTACCCCGAGGGACACCGAGGCAACGCCGACGCCCCCAACGCAGGAACTGGCGCCTACGAACTACATTCTAAAAGCCGCTCATCGGCTTGACGGGGACTGCGGCCACTTTACAATGCAACAGTTGCAACGTGCGAATGCAGAAAGACAAATGATACATTTACAAAGGTCAACTTACAAGCGCATATACGCGGTATAGAATGATAATTGAAGCGTACAAGTGTTCGTTTACACATATGAAGAACTCCCTTCGAAACAAGCGATAAATTGTGAGTTGACTTATCTTATTTATACGCGTATTGGTGTAACTAAAGTTGATCCTATATATTTAGGAATCCGGGAGCGAAGTTTTTGGCGTCCGTTATTTGTCTTGTCACACGGTATAAACAAATCAACATATGTGCGGGTTGGATATGGAGCCTAACGTGGACAGTTAAACTGGGTAATTTACAAAAAAGAAATTCTTGTTTCTATGGTTGCGCGCCAATGCTGAGGTATATGAATTAGTGACAGGTATCAACTTTAGTGACATAAGCAAGTCTCGGAGATAAACAGTGAGATAAAGAAAGATATGCGAAATAAGTTAATGCAGTGTTTCAGAACAAAAACCATGTTAGCGGCAGCCACTGAAGTGATATACTCTGCCCATGAACTTGGTAATAATAGCGCAAATGAACCGTATCACCAGTTCTTATTTTAAAAATATGGGGTGATCATTTTTTAAGATTTGCGGAATTTTCATAAAATGCATGTGGAGGATAGGATAATTCTTGTTCTTAAGCTGGATTATTCATAGAGGTGGATATTAATAGCGCGACAAACTGAAACACATAGTTTGCTAATGAGCGCAAAATCACTAATTATATCCTCCATTAATTACTTTAGAGCACTTATCGCAATTTACGAATTGTAGCCGGTGGGTTTCCCAGCCGTACCCACTTGAAATGAATTTCCAGGTGGACACCAGTTTCGATATATTATTTTCCAAAGTGTGGAACGAAATAAGTAGGCGTTCCAGTTACTCGTGCTTCAATGCATAAAAGAGCGCTTTGTTAATCAAGTAGGTGGAACAACAGTGCATTTTTGCGGTAAGTCTGATGGCCAGTGTCTCCAAACTTTTGTCCTTCTGGAAATTCATTCCAAGTGGATACGCCTTGCAAGCTCGCCTGCTACATTTCGCAATTGCAATATGTACCATAGAGTAAATAATTAAACACTTATTTACAGATCTTCTGTTAATTAGTTGAATAAATGTTTTCATTTCTCTTAAAAGTAGTGTCCGCATCTCTGAATAATCCAGCTGAATAGGTAGAATTATGCTATCTGCAGCAGGAAATTTTAAAGATTTAGTAAATATTAAAAATTTTAGACCCGTGTAATTGCAATGTACAGTGAAAAATGCCTCAAAATGTAATATACCGTGCTTTTTATTAATATGCATGTGCCATGTAACGATTCGTTTGGTTTAGGTGGATTGCCTGAAGCAACGGACATTATTAGCACTAAAAATCGCAATGCCCGAGTGCCTAATTTAAGAGATTCATTAGTTGACGGACTCATTATTCACTTTTGGACACATGTAATTGCGAAACTGGAGCTATGAAGCTGTGTAATTATGTTTTCTTAACATAAATTGTATAACTAAGGTTACCTTCAAGATATCCTACTGCAAGACCTTTACAAAAAGTATTACACTCGACATCATCCCGAACTGCTTGATGAACGCCTTTGGCAAACATTCATATTTCGCGCATGTATTTCGTAGCGCACTTTTTGGCCAGATGTCTTGAAAGTGAAACTATAGTCTTAAGATTTCAACTAATCAAACATGATTTCACAATGGCTCCACTTCAATTTTGCAATTGCACTATGTACCCTAAAGCAAATAATTGCAGAGTTCATTAGCGAATTTATTAATTAGCGACTTGCGCATTCCAATTTGTTGTGCAAGTATATATGCACTTGAAAAGGTAGAACAGCGCTATCCGTCGCTTACACGTTTTCTTTAATTCATTTCAACTATAAAAAAAGAGAAAGAAGGAAAGGAATAATAGGTGCCATATCAAACACCTGATCGCCAGCTATTAACCGTAACACACGCGACAGTGTTGTTTCTCTTTCGTTATTAGCTCTCATTTCGTGTTTTCCATTCAGTATGCGTGTTATGTGAAGATGTAAATCCTGTAAATCGAATATGCATGCATCCACCAACTGGCGCCGCGGTGGCAGAGTGGTGGTGGCTGCTGCGCTGTTGCGCTGCTCAGCACGAGGTCGCAGGTTTGACCGCTGGGCACGGCAACCGCATTCCGATGAAGACAGAACACAAAAGCATTCGTGTATCGATGGTTTGAGGCAGACTAGAGAACCCCACTGGGTGTATCCGGAGCTCTTCTATACGGCTGCTCTCATAATAACTCACGTCTCAGTATTCAGTCTATTAATTAATTAATAAACCAGTCTGTTCTGGTTACTGAGGATATATTTAAGGTAATAAGAACACTTAGGCTACACCATTTATCTCTCTTCTAAGAAAACGAAGATTGGCTAACGAATAAAAGGCGACACCAAAAATAAGAGTTACATGATGGAGTGTTCAATCCACATCTCACTGTTGGCCACGTCACTCAACTAATGTAATGAATTAATCAATCGCTCGATAAATCGGTGATACTCCGCTAGCCGTGGTCAAATTTTAGTAGTGAAGGAAATCTAAGCATTAGAAAATTATAAAAAAGATAAGTAGCTTTAAGGGACAGACAACGGCTCAGAACACGAATAGAGATAACCCCTCTGATGGAAAGATGCCCTATCGTATTGGTCAAAACGAGCCGTATTTTTCTCATTAAATGTGGATTTATATTTTCAATTCTTCAGTAGAAGTCGCGAAAAATGACCTTTGGCATCACACGCGGCAAAACGTGAAGATGCATAATCGGCCTATCACCTGACCTCTGTTAGTGTACGCGGTTCCTGGTCTTTTTATTAGCATTGAAATGCAGTACACTTTCTCTTCTAACTTACAGTTGTATTTTTCTAACTTATAAAGTGTAGATAGGCCTTAGCTTGTAGTGGGTAGAAAAGTGGCGCTGCCATCGTCTTCGTTTTCGATTATTTATGTTGGCTATTCTATCGACAGAAAAATGACGATAGGGGGCCAGCCAGTCATGACGTAGGCGTGTGCTTGGGAGATAACGAGGTGCAGATATAAAAGAGCTCTCTACAACAACGCAAACTTATAGTCTTTTTATTCTCAAAAGTGGTTGAAGAAGTCCAAATTTAAGTGGTTAACCACAGTTTCATTCCCTCCTGTGAAAGCAGAACGATGGGCGGCTTTCACAATTTGCCAAGTGGGCTATCGGCACCACTTTCACTTCCCAGCGTTGCTGGAGGGGGGATTCTTTCTTTGTTTAAAGGCTGCTCAGATCAATAAATTCTGATTATGAAATATTCACTCGCTTTTAGAAGTAACCGCTGCAGCTGTAAAAGCTACCAACGGTGAGCTTTGCGTTGTGCCACACACAAAAAAAGCTAGGTCCTTAAAAATCGGTTGTCAGTCCCTAAAAGAAAATATTCTACACCGATTCCGCTCCAGGTTTCAAAGCAAGTGCACTAACTACACAGTGGTGCCACTTACAACGCATTGCACAGGAAAAGGCACATTCTTGCGTTTCCATTTGCCGCAAGTTATAGTTCTCTTTTTTGCTAAGGCCCAACCAACGGTATGAATTCTCACGCTACGTGCGCTATTATTTTTGTTACCTTATCGCGAGGGAAAAGCCGGCGTCAAGGGCTAAACGGCTGCGCGTTCTTTGCTAAAGTGAACGCTTTATCAAGACAGCCGCATTCCCAGAGGAGCCTACGATTCGAGCTTCAGGGCCGGGCGAGTGTTACGTCCCACTCGTGCGCATGCTTTCCGCGAGCGGTTGCGCAACAGCCCCGCTGATCACCGCGACCTCCGCGGAGACCCTCCTCCGATGAGGCCGATGCGAGCGGCCATCTTCTCTCGCACGACCGGCCAACCCACGTGCACGGCTGCTCCCTCGCGGTGCGATGTAGGTCGGCCGGATTAATGCGATCTCTCGGACCGATACGGCACCTGCCCGTGGTGGACAGCGCGCGTGCCATGCACGTTGGTCCGGTGAGTCCGGTACGCGCTCTCTCGGACTCGGCGGGAACTATATCGGGAGCTGCTGCGCCGCGGCCATAAGCCACGAGCGACTAAATATGGGAGCCGTGCGCGCAGTTCTTGCGCCGTGCTCAATTCTGCGACGACGCCGTTCGAGATTACGACTCGCTTCTCCTAAGCGCGTTCCTCCCGGCTTTCGCGCTGGCCGACTCGCTTAATGGTCTCGCGAAAATAACTTTGCAATGGGATATTTTCATTCTGTCAGCTCGATCATTCATACCTAAAGGATGCGAACGGACAAAACGTGATTATTTCATTTCTCTTTCACGGTGCTTCACCTTTATTCTAAGCCGGAGCGGTCTATTCTTGCGTGATCACGAAATGCATTACCGTTCTCGGTTTCTACTTGCACGTCTTTTTTCAATATGTTACCATCGGAATAGCATCTGACCAGAACTGATGCTAAAATATGTAATAGTGCTCCCATCTCTAGTATATCCCCCACGAGGTGTGTGTGCGGTGAGAATCACACTTTTATCGTCGCATTATACGTGGGGCTGCTTGGGAGGGGCCACGGGAGCCCGAGCTTGATACAGCCAACATGGCGTTGCGAACACGGGCATCTGGGCCCCTCAGTCGTGGCCTTACACGAGTGGGCCGATTTCCCCCCCCCCCCCCCCCCAGTCACCGGGGACTGCTACGAGTGAGCAGATACGCTTATCGCGTTAATGGTCTATTGCGTCGTGCCCCGGCTGGCTAGAATAAAGCGAAGCACTCCTGATGTGTCTAAGTAAGGGTAATGAATCAAGTTTTCAGCAACGCTGGGCAATGGAGCAATAACTCGTCATGTTGACAACGCGTCCTAACCGCCACCACAAAGAGAAAGAAGCGAACAAAGCTACTAGCGTTCTCTCGGAAGCCCCCCCCCCTCCCCCCCCCCCCAAAAAAAGAAAGATATATAAAAAATAAAATGAGCAACCTGGACTCTTTTTGCGGTAGAATCTACAGTGTCGTCCCTTCTCCTTTTTTTTTCTTTTCATCACTTTCAAATAATCAATGACCTCATGCTTGGCACAGTTTCTTTGCTAAAATAAAAATTATGAAAAGACGAAGTTGGGTACACTGTGCAGGAGGGCTTCGTTTAGGAGCTGCTCACTGTGGCGATTTCGGCCACCGATATGCCGCGAACAACCCTACGCTTCGATTCACGTGTATCATACGTACTACTGTATTGCTCGGAGAATGATCTTAACCGTTCCCTGTGCGGTGGTAGCTGACGCGTTCCCACGCCGAGATAAGATATTATCACCGTGATGGTATTTCGTGTGTCCGCTGCTACACAGCAGGTCCATGCTCTGAGGCCATGGATGCTGTCATTCAACAAGATACTTCGGCGCTAAATGAAAGTAGAAGAATGTATTGGTGTTCTTACATTACTCATCAGTATTTGCTCTTTACGCAGTTGCAGTAAAGCGTAAGGTCTCGCCGTGTGTGGTGGTCCTACACATTACTCTTTAGTACAATGCTTCGAAGGCCATGGAATGCCTGGCCATTGTTATTGAACCCAACCAAGATACCTGCGCCTAAGGTACGGCTCCGATAAGCTCGAATCGTCTAGGAATCGCATTTGGTATCAACAGCCTTGTTCATTAAAGCTGTATTTTTTCGGGGCTGATCCAACGATAAGCAAGAACAGTTTCATTGCAACAATTATCGTCATTCCCAACTTTTTCTTTCTTGTTCCTCGTTAAGTGGTAAGAACGCGGAAACGTTTCAGCTGCGAAAGTACCGGGCCGTTCAAACGCCGAAATCTGGCGAAATGCTTGCAAATACTATAAGATTGTTTTCTGCACAGTCTATATACGTCAGACTGTGAAGAAAGTGATGTGCTTGATATTTTTTAGCTTTTGTATTATTTGCAAAGGAACATCCTGCGTTCGGTTGAGAAGTGCTAACTCAAATGTTTCACTACACCTACCATCATCTTTGATCACTTAACAATTTAAGAATGTGGACAAGCCAGTGATATAGTGTAGTTGTTTGCAACATTAAAAATAAATAAATAAATAAATAAATAAATAAATAAATAAATAAATAAATAAATAAATAAATAAATAAATAAATAAATAAATGGAGGCCCTTTTTAACAAAACTTCTTCGACACAAAATCATGTTGATTGTCTTGTTGTCACGGTGATCACTGTCATGGGTGATGATATCCCGAATGCCGGTCATTCCGGAAGTGTTCTTAAGGTAAGAGAAGTGAAGTAGGATATTATGACTTATCCAACAAACTGAAGCTTACGAGCAAAACTTAGGGCCGGTACGTGAATGCCAAATTGTCATAGACGCAAGGAACACGATAGGCGGTTACGCTTGTCTGCCTTTATTTAAAAATGCTATTGACCGACTCTTTGGACCATATTCCCAAATATGTTTGTTTGTATGAAATAATTTGCCCTCGGCCTACCGTATACGTTAAAGGTATACTCACGCCATCACTGTCAGCCAGCGCCTGCTCTTTCAAACAACTCTGGCATACGAAGTTCTTTGAAAATACGATCGGTGAGAGAGAGAGAAGGCAGGGACATTGACCAGAACAATGTCTGGTTGTCTACCCTATACTCGGGGAAGAGAATGGGGGAATATAAAGAAAAAAAAGAGAAACGCGATGAATGTGTGCATGTGCGTGGACAGCACGACACAGTGAAAGGCGCTCGCACAAGCTAGTCGAGGAGCGAGAAAGCACGAACGTGCTTTCACTACCATATAGGATAAATAAATAGCGTTTGCCTTATTCTGAGCCATCATTCTCTCACTCTCTCGACATGTTAGCTTTTGCGTCCAGGTATTCAGGCGGGGTGAGAAGACAAAAGACAGTTGCACCGGAAAGCAGTGGGGTGCCCCCTTTTCGCACGTTCTCTGGCCATTCATCTGCGGAGCAAGATAAAATTAAAACCTAAAGCGCCACCGACGTGGTTCTTGGGAACATTCTTCCAAAGATTCCTTATCACTTCTCGGCGGACCTTCGAACTAGCGGGACGCCTTTGAACCGTTCGTAAAAAGCGCGCCTCCTAAGAAACCAGCAAGAGCGTAGCTTGCGCACTGGGCTATTTGCATAACAAGCAGCTTCCGGAAACTCGGCGAGAGAGCAAGAAGCGAAAGTTATTCTGCTGTCCGCAGCAGAGCGAGTAACGCTGCACGTAGTTCTAAACATTGCCCGCTTCCTAGAAGCCGCCCCGCTTAACTCGAGGGTCTAGAGGATGCACCTCATGTCGCCATCGTTATGGGGACATTCTAAAAAGTCTCCCTTTTGACTACTCCCTGCGACCAAGGTTGCGACGACGTTCAGGCGCTTGCCGGCACGAGGGGTCATCAGCTACGCGATCAACGTGTGCGCCTTGCAGATAACGCGTGCCACGCACAGAGGAACGACTGAATGGAAGCGATGTCCCCCGGCGGCTGGCCGATCCCAGCTAACGTTAGCCCAGCTGCACAACGAAGATTTAAAAAAACAAAGTGCAAGATACAATCATAACACCTACTTTGTTCGGTCATACCCCACCTCTGGCAATCGAACACTGCAGGTTTTATCATTGTATTTTGCACCGTCTTTTTTAATTTTCTGCTTTTCTTTTTCGTTCAACAGCTTGGTTAACGTTGGCTGGCCCACACGGCCTAGCGGTGGCGTCATCAAACCGTTTGATGGTCAGCGGAGGGTGACTTAAATTGCGTTTTCTACGAAGGGCGGCTCTCGTTTGTGATCGTAAGAGCCGAAATTACGCAGTTTAGCCTTGACAGCGTCATCTTGGAAGGTAGATGCAGAGGCTTTGTAAAAAGATCTATCTCCTTTTTCTCATCCACTCTTACCCTTTCCCAAGTGCAAGGTAGCCAATCGGGCACGTCCTAGATTGGCCTTCCGGCCTTTCTCTCTTCATTTCTCTCTCTCTCCAAGGCCTGTGTGTCAGACCTGTCATGAGATCATGCTCTGTGCTTCTGAAGAGCATTTATTGTTCCAGCAAAATCCACACACAAAGAGATACAGTGCTGTATCTGTACACTATACTGTAGATACAGTACAGTGCTCGCTGAGCTTCGCCAAACCATGAATGCTACGGGAGTTCCTCCCAGAACAACGCCCAGAGAAAGACCTTGTGCCTCGAAGAGTGGATTTAATCCTTTTTACGATAATGCTCACAAATCAGACCTTCACTTTCTTTAAAATAGTGGGCGGGGACAATTACGTTTACTGGCAACATCCACGCCGGCACAACGGAATACTATGATTACTTCGCGACATCACTGTCGATGATATACACTTGAAGTAGCGCAGGCCGCACCAGAAGACTGAGTATCAATTTCAAGTACCTGTATATGGTTCTTATATTTCATTACACCATCTCTCGGGAACCTTTTCAAAATGGAATTGAAAGTTTCTGAAACCAAAATTTAATGTTTTCGGATGCGTACCTGAAATTATTTATGTTTCTGATCAGTTCCTCCTTTAAGTACATTTCAATTTCACTGCACTTGCGGCACCTTCAAACGTGAGACTAGCTAGAAGAAAATAAAACATAATCATAATAACCAGCACGGCTGCTACCTATATTAAGGATTACAGCATGATCATAATCGTGACACATGAAAAAGTGCGCCGTTATGAACCTTACAGCCCAATGCTAGTATACCGCTCCAAATGCTGCATGCCACTCCACGAGATCATCGATTCAGGTAAAACCGACGGTCACGCTCGTGCCCGATTCACCGCCGCATTACTTCGTCTCGTCGTCCACCGCAGAGAGAGCTGCGACTACCGCCACCCGGCGCCCGCAGCGCGCGACGCTCTTCGGCCGCTTCGTCTTGGGCTGCTGCGTGGCGGCGGCGATGGGCGCCGGAAGTGGTCCGAGCCTCTTTTGGCGGCCGGCCGCTGCTGCCGTGTCGGCGCCTTTGAAAAGGAAGAACACCGGGCGGACGCGGCCCGGAAGCTGTGCCGGAAGCGAACGCTTTCGCTTCCGATTAACTTCCACCTTCCCATTCAATGCCTCACCAAATCATTGGCCGTGGAGCTCGAGATGATCGAAGGCATTCTGTGCCTAAAGCCGCCTGATGCGCGAACACTTCCTTAGTCCGCTTTCTTTTCTACATTCTTTTCCATCTCTACTACCGCCTTTCGGTTTTGCATGCTCCTCCATAAAGATGGCCGTTTTAGAAGTGCACGTCCATGATTGGATTCATGATCGTTTTTCTTTTTCCTTCTTTTTTTCTTTCTTTCTTTCTTTCTTTCTTTCTTTCTTTCTTTTTAGTTTCCTTAGCGCCTTTATGTTGTCGTGCTTAGTGGAAGCCTGAAAACAGTGACGACGCCTTCCTTTTTTTTCTCTCCCTTTTTTCTTCTTTATTTTCACTTTCACGGCTGTTACATTGTGGCACCGCCACGCTCCATTAGACGGCAATTTCGTCCCGAATGGGAACGGAATTTTCCTCGCGTGGGACGAAAAAGGAGGCGCAGAAGGCGTTTCCGACGAACCGGGTGGTTGTTGTTATTCGCCACTGCTGCTCTTACTGACTATCCCCCGCGCCCATTTGTTCGACACCAGCGTAAAACGAAGTCGTAAACGCGTTACCGCCTCCGACATTTTCGATTACCGGCTCTCTCGACTACGACTCAATTGTTCGAGGCGAGAACCACGCAGTGACCAGATCATCTGAGCTAAGCAGGAGGCTATAGGCGATCGCAAAGCGAGGAAGTATTAGTCGGCAATTCGAGGCACTAGGACACTGAAAATGGCTTATCAGTTCTGCGGAAGCGCGCAAGGTGGAGGCAAGTACATAGAAGGTACAAATTGGCATCAACCATCCCGCGTAGCTTCGCCTTGCGATTCGGGGTGGATGTCAATTTTTTTTTCTTTTCATACCCGATCTATCTTCATACGGTCAACGTTTTCACATCTTTCTCAAAATTTATCATCAAAGGGAAGTGTTAAGAAGCAATCTTCTTTTTGTATCCATTTACATTTCATCGCTTATGGATCAGAAATTTAAGATTGGTATCCCATCTTGTCGAACTAACCTGTATAATGACCTTTTCATCCCTAAAACCAGCACTGAATGGAACTAGCGCTCCGTCTTCGTCGCTGTCATTAGCGACACCAACTTCAAAAGGGCCCCATACAAGATGATTTTTTTTCTTTTTCTTAAACTTGTGCTTCTGCACATACTTCTGCACATACTGTATGTGATTAACACTCATTTCTATATCTTCCTCGGGCCTTGAAACTATTTCAAATAAATAAATAAATAAATAAATAAATAAGTAAATTCGTTTCCGGGGAAGCCAGCCATATGCAGCACATTTCTTTTCATCGCTTTACTATACCAGTGAAGCGAATTCTTTAAAATATTTTCGTGCATGAGGCTCGACTGGCGCTTGAACAAAACATAATATTTGAAAAAAATTATGAGCCGGTCCTGGTATACGCCTTCTCGGCCGTGTATTCCTCCCAAGAGCATCGGTTCGTTCATGTTGAATATGCATGAGGCACCTATCACGACATTTAGCGCAGATTTCTGCCTAAACTGCACTTTAATCGAGTTCCTCTCGCTGATATTAGTCGCCCGCTTTCGCAGAACTCGACTGGACTGCCGATGCAAATGAACTTTCAGAAGAGCGTATAAGCGGTGTCGTCTAATGAGCTCGAGAGGACGTCGTTCTCGATTTATGCTGCCCTACCACTCCGCGTCAACAATGGTTTCCAGGCTAGGAGGATCGATTAGCGGAGAGATCCGCGTGTTTTCCATTCCACTGTGGTTTTTACGCCGCGTTTTCTGAGCAGACAGCAAGGGCCACTCAATATATATACACTATTTGAACACGTGAACACAGAAGTGTTGCGCATCGCCAGCGAGGATAAAACGTGTGCCTATAGAAGTCTCCACGGCACCATTACTGGGAACAAACTCAGAGTTAAAGGGATAGTAAAATGAAACATAGGTGGTGTCTCAATCATGGAGGCCGTGACGTGTTTCCGGCTCCGCAATCATTTCTGGCGCATACACCCCGCAATGTCTGTTACTCAGAGAGAATCGTTGCTGGGGCGTAGATTTGGACACCAGCTACTAGAGTTGAGGTGTATTAGTGTATTACGTTTCTACAATGCCGAAACAAGCCATTCTTGCCGTAAGAGGTGGCTTGATAAGCCAGAATGAACGCAAGCGTGGCGACGCCATCTTGAAGTTCCCCTAACCGCTCGCCGTGATGTCTGACCTTGGCGATCTCTGAGAACCTTTACAGCGTCACGAGGGCCGAAATACGAAAATATCGTTTAAAATCCGTGACGTCACACTGACGTACGGGTGCCATATAGGATATCAGCGCAGAACTTCAGCAAAATGGAATTTGGCCTTAATTTTCTTTTCTAGTAGTCAACCCCGTTCCGCGAAATTAACGAAAACAGGGTTTTAGGAGAATGCTTTGTCAGTGTGAAGTGATGTAGTGTTTCTCTGTAGTGCCTACAGACAAAAGAACAGAACAACACGCTACGCTTTCATCTGGCTGTTTACTCTGTATTAATAAATATAAATAAAAAAACAGAAGGCAGAAGTTTATAACAAAAACAGAAAAAGAATTCATTGACACGGTTTACATGACAATGCAAAAAAAGAAAGCAGGAAAGGCACATCGGGAATAAACAAAGGAAAGAAATAAAAAGACAGAATAAATCGCTAACTTGCATTGTATTAGTTCTATTGCATTCTTTCGCCTCCTGATATACAAGGGTCGAGCACCTGAGTCAATCTGATAATCAAATTTATTGTTATCCACGCATGATTTTTTTCCTCGTAGACTGATGTAGAGACTCTAGAAAACAGCCTTCTAGCGTTCGCAATCATTTAGCAAGCACTTCACAAATAGCCATTCCAAACAAGAGAAAGAAAATAAAACGTTTCCACGCAGTTTTGACAGTACCGCAAGAAAAACATGATATATCATCAAAGCAAAATACACGCGCGAACACAAAATCGCACTTGAGAAACCTACGAAAGGGAAGACAACTAGCACACCAGGAAACAAAAATCACGCGAAAATATTGAGTTCAATTAAGTCCTCGCCTTAGACATATTTAAAACAGAGATTAGCAACTGCAGGGCGTCAATGATGTGCCGCCGCACCGCCTTTATCACCGAGTTCGATGAGGACCGTCTCGTGGCACTCCCGTTCGTCTCGTTGATATTCAGAGCTCGCGGTGGAAAGCGTCGCCGCATATTCTTGTCCGGGCTTGTGCTGTTGTTCCCTTCATGCACCGCCTCTCGAAGTTTATCCCACGACGTCTTCAATACCTCCTTCCGGACCGTCGTAACTGTAGCAAAGGGTCTCTGGTTTTGATATTGAGTTTGCGGAAAACGCGACCGCTACCTCCACTGGCACACTAACGCTGGCGCCTCCTCGTGTGCCCACTGGTCGTGCTCATGCGTTGCAGTATTGTGACCTTTTTTTCCTTAGAACAATTCTTTCTTTAGTTTGCCTCGTAGGAGCGATACCAATTCGCGCATTAAATTGCCACGACTGTGCATAAAGATTTATCGTGACTGCCTGCACAGCTAGCGCAGACATGCCGTATGGCCAGTGCCGACAGCGCTAACGTTGACTAATTTTAAACAGTTTTGTTCGTTGCATGGCCATACACGTACTCTTGCAATATCGCCAAAGAGATCTTCCTGTTTATTAAGTGTACGTAAGACCAGAAGTATTAAAACACTCTAGTAAGAAGTTGTGACCCTCACAGAGTTGCCGCTTGCCCCTCTGGTAAAAAGAAAGCACAGAAAGCACTTAACGTAAAATAAAGCGAGAGGGAAAAACAAAAAGCGGTTGACGAAGATTTCATGTGATCAATTCACATGACGAGCAGGGAACCCGTTGCCACAGCAAACCACAATTTGAGCCAGAGCCCGTGGTTGCAGAGGACGTGCGTGTAGTGACGCTCACGTGCGCATGTATAGTGATAGCGCGATGGATGGTGTGTCGGCGCAGCTGCTTGTAGAAAACGTGGCTTGGATTAGTCCCCCTATTGAAGAGTACGCAGATGCTGTTCTCATTCCAATCTCAAAATTATTTATTTTTGTTATAGTTTAAGTGTTATCTGCCTTCTCGAGTTACTGTTGAGGAAATCTTGAAGTAGCAGCAGCAAATATCCATAGCCAGACACATCATGTAATAGCTTGAGCATTTCGGCATTTCAAGTGAAGAGGCAGTTTCTACTTTTTTTTTCCTCAGAGCGAATAAACTGCTATCCGCTCCACGCGCAGGAAAAAAAAAACAAATGAGCCATTACAAAATATTCGGTGGTAGAACGTTCTCGGCTGTTATGTAAACGTTTCTTCTTTCTTCAATATTTCGTGTGTATCAAATGGTCCTATTCCGGGCCTCCTCCACCTCCCTCCCCCCCCCCCCCCTCGCAGAGAAAAAAGACACAGAAAAAAGTGAGAAAGCGGAGTAGAGAAAAAAACGCGTTCGAGCGTCATTACACATTCCTTTTTTTTTTTCGGAAGTTTTCGGACGAATAAAAACAGAAATGCGCAAGATGATGCGTGGGGAAAAAATGGTGTTGCTAAAGTGCCGGAAAGAGCTATTCAGAATCAATTCTTAGTGCCCATCAAAGTGGCAGACATGTAGCTATATATATATAATCACTAGCACACGCCTCTATAAGAGTTATCTCTCTTCTCGATGATTTGTCGGCACAGGCAAAATAGCACAAGAGGCGTAACGACTCCTTTTCCGGCAGCGAGCGAGAGGAATCTGCGTTCAGTCTCCGGAAGCGAAGCTTGTCGGTGCTCGTGGCGTTTATCTGCGCTCAGTCGTGTCGTCGCACCACTAACATTAGCGATGTACTCCTTCCGTTGGCCACAGCATATTACGAGGTGTTTGGTGTGGTGGGATTACTTGCATTCCGATCGAAATGATTCAAGATCCTGAATATAAAGAACTTTACTTTCTTCAGCGAAAACTGTTCACCGGTTACCTGAACTTCGTAAAAGTGCACCAAGCAAAGCTGTATTGGCTGAAACGCAGATCAGTTTTTAACGGTAGCGACAACGCCTTAACATCACCGACAGCTCGGACGCAGGGACATCCGCAAATATAGTTTATCTCTACCTCACTTACTTTATCGCAAGCGTATCGCAACCAGTATTCCATAACGCGGCATGCAAATGCTAAGTGCGTGGGCTTGTTTCATAGAAATTGTGAGCCACGCGTTGAGTTAATTAGACGTTTTATGCATTTTTTGCCGAAGTGTAAAATGTAGCCACATACAGTGTGACTCATTGTGCCCCCCTGCTAAATATTTAAGTCCCCCAGCGTGGTTGCTTAGTGGCTTAGGCGTTGCACTGCTAAGCGCGAAGTCGCGGGATCGAATCCCGGCTGCGGCGGCCGCATTTCAACGGGGACGAAATGCAGAAACATCTGTGCACCGTGCATTGGGTGCACTTTAAAGAAACCAAGGTGGTCCAATTACTTCCGGCCTCATAAACAAATCGTGGTTTTGGCGCGCAACACTCCAGAATGTAACTTTTAAGGTTTAAGAGTATTTCTGTCATCGTTGGTACGCAGAATCAAAAAGCAAGTTTCAAGGACGCAGTGTACGGAAGGCAGCAGCGTAATCTCGTAATGGTGGCAAGTTAAAAACTAATAGTTCCCAAATTCTGAAATAGTTCCGACCATTCGACCAACGCATGGTCTCCGGATTCTTTTATTTATTTATATATTTAAATTTATTTATTTATTAGTCAATGCGCTAATGACCGCTCCGCATAGTCGAGCTCTTGTCTAAATTGTGTCGCTCCAAAACCCAACATATTCGCGGGCCACTCATCTGAGACGCGTAGTGCAAGGCGGCTTTACAGAAGCCCTAAACGGTATCCGCAAGCAGACAGCTCGTGGTAGTCACGGTGTGGGATCAGAGAGAGAGAGAGCAAGGACAGGAAAGGCAGGGAAGCCAAACAGACGAGCAGCCGATTTGTTACCCTACACTGGGGGTGACGGAAAGGGGAATACAAAGGGGGATAGAGTCAGTGGCGTAGCAATGGGGGGGGGGGGGGGGGCGGTCGCACGGGGCCAATATGGGGGTGAAGGTCATATACGTCTGAAGACACCCGAAAATTGTCGATATCCTCGCCTTCCTTCACTACACCCGGGGGGGGGGGGGGGGGGCACAGCAGAGCTATCGGCCCCGGGTGCCAGTCGACCTAGCTACGCCACTGGATAGAGTGAGCACTGAGTCAGTATGGAAGGATGCGCAGGCACACTATCAGTGGCCTCTTAAGCCGGTGCATTTGTGCTTGTGCACGAATCGCTTTACGTGCCAGTGACGGGTTTGGCCACGGTCCGAGTATCTTCGACTCGAACGGTCTCGAATCCAGTCGGTGCAAAGTTGTCCGCAAAGAGAAGCGTTGTACTTCGTAGCGAGGGCAGGTACACAATAGGTGCTCGACGGTTTCCTCGCACCTACAGGAGTCGCACATCGGGCTCTCGGCCGTTCCCACACGATACGAGTAAGCGTTCGCGAACACCACTCCCAGCCAAAAGTGGCACAGCAAGGTTGTTCCGCCGCGGGAAAGGCATGATGGCAGTTGTAGCCGTAGCATGGGGTTTCTCTTATGCAATCGACAATTAAAGGCACTTGAACTCTAGAAATCTTGTGACTTCTTGCGTGCAAGCAGGCGATGTTCCCTAGCAGCGCCCGGCCTCGCCAGAGGTGTTGGACGCGTCTAGGTGTCTTCGTGGGCAGACAGGGCAGCTCTGTCAGCAAAGTCGTTGCCGACGACGCTATAGTGAGCAGGAGTCCACTCTAGGTACCATTGGCTAGAGGTACCATTCCAAGCGAGAAAGAATCATTCTTTTCACCACTTTGCTGACGCAGCTCGAAAGCGCAATCGGACGATATGATAATAGATCAAGCGAATACTTTCCAGGTTTCAGAATGCGGATCAAGCAACTCCATTTCCATTGTCTAAGAACGACGCCGTTGTGCGAAGACTCATTCTAGTAGTTGAGTAGCTCACCGCGTGCGTCATGTCCAATGTGGCATAGGGCAGCGTATGTGATGCCATCTGGACCTTGTGACGAATAACGATTGCAGGTCGCCAACGCAGCATCGAGAGCTTCGAGTGAGAATAGCACGTTCATTTCTGGTTCACGTGCCTCTGCAGGGATGTCATTCAGTGCTGCATCAGTAATGATGGCCATGGACCCAGCAAACCATCCACAGAACTATTCAGCCACTCGAAGTTCCGAGCGGCGTTGGTAGAGGGCCAGAGCAGCAAAGGGTTTCCTTTGGTGCGGACATGAGCGAAGACCCCTAACCGTTCTCCACAAGTGCGAGAGCGATATTCGGGGATCAAGCGACTAACAGAACGTTTTCCATCGCTTGTCTTCTAATTTACCCATACGACGCTGGACTTTCATTTGTATGCGTCGTGAAGCCCTCAGATCCAAGACGGACTTGGTGTGCCGATACCTTCTCTCCGCCTGTCGACGTGCCTCACGCAGCCTCTCCAGTTCCATGTCCAAGTATGTTCGCCTTGCTGGCCTTGTAACAGATGAATGCTTTCACTGCGTCTACGATAGCGTCTTAGATATTGTATGAAAGGCCTTCCCGACATGCGTCATCCATATGCTTCTTAAATCTTTACCAATCAACTGTACGCAAGACAGTAGAGGAGCATTGCTCAAATCCACTAATCTTTATGTATGTTGGAATATGGTCGCTTCCATGTGTCTCTTTGTCCGTAACCATTGGACGCTCGAGGCAAAGCGCCGTGACACCAAAGTTAAGTCCACGCAGCTATACTATAGGTCGTGCCTCGCAGAAATGTAGGGCATGCCGTCATTCACACAGCACATATCATGGTGGGCAGCAAATGAGGCAAGACTCCTGCCTTTGGAGTCAATTTTATTGCTTCCCCATAGCTGGTGATGCGTCTTAAAGTCACCTGTGATAAACCAATGGCCATCCGTCATTAGTAATATTTCCTTAAGTCTTTTTTCATCCAATTGACTCGCTGGGGATATGTAGGCACCAATTAATGTATACGACACAGCCTTCTTTTTGACATGCAGGCAGACGTATTGGTTGTCGTCATGAGGCTCTACCGCGTAAGCGACATATGTAAAGTCCATGCGTATGTAGATGATTACTTTGGTGCGCGCACAGCATGTGGACGAGGCGAAAGATTCCTAACCAGACAGTCTGATTGGAGTTGATGTATATGGTTCGCAAATGACCAGTATGGAGAAGCGATTTGTGAAAACGAGTTGGCGAAAGTCTACTATACGGGTCCTGAGACCTCTGGCATTCCATTGATAGATCGACGCACCTTTAACTTCAGTGCAGAAGGGGACCATTGTTCGAGTCATAGTGCTTAGACGATGCTAGCAAGCGCTCGATTTAGTGCGTCCAGTATTTGCAGAGCGCTTCAAGCTGCTGGTGTTTCCAGCTTGTTCAGTATGATGCGCATTGTATTAATTATCGATTTCAGCATTACAGCCACCTGCCTGTCCTGGTCGCACAAATCACCGACAGTGGACGTCGGGGGTTGTACATCGAAAGTTTGCTGTGATTCTGTTGGTGATATCTGTCGTTTTGGTAGGGCAGGCGAAGATTCGGCAGATGTGGTCCACTCAGTGGCCTTGTTCTTCGTGGTCCTTTTCACAGTGCCTGGCCTAGGCGGCAGATGAGGAGGTGGTGTTGTCGGAAGTGGCATGCGCGTCGCAGAGGCAACAGCCATCTTTTAAGATCGTCGGTGACGGAAACGTCGCTTCCTGATTTTATCGGTGGCTTCGCAACGAGATAAATGACCTCTCGCCATCTCTTTCAAGATGTCCATTTCCTCCTTAATATGTAGGCAATTCTTCGATGAAGCTTCATGTGACCCATGGCAGTTCGAACACTTCATTACAGTCGCGCCATATTTATCTGCAGCCTGGGGCTCGTCGCAGCGGGGACATTATGCCTGGTTTTCGCAGTCACTGCTCCCGTGTCACAGTTTCATGCATTTGCAGCCTTGAAGAAGTTTCGGAATGAAAAGTCGCACACCATGTCTGAAGTGTCCCACCTTAATATGTGAGGGTATATATTTACCCTGGAATGCAATCTTCACGCAGCGTGAACTGCCCAGCCGAGTAACATCACCAATGACCTCATCATTTACTGGCTTGACAAGAATCGGCAAGTCGTTATTAAGGATGGCCACGTCTACGTCGTAGATGACGCCGGTGACTAGATCCGATCCCAGAGGAGTGTAAAAGTGGAGCTGTATGTCATCGAGGCGTGTTACGCTGTGTAGAGTGGTCATAGCAGCCGCATGCTGGACATCAACAGCCAGTAGATTTTTTCAGGTGTTCACTCGAATGTCCGATATTTCGTTTGGCACCAGAGCTTCTAGTGATATCGACACAGATTGCCTGTTGAGTAGTTTCATGTTGACGGTGGGAAGCACGGGCACAAATATGATGGTATTGGCGTCCAGCCTCTGCGTGTGTCTCACTGTTTGCGTGCTTGACTATGAGGACGTCCTGGTGTTCCTTCTCATCGCTCTGCGGCTCTGCATAAGCTCGAAGTCGTCATCGGAAGGGTCCTCACTGCTGAGAGAGCAAACATGGGTGTCCTCGCTGTCGCTGTCGCTCTGCTGACCGATGCGCTTCCTGGAGGCGGCCGCCGCTGACGCCGCCGTCGCCAGCAGACGTGCGGGGAGGTCCACTTCCATCACGACCGAGCAGGGAGCGAGGGCCAGCGGGTGCACTTATATTTTCCCAAAAATAAACCGGTGCTAGAAAGAACAGCACTGTGTCAAAAAACGCTTCGTCGTCTTCTCTTCAGAGCTCTTGACGAACATTGTGCGTGCCTTTCCTTCTCCTGCCCTCCCGCCTGCATACCTTCCTTGCACACCCGTACGTCAACAGGAATTGATCAGGACAAGTCCATTTCAATTGCTCAGGCCATGTGACCACTACAGCGCACCCGCTTTTTATTTCTCGTCAGCGCCTGTCTCTTACGTTTGCTACCGTACGTTATTCGAAGGCTGTTTGTTCCTCGTATTTGATTCATTGTTCTTCACCTGAAGTAGTACCTCAAGCCTGACATATACATAGCTTCCACCGAAGCCATCTTATTCTCTCTCCAGTGAAATTAGCATTTTACTCATCCTACGTATACTGACTTCTGGGAAGTATATCTTTAGCGGAACAAATCTTGTACAGACTATTTTCTTTTCGATTTCACCCTTGCAAGGACAACTGGGCTGTCCACTCACAACATCGTGAGAAAAGACTATACTGCACCTGAGACCATTGAAAAGGCATTAACTTCTTTTTTTTTTTATTGCCACTGACTGCCCCACTGGTAGCCAACTGATAAACAGCTCGCTCTGACAATTCACTTCACCTATCATCATCCTTCATTCACACAACAATTTCATTCTGTGGAGAAGCCGGCGACATTCTGCTCATTTGCTGATAACATTTGCAATAACATAATAAATAAATGAATGAACTTAGGTGCATCAAACTTTAAATCCAAATTATGCACAGGTTTCCACGTGACCGAAATGAACTTAAATATGCCGCGTGTTCAGCATAAGTACTGCTGTTTTCACATTGGGAAGACACTACAGGTCAAAGCACAAAGGTGACAGCGAGCCAGTGCGCTGTATTAAGGGTATGCCGGCCCTCATTAAACTCAAATAGCTTGCATCATCTCACGTCAGCAGCGCCTCGACGCTCATGTGGACTCTTCCGAGGAGCAGCACTGGAGCAGAAAGGTAGAAGGGGTGAGTGCAGCTGCCGTCGAAATCAAAGAAGCCTGAGGGAGCGCCGGGCGGATGAAAGCAGGCGCCAGACACTCATTGTGCGCTGGGCTATATATGTACATACCTATGAACGCAGTGCATAAGGTCATAACGACAGCGGCCACTCTGGGCCGTAGTTTGCATGTCATGGGAACTGGCAGAAGCCGGAACCGCGCGGGGACCGAACTGGACCCTGCGCGGTCCACAACAATGCGCGCAGCGCGAGAAACAGGCGCTGCTTGACTTTCGAGTAGCCCGCCCGTCGGCAGCGTCTCTTGCGAGGCAGGCCGCGATTTGAGTTGTCGTTCTCTTTCGGCGTTTGCTTTTCGCCTCCCCTCGAGCGTCGTGCAGTGCCCGAGTCGTCGCTCGGCGTAAGTAATTACTGCGCCGCTGAATGCCGGTCGCTCGATGAATGCGTTCGCAGGGGACAGTGATGGACGGTATAACCCCATGCTACTACATGCGTTCTGCGGACGCTGCCCGTTGGAGCCTTTTATCTGCCACGTTATTATAGTAACCACGTCTGCAACGCAGCTGCAGAGGCTCTCATTAGATAGCAATTAAATAAAAGAAAGGAGGAACAACAGTTTGTAGCGAGAGACAGTGTAGCTTCTTTTGTTTGTTTCGATTATAATCACTTTTGGCAAAAGGGTCACGGGAAGGTCGTAGGAGATGTATTTCTCGTGAGAGTATTCGCAGCAAGTAACAATTTCTGCTTTAATAATATGCCCTTTGATGACGACATCACCCTGCCAAATCTGCCCTATATACTTCTATAGAAGTATACCTGGTGGCTTACCCAATATTTAACAATTTCCCTAAACATTAACTCACTGATTAAATGCAGAAAAATGCTGAGTTAAAGAAGGCCATTGCGAGCAACTCTTTGTCAGTTTTCTTAATGACGATCACACAGGTATTCTTTTTATTAATCACAATGGGTGCCACATTTGCGCCAACCAAGGCCATTATTAAACTGAGTTAGTGAACTAATGTAAATATCCATTTGGAATTTGCGCCTGATGAAGAGTTTAGATATAGCATTGCATGCATATTTTGTTCGTTATCAAATGAAAAAAAAAGAAGACACACAGAAGTAAAAGAAACATTGCTTATAATTAAGCCAATCAACTAGTCCAAAATGTGTATAGCATACAGCATTAAACCTACCAGTTTCAGGAACAGAGACCTACAGCAGAGCCATCTGGTCTTAAAGACCATACGTATGACGTGATACAAAAGTCAACGTCCCATGCGATAGTTTCTAGGTGACCGAAATAGGCTCGCCGGGATCCAGTCGTACAGTTAAAGCAAACTGTAAGTTGTGCGCTGTGGTAATGAGCACTTGGCCTGGCAATTATATAAGCTAATAATGAAGAAACACTGTGACGCGATGGTGCTTAAAAAATGCTTTTTCATCTAATTGACTGAAACGTGCTATGAAACCATTTTTGTTTGTCAATCTCAGTGAGGGCGGCGTAATTCAAGACACAGTGACACGTCACATTTCTTACCCTCGTAAAAAAAAAAGAAAAAAAGGACCTAATAAAGGAAGCGCGCAATGTTGCTTCCTCGCTCGCACGCAGCCGTGACGTCAACCGGCAACATTCGGTAAACACAGTCGGCACTCCTTCGCGCACACACCGACGTGCACAGGCGCACATTTCATAAACGGGAGAAGCTCCGTTAATGAGAGGACGCGCCGTTTTAATCTCACCGCGACCAGCGCTAACTCTGAAGTCACAGGCACAATTTCGCTCCCAGGAATCCTCACCGATGCCCGAGACGGAAGCGCGGTCGTTTTCTCGGGTCACCTGACGTGAGCGACGCCGGGGGCGTCTCGACGTGTAACGGGGGCCCACAAGAGACTCGCCTGATTTGTCGACTCGCTGGCTCGAAAGAAAAAGTTGGCGCGTGTCTCTCGGGAGTTGCAGGTCTGTACGGCGGCTGCTGTAAATCAAACACCCAAGCCACTACGATGACGACGAAAGGCTAAGTGGCGGTATCGTGCGTATTCATTTATTCACCCTCACCGCGTGTACGTGATACGACAGCGGCGCGCGCTAGACGTACGCAACGAATGGTCCGGATCAATCATAATCTGAGCTCCCGCTGCGACGTGTCATTAGCTTCGTCTTGATTACGCCGCTGTCCCAGATGAGCTGCTTCCTCTTGTCCCTCTCCCTTGTTAATTCCCTCTCTCCCATTCTGCTTTATTTTCTGTGGTGATCCGGCGTAACTCGGGAGGAGGCTCGGGCGGGCCCTGTCGGGACAGGCACGCGCGCTTACGCATGTAGATTAGTGGCGCCCTCGCGAGTCGTGGGGCATGTATTTTTCATTACTGTGACCGCGGCGTCGAGAAAATCCGTGGCGATGACGGGATAAAACGGCAGTGCTGGTGTCACACTTCCGTCGGCGTAAACTTGAGACCTCTGTGTTGTCTTCTCCTCGAGGGGGAAACGAAGAGCTATAGAGAGTGGTGCCTTATTAAAGCCGAGCAGAAAGAGCGCTTGAGAAATGCGCATGTGGACATGGCAGGAAAGAAGCTTAAAGCTGTCTATTACTAACTGCAGTTTATTCAATGCCTCAGCGTGTGTAGTGTATGGAATAGAACAGGCTTCATTCGAGTCAAGCGAGGCCGCCCTTCATCTGTGTTAAAGATAATTGTTTACGTAACTGTTAAAGTGCCAAATCCCTGTAGTCATATATTATTTGCACCCAGGAGGAGGAGGAGGCTAAATAGATGGAAAGACAGGGAGTTCAGCAAGACAAACCAGCTGACTATCCTGTGCTAGGGAAAAGGGGTGAGGGGAATAAAATATTATAAAGAATATATATTTAAAGAAGGGAAGTAAGGAAGGAAGGAAGGAAGAACAAAAATAAAAGAGACAAAGGAAAGGAGAATACGGCACTGCTTAACGTCTCTCTCTAAGATCAGTCCTCCGAAAGAAGCGCAACAATGCCTTCAAATTCTTCTGGGCTGAGGACTGCCTCGGCCAATGTCCCAGGACCTTTTCCTCCGATAAAGGACGTTTGTCAAGACTATCTAGCACTCTTGAAAGTTCTGTCCTGGGCGCACTGAAGCGGGGACACTCACAGAGAAGGTGGACGATCGTTTCCTCACCGTTACAGTTATCGCATGTAGGGCTGTTGGCCATTCCGATCCGAAATGAGTACGCATTCGCGAAGGCTACGCCAAGCCACAAGCGGCATAAAAGCGTCTCTTCAGCTCTAGGTAGTCCCGACGGAAGGCGGAGCCGTGGATTCGGATCCAAGTTGCGGAGACGAGCGTTGGTAAATTCCGTCGAGTTCCACTGTTCAAGTGTAAATTCACGTGCATGCGAACGAAGCCCTGTAGATGCGTCTCATCTGGATAACGGTATACCTTCACAGTGGGGACCATCATGAGCAGATCGGGCGGCCTCATCTGCACGGTCGTTTCCGTAGATACCACAATAGCCCAGTATCCGCTGATCTGCTTTGTTGTGTTTTCTTCTCTGTTCTCTTCTCTGTTTTCTTCTCTGAAGAAGTCTTGTGTCCATGGCTGATTGCTCATTCGGTCCATGACGAAATTGCGACATAATGAACTGGAGAGTGACCTTGGAGTGGGAAAAGATCGACCATGCCTGTGACGGTTCTTCAATTACGAACTCTAGAGCAGCATGGAGGGCGGCGAGTACTGCAGCTGTGGATGGAACTGCGATGTCTTGAATTTTATGGTGACGGCCTTCGCTAAACACCCACTAAACCCATTTGACTATAGGCCTCCTTCTGTAAGAGGTTTGGTTAAAGGCCAGCTAATGGAAAGACAGCGGTGCGGAGAATTCGGGTGTATCTAGCATCGCTACCAACTCCAGTTATGAAACTCACTCACTGCATACAGTATAATGCCCAGATAAGGCGTTTGCCTTAGTAGGAAAATTGGCGAATCACAGTGCCGAAGCAGCGAATGTTGGCCATGCGTGCGAGCTCATGGTGCTATTAGAGCGCCAGAAATATCTCGAAACACGGTTCTGCAGCGTAAAGCACTAGCGGCGGTATATGCGTTTAAACACCATGCCCGCGACGAGCTATGCACAGGGATATGCCCGCCGAAACACAGCAGACCGACACGCCCGCGGCTTTGTGCAACGCTTTTCGCTACGTGGGGTGCGTATATTACGCGCACGGTTTAAGAGCGTAGCAGAATTTAGATGCGTTGCATCACCGGCCAGACTCGCAGACAGCCGTGCGTAACGGGCGATTGAACAGCGCGTGCTCTGCGCATTTCGTGCATGGCGCCGTCGTTTGCGCTGAGCGTATAAATGGCGACGCAAGTAAAGCTGCTCACCGCGGCTTCTTGGGCAACCCACGCCGCGAGACGCGGGCTGAGAGGGTTGCCCTGCAGAACCGCACGAAAGCTCCGCCGGATCACGCGACGGCCCTCCATTTCCGGCGTCGGCTCATTGAACATGCACGATTCGGGCCATTCGGATGGACCGCGTTTCATTGTTCGTGCATGGGCGTACACACCATGCAGCGACGGCACCGCGTAACCACGCTAGAAACTCGTCCATCGGTACCTCCACCACGATCTGCGGCAGCGAAGCTGCTTCGAGGTCCCATTGTTTTCTTGGAAGTTATTTTTAACGGTATAAAGGGTTCGATATTTTTACAACATCGCCACGCAATTTTTTTATGTATATAAAGCAGGGTCGTGATCAGCCTCCGATAACGGTTGTGTAAGTGGGCTGGAACGCTTTGCAACTCTTGGACGAATTGTGTGATTGTTTTGATAACGAAGGCCGGAACAGACACTCTATCAACCACGTACGGAATACATTCCGGGTACATGAATTTAGCGTATTCTTGCATGCACAAACAATTCGGTGCATTCCCCATCTGTAAAGGGGAACTTCTTTCACAGCGTACATGTAGTCACAAGCACGAATTTAGCTGCTTCAAGACATTGCCTTACACACATCAAACATATGAATCTTGTAGCGTGTCGTGCGTTTCCGGCTCATGCGCCTATGGTGAACATTCTTCACATTCTGTGGCTGTGCCTTTGTGCTCAGGATATTAGGCAAAAGGTTCTCAGAAAGGCCAAGCTCAAGCCTAATGCTCCAGCGGACTGTACACGGTGGAACCTCATTGCTGATGTACCTGCATCACACAGGCCTGCAGACGTTTGTTCGATGCATCTCCTTGTTTTTTCTTTTTTTTACTACTATACGCGTTGCTGAAAACGCCCCCACTATATATAAAAAATATATAAACACGTTAACGTCACTTTCGAAAACAGGTACAGCACCTGCTTTTCGAGGAGGTTGTATAATAACGGTGAAATAACGGAAATAATAAATAATTATTAAGTTGTGTTAGACAGTGGCTCTCAGCGCTGACGCTTTAGAAAACTGAGGCGAAATGAGAGAGAGCAAACACACAGCAAGCATAAGCAGAAAGTCTCTCAGAAGGCATGTGCAGTGATCATGCGCCGATCTCAGGGTTGTGTCCAGATGTCCCTGAATATATGTGTGCGCAGCGCCCGCGCACGGCACGTGACAAATTCATGAAGTGCTTTATTCCATCTGTTACGGTTCCTTTTCTCTGCAGAGACAGCAAAGGTGTAATGAATGGTCACTGAGAGGCGATTATTGTAGAGTCGGCACGAAAAAATAAACTCATCATCATAAATCACCACCTCAAAGTCAGACCTCCCCCATCGAAAAAAAACCTGAATCCACGCCTGGTACTGAGGCGCTGCGCCTCTGGACAACTTTGTGACCATTCGTCCGATTCGCTCCACGATTGAGCAGCGCTGGTCCCGTGCGTTTCATTTACTCCGTTTCATTCTATCTGGAGTTGCGAGAAGAAGCGTGGTAGGTCACTGTGCTAATCTCTGCTGCTTCATGGAGTCCGCAGTTGGTTCGTTCATCCTCCGCGGACGTCAGAGGTAATTTTGTCGTATAGATATTGCTGGCTTATTGCTAACAGCTAACATTCGCTGTCACAACGATTTACATGCATTCAATGCGACCGCATTACAGGCGTACTTCACCTACTTTCGAGGAATAACATAAAACGTTGACGGATTCTGGATACAATGTAGTAGTAAACTGCGGCAGAAAATCCCGCAAGATGTGGTACAGAATATGAACAGCTTTATTGAGCCCTCCTGGTAAGTAAAACTTGATGATGATGATGATGATGATGATGATGATGATGATGATGATGATGATGATGATGATGATGATGATGATGATGATGATGATGATCAAAACCTTATATAACCGCATCGAGAAAGCTTCGCATCACTTAGATTCTAGCATGTGCATTGAATCTGACCTCAATCGCCGTGGTTGCTTAGTGGCTGTGGTGTTGAGCTGCTAAGCACGAGGTCGCGGGATCGAATCCCGGCCACGGCGGCCGCATTTTGATGGGGCCGGAAACACCCATGTGCTTAGATTTAGGTGCACGTTAAGGACCCCAGGTGGTCCAGATTTCCGGAGTCCCCTACTACGGTGTGCCTCATAATCAGATCGGCGTTTTGGCACTGAAAACCCCATAATTTATTTTTTTTAATCTGACGTCATTCGCACCATATAAAAGATATATACATCTCAAGCTTATAAGAATGCTCTCACATACATTGATAATTACTGTAGTTAAATTCTGCATAAATTATTTCTCTTTATCTCGCGATTTGACTGAAGAGAACTGATTGATTTTCTTTGTTTTTGTTATTGAAAATAATGTCAGCCTTCGTCGCTGGCTGTTTCCCAACGTTTGATCGCGTGGTGAGCTGCGAAATTGCGATAATTGAATCCTCCATCCACGAGGAGCTTAGTGGACGTGGCGGACATTAATATTTTATTTAATCCATGCTGAGCGCTAAACTCCGTAATTCGATCGAGGCGCGCCAGTGCATTCAGCTGGAAGGAGCAGACATTAAGTCACATAGAATCAAATGCGCTGAAGCAAAAGCTAAAGCTCTATCACCGCTTTGAACGCGTAAATATTATTAGGACGCCGGTCAAGTACAGGAACCCGTTTACAAGGAAGAAAACGCAATATTGCCGCCGTTTCTTCCATTTGTAATAATGCGCACAATAACGTATTTTTCCCCTATTGTCGTGCACAGTGCGTGGCTCTGCGACAAAATGTGCAACTGCACTTCTCCGGAGCGGCCTTTGTCGACAACAGATCCTGCATATCCAACGAGGGTAAACAGGCGAGCGGATCAAAAAAGAAAGAAATCGTTCTGTTCTCCGCGTTCATTACCACCTAATCGCGCTCGTGTTGACACATCACACAGCTTCCACCCAGCAGTAATGCTCGGACCTCACAGATGTGCGCGCTCTCGTAAGATTAACGATTAACGCGATGGGCGGCAGCGAAAAAGAAACGAAATAACTGGCGGCGCCGTTTTGTAGAGGCCGCTGCGTATAGAAGAAGAAACGAAGCGCAGAAAAAAAAAGGAGCGGGCGGGCTCCAAGCATGCGTCCCACTTATCCTGCTCCGCGACGCAGCGCGCGTTCGTCCACAGTTCGCGCCCAGCCCCCGTGAATGCTTGCGCACGCCATGTATGCACAACAACAGCAGGCCGGCGCATGAAAAGCAAAGCGAGCCGGCACCGACCGAGACCACGCGTGAAGGGAAGCGCGTCGGCTACTGGCGCGTGCACCCGGGTGCCGAAGGGGCGGGTTTCGGATAAGCCGTGCTTGTTTGCCACGGCCTTATGAAATATTAAGGCACCCGCGAGCGCGACGAGTTTGTCTCTTCGTCACACTTTTTTTTTTTCACGGGTCTCGCTGCTGCCGGAAAACCAACAGTCGGCCTCAAACGCGCAGCGCGAGATTACTTTAAATGCGCCCCCCCCCCCTCCCCTCTGGCGGCCTGTTGACTCCGCGCGGTCCTTCTTCCGGGAACGCGAAACACGCACCAAAAAGCGCGAGCCCCAGCGACTCGGAGGGTCAGCTTGTGCAACACGGAAGAAAAGACAACACAAGTTTGAACTGAAGGCCCCGTCGCGCCCTGGTCTGTTCGCGCGACGCCGTTTTCGGGCCTGCTAAACATTTCAAGAGCGGCCCCCAATCCGTCTGGACTATTTCATCGCGTATGCATGGGGCTCTACGCAGATTATTCGCAGGGCGCCGCTAACTGATTAGTTTCGTGAGATCACGCACTGAAGCTACTCCGTTTCACTAAAATAAGAGGTGAGATGGGCACAGTCTGGCCAATGAAGAGCTCGTTCATTCACTCATTTTTTTGCCGTACATAAATATAGAAAAGACAGCAAAATTGATATCAGGATAGCAAAGTATGCAATGCTGTGCATGGAGGCATTATGTTTCATTGTAACATCAATTTGCAGCTCACCGTTTTCTTTCGTAATGCGAAGCGTTCGTTGCCTTGTACCAGGCCAGTTGCGGTAGATTCTTGTTGCGCATCGTAACGGACGTCATAACAAAAGTAAGTACTTGTCCGTGGGTGGGATTATACGAGGGTCTCTCACCAAAAACGCCCGATGTTTTACCCAGTAGGCCACAGATGCTCTTTTTTATATAGTATTTATATACGAAAAAAAAAACAAGATACGCTGATTCAGTGTACATATATACATATCGGCCAAAACAGCTAAGCTGCGTCTACAAGCATGAAACAAACCTGCACGAGGAAATAATCATGTAAACAGTTCTCTAGAAGGGTCTTCTGAGAGCACACTTCAACAAAGAATACCAGCCTCGTGGAAAGTCGCTTTTATAACAAAGGTATTTTAACTCTATTAGAGTCGTTTGACTGAAGTGTGATTTTGAACGTAAACAATTGTTTCTGCATATCAATATAAGATTCAACATGAACAAGAGCGGGTTCGCCTACGTGATCGTTTGAACATCCTTGACATACGTACTCTCACAGTGAACAAAGTGTTCGGGCCGGCGTCATGCTCTGATAAACAGAGGCGTGTTGTAAGTGGCCTTCGCGATCCATAGTGGAGACTAACCTTACAAACTGCCTATAAGTGACATTACTGTATTGTTGTCTACATTGTGCTTCCTTTTTAACGAGATAATCTCGCGGTATTGTTGTCCTTATGCATACATGATTCGGCTTGAGTGGAATCCTTCATTCTTGTGTAATGAGTGACCATCAAATAGTTACTGGGCTGTTCTGTCGGTGTAGGTGGCCGCAAATGACAAAATCTTTGTGCGTTTGTGTTCGTGTGTGTTCGTGCTTTGCGACATTCCTTCTATCTGAATCTTTTATTGCTGCTTTTGTAAATAATTTGCGATTTCAGGATGGCTGGATGTGACGTACCTTCCCATGTCTCTAGAAGTAAATAAAAATAGAAGATTCAAGTTTTCAATAAACTGTGCAGTCCCACAAGCATGTCAAATCGCTTTTAGATGACATGAGATATCATGTGGCATGAAATTTGGAAAGAAATTCTTTTTTTTAAGTTCTGTAGAAAACATTTTAAAATAAAAACCTGGAGAACACTTACGCTTCGCCTTTAAGCGTGGAACGCGATAGCGTTCAGAGATCCCTGACTGCTTCTCACGTTTCCCGGCAACTGCAGCTTATATAACCGTAATGTTCACCCAGACATGTTGGCGACAAACGATATGCACGAAGGCGAGCTTTCTGTTAGAAACGCGGCCTCTTGCATGGGCGCTTCCCGGAGGCTCTGGACAGTCGTGCCATGAAAATTACATCATTTCCAGTCTTCTGTTATTGTTTCGCACATTTAATATTCATGTTTGACAAAATGTAGCATAAACGGCATGCGCTGTCGGTGTTTTCTATCATGACATTTGTTTGTGAACTGCCATTCTGAAAATTCCGAGGAAAAATTTTGTCAAGAATGTAAGGCAAAGTATGAGCACCTTTAGCGATAGAATGGTGTGGTAATATAACCTGCCTATACCGCGTGTCATATAGCAAGATGTGGCATATACATATACCTAAATATATACGGAAATTTTCGCTCACGGAGAACTTCGCCGACACCGGCGCCAACACCGGATTTTCTGCGACATCTAGCCCTTAAGAGGAAGCTTTAGCTCGGGCCCAACTCCGACGCGGCCTATTCAAATACATGTAAAACGCAAAAACGTTTTTCTGAGATAACCCCTGGGCTGATCTTAATGAAATTTATTGCATTTGAGAGAGAAAACTAAATTCTAGTGACTGTTGGAAACGGGATTTCTATTTAGGTCCTGTATTTTGTTAAAAGGACTTTTAAAAATTCGAAATCTTGAAAAAAATAGAAGCACGAAGTTTACAAATTCATAACTCTGCATCAAGGACAGATATCGCGGTTCTGTAAACGGCATCCATTAGATCATTCAAAACGAACAAATTCTTTATGTCATTTTATATCTTACGTGAATTCGTTACGCTGTGTACAAGGGCTCTGCAAAAGCTGTATTTCCAATTTATTGAATTTTTTTAATATTCGTGTGTAAAATATCAATTTCGTCCGCTTTAGATGTGCTATTAGATGCAATTCACAGAATTGTATTATCATTTTTGTTGTTGAGTTAAGAGTTGTAAACTTGATAGTTCCGTATTTTGAAATTTTTCTATATTTGCCAATTTTTCATAAAAAATTGACGACCTAACTCAGAAATTCGAGACCAACAGTCATTAGATTGTAAGTTTGTCTTTCAAATGCAACAAATTTTGTCAAATTTGGTGCAGTGGTTGCCGAGAAAAACGAATTCCCCTTTTACATGTATTTAGATAGGAGCGCCCGAGCTAAAGCTTCCTCTTAGGAGAAAGCTCTTACTCGGGTGCTCCTTACTAAATACATGTACATGTACATAATAATAATAATAATAATAATAATAATAATAATAATAATAATAATAATGATAATAATAATAATAATAATAATAATAATAATAATAATAATAATAATAATAATAATAATAATAATAATAATAATAATAATAATAATAATAATAATAATAATAATAATAATAATGTTACAGGTGGGGATTATACATACATACAGAGGGAGATCCCATAGTCAACAGACTGTACAGGGGACCTCCCATTGCAAATGAGTAGGATATGCAAATACAAAGCAGCTATATGCAAACACACAAGACACCATATTAAGTTAGTCACTAGCTAACGCTGTAAAATATTTACTGACACAAAGCTATAATTAGTATAACGATAACGATCAAATTGTTATGTTGAGTGCAACAAGTTACGAAGGTTTGATTTGAATGAGTAAAAATGAGAGCGTATCTTAATATGACATGGTAATGAGTTCCAAAGTAGTGTGGCTGAAAAATTAGTAATAAATTTGCCATAATTAGTTCTAGGTTTCGGCAGTAAATAGCTGTTAGTAGAGGCGAAACGGGTAGACGTGGAATGCGGATACTGGCTGTGCGTAATTACGGGGAATGGGAGCTTTCCGTTAACATATTTATTAACAAGTATTCCAAGTGAGTATTTATTTAGTTTCTATAACGATAAAATACCGTTAGAGCTGAGCAATGGAGATGCTTCCGATGCGTAGCTGCTACGTGTAATGACGCGAATTGCTTGATTTTGGGTATGCTGTAGTGGGGATAAATGTTTTGGATACGTGTTTCCCTATGATGATATTCAATAATTAATATGCGTGTGAATAAAAGCGTAGTAGAGGGAGATGAGTTTCTTCACGTTAAAGAAATTGCTAACTTTAATTAATAGTCTAATTGCAAATTCTGCCTTCTTTGTTAAGGATAAAACATGCTCGTCAAATTTTAGGTGCTTATCTAATATGACGCCAAGAAACAGTACACCATCAGTAGGACAAAGTGTGCTGGAAGCAAAGGTCAGGAATGGATACACTGAGATATGCTTTTGTTTAGCTGAGAAGATGACGAAGTGAGATGTTGCAGCATTAATGTGTGGTCTGTGTAGTCGGCACCACGTTACAATATTAGCCGCGTCGTGGTTCAGCTTACACATTATTGAATCAGGATTTTTGTCTGAGGAGAAGATGGTAGAAGATGGTACTTTAGGCACTGTGGCAGGTCGTTAATGTATATTAAAAACAAGAAAGGTCCTAATATAGATCCTTGTGGTAAACAAAGGTTAGTTCTAGGATGTGAGTAAGTGCTAGATATTGATACAGTATATTCTCTATCTCTAAAATAGTTACGTAATAATCGCAGTGTCGGGCCAGTTATACCGATAGAGTCTAATTTAGCGAAAAGTATGTTATGAACAAGTTAATCGAACGCTTTAGAAAGGTCAATGAATAATGCGCCAGCAAAATTTCCGGTGTCAATTGCCTGCCGAATTTCGTCTGTTAGAAATCTTAATGCCAAATCAGTTGAGTATCGCTCCCTAAGCCCAAATTGGTTTGGTGGTACAATACAAATTTTTTATAAATAACTTATTAAGAGTGGTATGATTAGTTTTTCGAGAATTTTACTAAAGAATGAAAGTATAGCAATAGGGCGGTAGTTAGATGTTAGACCCTAATCTCCCTTCTTTTAACAAAATTCAGGACTTAAATCGAAATTCCGCTTCCAGCAGTCACTAGAATCTAACTTTCTCTCTCAAATGCAACAAATTTCATTCATATCGGTCCAGGGGTTATCTCAGAAAAGCATTTTTACGTTTTACATGTATTTGAATAGGCCGCATCAGAGTTGGGCCCGAGCTAAAGCTTACTGTTAACGCTCCTGCTTTAAAAGGGTATCTTTGCAGCTACTAAAACATTATTCAGTTGCTTCCAGTTCATCACAGTGAAGAAGAAAAGCTAGTTTGGAGCCTTCGCTAAGGCCGCAGACTCATGCACATACTTCTCCCGTGCCATCGCAAAAAGCGCTTTCAGATGATTGACACGTGCGTGACGTTGCATAGCAACGATTCGCTAAACGAAATTAGAGCACCGCCTGTTTCGATTAGGCCACGGGCGTTATAATCGAACGCGCGAATAATTACCAACCTTCAAACGGTACTTTGCGTTTGTCACATCCGTCACGTCACATAGCAACAAGTAGATTATAAACGCGGCGGCGCGCCAGTTTTCCCCACCCTGCCCTATAGTGGCAGCCAGCGGTTTCAGACGTTTTCTCACGTTGTACCACATTCGGTATCGGCCGTGATCGTAACGGAACAAGTTGCAACGTATCATCGTCGCCATCCAATAAATCAGTCGGCATGCCATATGTGTCGTTGTCGCCTTGCTGCTATCGGCGCACACATTCGCATCGCACACAGAATTCTTGTACAGTTGCACAAACATGTTGGTGAACCTGGTAACGCTTTGCAGAATCCCCAACGATGCTGTTAAGCCAGCTACCTGAAAAATGCGTCGCATAACATCGATTCTCTCAGTGCGGGGGATCTCCGTAAATTTTGCTTACCCATATTCTTTTTTTTAACAGCCCTCAAAACGAACTTTACACAAACTTGGTGAACCAAAATTTTGCCATTCTTCTCCTGGTGCTTGAATTTTTTTGTTGCCCACGTTGATCACTAACATGCGTAATTCTGCCATTGAAACCACTGATCGTTGCAGTAATTGCTCAGTTTCGCTTTTCGTACTTTGTTGCGTTTAGGTGCGCTTCAACGATGCTTCAAGAAACGGCAGAAACTTGACATAACGAAAAAAAGTGCCGAACGAACCAGTGGAGTTTCAGGCGTGCTTTCTATGGTGCGCATCATTCCAGCTTCTATTCTTGACGTTTCGCCTTCCCGTTTGTTTTGCTTTTGCGCAACCGTAGTCGCAATTGAAAGATGACGCCAACTTTTTCTTTTCTTTTTTTAGCGTGCTCTCCCGTCAATCGGGTCACAGGAAAAAGACGCACAACCGTCTTACAGCCGGAGTATATTCGCGTAACACTCGCCGGAGCTCAATCGGGTATTCGTCTCTGCGAAAGAAACTAAATAAATAAACGCCAAAGCACAGTGTGGAAAGAGTAAGAACAGAAAGGTGGAGTGGACGTCGAGGAAGCGTCCGGGAGAGCTCGAGGATAATCGTACAATGGTCGTTTAAGAAACCGCCAGTGTTGCCCGAAGAAGCGACGCCCCTCGATGGCCGGGGGACGCTTTATGGCCGCGCCACGGCGTTTGCCGGGGGAGACGCATTCCAGGACTAGGCGAGACGGCGTGTGTGCACACCGCGAGAGCTTAAGAGGGCCGGCGCATCGTCTCTGCCGCAACGCCGACCGGCGCGTCATCCCAATCTGTTATTGCGCTTCTGCGAGGCATTGGGGGAGCCCGATATAGATTATGCCGCGGCGGGGTGTCCACCGCACGGCGGTGGTGCAGCACTGCATCGCGATCGCTGGCGGCTGCAAAGACGGCGAGTATTCTTAGGAGGAACGCGGGCGGCTGCTGACCGAGAAGCCAACGCTCCCCGAACATGACGAGCGCGAGTTGTTCTTCTGCAACCGGTTCCGCGTGACTTCCTCCTTTCGAGGTGGAGGCTCTTACGCCTCCGCGCAGCGTTACAATTCCGAAAAGCATCCTGGCAGCCGTGTTTGGACACCGTCGGCAGTGTGCCGCCGCCCCCTACGTCGCGCGACGAGATCGCCGTCGCAGCCGCTACTGAAAACAAGGAGTGGCGCTTTTCTTCTTGACAGAGGTCGGCCGAAAGCTGGAGGAGAAAAGCGCGGAGAAGAAGCGGCGACAAAAGCCTTTAATAGGTGTACGGAGAATAAAAATTCCAGTTCATTTATAGACTATTTCTAACGCTATAACATATAATAAGTGACAGCGCAGAATTCGCTAACCCGCAGTAACAGGCTTAATAACATGATTTTATAACAGTCGATTGCATCCTATATATACCTGTCTCTTTCGTAATCTCATCGATTGCTCTATCCAACATGCCCGACTAAGCAGTAGATCGAGTTTTCGTTTTAAACGCTCTAAAGTTCAGCTTCCATGCAGTGGCGGCCTCTCCGGATCCTAAGATTCATCGCTCCCTCTGCTACGCAGAAGCTCTAGTCGCCGTTTCGGTCAGGTTAGATGCAGTCGCCGTTGAAGGCCATGGAGCTTATTGTGTGATGAGATTAGGTCGGGCGTGATGGCCAGTTACTGCTTTACGGGGACCAATCACTGTTCTGGCGACCGGGAGTGCCTTTCGTCGCTCATTGAGCTGACGCACGACTGGTGTATATCTATAGCTTAAAATCATTTAGAGAAGCTTTCGTTCTGCATTGGACATAAAATAATTATGGTGGTCATGATGATGACAAATAACACAGCGCAGTGGAATTGACTGCAGTGTTACACCTTATGGCAGGCGAGGCATTGCTGCATCTGCCTTCAGACGTAGTACACTTTGAGGTACGCAAATTTGACTGCTTTCATGCGCGCAGGGCAGAACAGAAGATAATATGAGATGTATAGCATCGGAAGAAATGCGGAAATGCGCCAAGAGGTGTCTTCTCTCCTTAATGATAGTGCAACAAGTGCGCTTTCAGTGTTCGTTTAATGCTGTCACCATTGAAGCGTCGCAGCTCATTCGAGCGTACTTAAGGTCAGCGCCAACGTTGGAGATCCGCGTGTCTGACGAGAAACATCCAAATGACAAATATTGAATGAGTGCTAGTGACTGTAACAATCGCTCAGTCTGATCTTGACGAATTCAACGATGATTATTGAATCTTGAATGATCCTTTAAATCGTACTTGCGATAACCGCGCAATACCGTGCAATCGACGTTATCACCAGTCACACCATAATTTCGCAGGCACTTTTCACAGATACGTGTGCGCAATGAAGCAAAGCTTAAACCATTTTTGCGCACCAGGAAATGTTTGATCACAGCAAAAATAATAATTTGCAGCGAGAACGAAAATATTGTCTCGTGGAAGGCAGTGTATTCCTTTTAAATATTTTAGTTAATACGATCACAAACAACAAAAGTGTTATGATTAAATAATTATCATTATATTCTGATGTGCCAAAACCACGATATATTATTATGAGACAAGCCGTAGTGGGGGACTCCGAAATAATTTTGACCGCCTGGGGTTCTTTAATGTGCCCCCAATGCACGGGACATAGGCGTTTTTGCATTTCGACCCCATCAAAATGCGGCCACCGCGGCAGGGATCCGATCCCACGAATTCACGCTTAATTAGCAGCGCAACCCCGTATAGCCGCTAAGCCAACGCGGCGAGTAAACAACGAAAGCTGTAATTGCGATCACTGCGAAGCGCCATAATGTCGGAGGAATCGCACAGCTCTTTCAAATCTTTATTGATGCGAACGTTTCACGGTACATCAAATGAAACGGAACAAAGAAGTAAATCAGGAGCCCATCCAAACATGCAGATTTAATACAAAACACAACCTGTGCAGCATGATAATAAGCAGACTACAGAAAAAAAAGAAACACACATCGCAGACAGAACAACACACATATCCCAAAAGTTTGACAAAAAGAAATATTCGAGAACTGACGCGCATCGTCTTAATTTCTTGTGTGCATCTTGTTTTTTTGCCGATGTGCGTAATCGTCCTATATAGGTCATGTGTTGGTACTTACATGCATTAATGATATACGGAAAGTCGGGATCGGGATATGGTGAGTTAACTGTGGTGAAAGGAAGGCGCTTTTGAAAACGGAACGCTGAAAACGATCTTGTTTTTCATCGGGTTCTCGCAGCTTAAGTATACTTTCTATCTATCTCAGTGAGCATCTATCGCTACAAGTTTGTTTGTAGCGGCGAAGTGCATTGTAAGCTGTTTTCGGCACATTGAGGCTGACTGTCAAAGGGGCCATAACAAATAAGGAAGCGCGAACGCAAGGCGTAGCGGTGCCACAGCTTCATTTCTAGGACGCCGCTCTGGCCACATCGATGACCAAGTTGTGCCGGAAGCATTCGTGCAAGCGCCGTTGTTCGCTCGTCTCGGCGGCTTCGCGGCGTTTGGCGCGCGCTTCCCGGCGGACTAGCTTGCCGCAAGTAATACCGTGTGAACAGTACACGTCGTGTGCTGCCATGCTCCACGCTTAAGCGGAATTGATGCGCGTGAAAAAGGCCCTCCGCGAGGAAATTGCGCACCGCGGGAACGCCCCTTTCAGACCGTCGTCACCTCGGTCAGCCTATAGTTCCTCGCAACATGGGTGCGTGCACGCCAATAGCTTGTTTCTGTCTCCCGGACCTCTTCCACGTGGTCGTATTTTACTTCGCATTGCTCCAATTATTTCCGTACCGGGATCTCTCTACCCTAACCGAAGCAAAAGTTTCAATGACTATCTCCCTCAGTGAGATAACTTCCGAACATACATTGTATCGTCTACAGACGACATGGTAGCACATGACAAGACATCAAACGAGGACAAAGGCCTTCTGTTGGGCCGACGCCTTGCTCGAGTTCACATTTATACGCGTAGGTGCTGCGTCGAAACTGGTTCACTCCAGTGGTAACCAAGACAGCAGGCAGCCTTGCGGCTCTACTGACCAGAAGATAACACGGCAGACTTACGCCACTGTACATCCCCTCCCCACCCCCTCAAACACACACATGAACAACCCCTCACCTTATTAAAACACCCCTCATTAAAGAAATATGGGTAATTTTTCACAACGCACCAAATTACCGCTCGCACTTGTAACTTTACCCTCGCATCACACACATCATGTCCCACATCTCCTGCTATTGGTAGCATGTTGTTTTTCATCGGATGGGTAAGAACGTTTTAAGACGTTGCACTTGTGGCATTGGCAGTTTCTGGTGAGGAAAATTAGCGCCGCAAAATGACAATACACACAACAAGAGAAGACAAAAACTACCACTTGTCTTCGTATTCCCTCCCTTTGTGTGTTGTCCTTTTGCTGCGCTAATTTTTCTCATCAGCAATGCAAGACCAACTGGCTCGACAATTAATTATTTATTGACAGTTTATTTTGCCATTTCAAGGCACGAGTCTACATTTTCAAACTTCTTTTTTAAGTATGAATTTAAAAGAGAGGTGCGCCTTTAGTAGCTGGGACTGCTGTTTGTCGCAGGACAAACAAAAAATAAAAGCACTAAAAGCATTGAAAAACACTGTATGCAGTCAAAGTTCTGCACACAAGTAAATGTCAAAGTTCTGCACACAAGTAAAAGACACCGAAGTGTGTACAAAGACATTCCCAGTTTCTAAAATAAGTGGAAGTGCACAAAAGAGTCCGAGAACACGCACAGAGGTTCACACCTCTGTAAAAATTTCGCTTTAAAGGACAGCGATATATAAGCGAAATACCGAGCCCCCCCCCCCCCCCCCCCCCCAAAAAAAGAATCAAAGTGACGAAGAAGAAGCCTATCATAAATATGGGATGAAATAAAGCAACCTTGGCCTCATCCGAGCGAATTCTTAGTTACAGAGCTAACAATTCCGTCACGAGTTAAGTCAACCATAACTCGTGTGACGTTCTTTAATCCGTGTGCTTATACAGAACACATATAACATGAGAAGCCTGGGCAGCGAACCGTAAATCACAAGGCAACAATTAGCCTTCAAATAAGCCTAATTGTCGAAATACGGGAGCACGAGCGTGATTTGAGTCTGGCGTTAGAAAAATTGGCGTAGTATTATTATGCGAAGCATATTACGAGGGCTCAACCCAGCTCCTCAGGCGCGGCGGTGACCATGAAATCACGTGACACCGTGACGTCACGACAGAGGAGAAGTGGCTTTGGCTCAACTCTTGCAAGACGGGCTGGGTGGGAATCGAACCAGGGTCTCCGGAGTGTGGGACGGAGACGCTACCACTGAGCCACGAGTACAACGCTTCAAAGCGGTACAAAAGCGCCTCTAGTGAATGCGGTGTTGCCTTAGAAACGCGCTGTTTCTAAGGCGTGCGTCTCTTGCTCAGGCGCACATTTCGTTGCCGCGCCGAACGCTGCTTTGCTCGACGCTCACCGCGTCCAATGCGGGGCGCGTAGTCGCTGCCCTGTAGCCCATTGTCTTACACCCCTTGGCGGGTCGACGGGAACGCTGTCGCGTTCCACTCTTGAAGGCGAAGAAGTAATGCATGAGTTGTTTCTTCGTCTAGCCGAACCAAATATAGCCAAGCAACAGCAGTTCACCAGGCTAAACAGTGGTTCAACAACTAAAATAAAGGCTAGTATGCTTCGCATCCTGGGCTTAACCTTACCTAAGCCACAGCCATTTTTTTTTTCTGCAGTACGCAAAACACTCCAGTAAAACGCTTACGCGGGCTCATTGGTTTGAACCCTGCCCTCGGTTTACCTTTTATCGTCGTGTGCAGACATTATATATTCCTGTTACTCGCATCATTAGTTGCTTCTTTAGCATCTAAGGATGAAATGATTCCTCACTCTTGAAGAGCTCGAGCGACGAAACCTTATTAAATAGCATCCATGCGTCATCAGTGTATGCGAAATGCAAAAGCGCCAGTGTACCGTGCATTGGTTGAACCTTAAAGAACCCCAGATGGCCAACATCGGTTGGGAGGCCCCGCACTACGGCACGCCTCATAATCATATTGTGGTTTTGGCACGTAAAAGCCCAGAGTTTAATTTGTTTTTTTCTTCAGTGTAGGCTTGCTCAGCATTTGTAAAATGTGGTCTGTGTGCAGATTTCAAGCAGCGCAACACTTCGACGCAGTTGCCGAACATATTAACTAGTAGCGTAAAGTTTATATTAGTGCAAGCATGTTATCATACCGGGAGAGCTTAACGTTGTCTATTCCATTTTACTACGACCAACACAAATGAGATATCGTTTCCTTTTGCGCTCGGTGATTCTGCGCGTGGCATGAACCTGCATCCTTCTTTCTTTCGTTGCATCCCCTTCCAGCTGCTCACACAGGACTGTATTCGTCAGGCTGGGAACGTTACTTCCTGAAACATTTTTAGACCAACCTTAACCATCAGGGTGAGCAATTTAGCGTCCGCATCCAGATGGTGCATTATTATTGCACCTTCTGCCATTGCGGCCTCATGCAAAGTTGCCATCACCTTTCCCGGTTTAATCCGTGACTGGCCCCCGGCCTTTCCTCTCTCTCCTCAAAGACGATCCAGATACGATGTCCATCCGCCGCCGTGAAGCGTTGGTCACGCATTTCGGAAGCTAAGCGCCTGGCGAGCCTGGCAGAAATGATACACTTTCCGAACGCATAGGCTATCTTCACCTACATGTCCGGGTACACCGTAAGTGCTTGGATAATTAAAAAGCCGATATGCTCGTAGTCTCACGCCTACATGCACGATACCTGGCTGATAACTGAGACTGAATTTTTTTCCTCGCCGCAACAAGTCGGGACATTCGTGATTGTCGTGAGATATGGCCGCTGTGAGGCCCGGACAAAGTCACGGCCAGAGTACGGTAGTCACGTAGGAGGCGACGCGCGCGTGCCCACGAAAACCGGGCAGTTTTTCTTCATTAAGCGCTCATCACTGACTGATCATTTCACGGGGTACGGAGTAAAATGAGCGTTCCATGGCGTCCGCTGGCAGCCACGCTTGCCGCTTTCGCCGTCGCCACCAGCCGGCGCCACATGAAGGGCATAGACGGAGGTCCGCCGCTGTATTTGGCTGTAACGAAAAGCGTGCGACCGAAATCGTGACCATCGCAGTTCGGTGCAGTGCCCTCTGTGTTTTGGCTCAATGTTTCGCTTTTCTTACTTTCTTTTTTTTTTCTCTTCCCCGAACGTTCAGCTCCCCTTCCGCCTAATCTGCCCTCTTGTTTTTTCTTGACTTTTATTCGGACGCCCGTATTTCTTCCCCGAGTACCAGAGACGTTGTCGATCTCAGACAGCCTTTTGTTTCCGCAATGGCGAGGGAAGGACTCGAGGACGGGTATCTGTAATAGCAACTTCTCCTGCTAGTCTGTGCAAGTGTATGTGAACTGCATTAATGGTACGACGGTAGCAAAACCTGCTTTGACAGTGTACCTCGTCCGCGTCATGCTTACCTTACAATATATCCGAAGCCCGCTGACAGAGCTCGTGCATAGCTCTGCCTCAGACGCATTATAACCTCTCTCTCTCTCTCTCTTATGTTTTTTTTTTTTTTTGCTGTATCTGAGTAAGACTACACGTTCTTCATTTACTCTTTTTTTTCTCTCTCTCTCTTCCTAATGGCTGTTTTTAGCACATTATGGGCAACATTCATTGGTTATACTGAACTGCATTTTTGTTAAGCTAGTACACGCACAGGGTCAACAGAATAAGTGCGAAATTCGCGGAAAAAGCATGGACTGAGAAAAATCACACTGACAACGACGACGATCTATATATATAATAATATATATATAAATATATATATATATATATATATATATATATATATATATATATATATATATATATATATATATATATATATAATAAATATAAATATAAATATAAATATAATATAAATATAAATGTATAAATATATATATAATAATGATAACTGGCACACGGAATAATAAATTAATCAAATAACCGATCGCGTTTGTTTTATTTTCATCTTGAATACAGCAGACAGAACAGTAAACATTTTAATATATGCCATGCAAGGAGGAATAAAGATTTATTGATGAGAAAAAAGAATAGGGGAAGGTAGCGGTGCAGGGTGGGTGACCCCGAGGCCCAGAAGGGCCTCCTGGATCAAGCTGGGCGGGTCGCGGTGGCCACAGGAGTCTTGGAATGGGGACCCACCCTACCGTGCAAATATTGTATAATTGCAATAAATGATGTTGTTAATGCCTTAGATTGGAGAGTAAAGGGCTCCCGGAAGGGGGGATGATATTTTGTTCGTCCAGACCGTCTTGCTACGGACCTATTGGGCTTTTGTTTGCATTGGCGGAGTTTTGGGATTAGTGGAGCAATCTGCCCACGATATAGTAGAAAGTACTCGAGCACAAACAAGAAACAGAAGTATGTCTCTATAGTGAAGGACTGGTCGTCTGCTATGGAATCGTAGTTTTTCATTTTCCCCCAAATTTTCATAATACATAATTTTGTAATTCGTGCATAATTTCTTTCTGATGTATAATAATTTCCCTTTTATGCGATCATTTCTATATTCATGATTTTGACCAGATTATGCTTTCCACGTGTCTCACTGGAACTCGTACCAATTCACCATCTATACTGCTGAGCACGCCTGTATATCTTCCTGCTGGCCATGTTCCGGGTACTCAGATAGCCTACTTCCCTCCTTTTTCTGCGGGTGGTCACGAATTTACTATCGTTTTGCGAAAATCAAAGAATATGCTATTGGGTTGAGCAGTGAACTGTCCACGAGTCGCAATGTTCCCGGACGCTTTATCACACCTAGCGCATCTGATTCATAAGCGGATACTCGGTCGAAGTCGGCGGCACACAACTGGAGACGGTCTCAATGCAGCATTCCTATCCATGTCATCGTGGCTTCACATATTCATTAGGAGAGGGGACGCCATCGCAGCGTGTTGATATTCCGGCGCCGGAGAACGGCAGCAAACAACGCGCTACATACAAGACGGCGTCGCAGTAATGGCTCCAGCAGGAATACATTGCGGCCGTGCGCACAACAAAATTAGCTCAGTATGTATGCCGCCGCGGCTGCGACATGCGTTCCGATCGTATTCATGCGCAACGTGCGCGCATGCATTGAGAGAGAGTCGCCCGGAACGTTGCAGGAGAGCGGGAGAGAACAGCTGATTGCTCGCGCACCCTTTCCCCTCTGGACGGAGAAGCGCGTGCATCGGACGCGCGCTTATGCGACGGAACAAGTTTCCGGGCGCTAGCAACAAGCGTCGCGGCGGGGAAGTGCGGCACGGTCAGCGCGGGTCCGAGAGACGCATTCATTTGTCCAGATTAGAAACGAATGGGAATGTGCAGCCGGGCCACCTGGACCATTCCTGTACTCCACATTCGAAGCGTACGCTCACTGCGAGACCGAGTTTGAGGCGGCGGAGAGGAAAGTGCGAGTGAATGTTTTATAGGGTACGTAGAAAGGGGTGGTGGGAAAAGGTGGCGGTCGAGTGATCGGTTTGCGAAGCGTCGAGGAAGAGGAGGTTTTAATTGCGGAGGAAGAGGTGGAGATGTCAGCTGAAACGGAACCTCTATCTGCGCCGGCCGCGTTGGACGAACCAGATAAGGAATGATTACAGGCTGCACACAGAAGTATGCACGGGCGTTAGGTTTATCCAAGGGGTCCAATTCTTGCGGCATCCTCGATAGTGGAACGCGAAATCTTCGAATGAGAGTAGCCGACTGCCTCCGGTTGTCGCACGGCCTCAGAACTCACCTTACTTTCTCATCACTGATGTGCCAAGGCTGGAACAGTGCGAGCTAGCGAAGCTCGTGACAGCGTGTCTGGTGAACCGGATATTGTTTCGAATGTTGCGCACGGCAGCTGATGGTCCGGTGTATTTTAAGAACGGACTTATTTGCATAGGCTATGCTGAAGCGTATGCAACGCAGAACACTGTCACGTCTAGCTTGCAAAACAGTTTAGTCAAAAGCGTCAACACGTTAGCTTCGTGGAATAAACATAAAGCCTGCGAAAAAGCCTACTGCAGTTCCCTTCGTCGTGCAAAACATAAATTCTTTTCCGATGACCTTCAGTCAATGATAAAAAATAATCCTAAAAAATTTTGGAAAACGATATCTCCTTCAAACAGCACTGACACTCCCACTCTCGTGGATAGCACTGGTCTTCCCATACCGCGAGAGCGCTGCGCATCTGTATTTAACAACCACTTTCTTTCCACGTTCACAAAGGAAGACCTTTCCAATATGCCAAAGATGGCAGACTCTGATTACCAATATATGACTCCTATTACCGTAACAGCCGCTGGAATCGCTACTTTGATTAATAATCTCAAATTATCGAGTAGTTCCGGATTTGATGGCATCAACACGAAAATCCTAAAGAATACAGTAGTCCCTTCCAGTACAATCCTTAGTCATATATTTCAGCAGTCACTGTCAACAGGGGAGCTGCCGAATGATTGGAAAGTTGGCAAAATCATACCCATTTTCAAGTCAGGTGACAAGAGCGATGTGAGTAATTACCGTCCAATATCACTAACCAGCGTTCCCTGCAAGTTACTCGAACACATCATTTTTACTAATGTCGTTCATCACTTAGAATGTAATAACTTCTTTTTTAAACATCAGCATGGATTCAGAAAAGGCCTTTCATGTGAGACACAACTAATTGAATTCACTACGGATCTTTTTCAAAATATGGACGACAATGCTCAGAATGCTCAGACTGACTCAATATTCATCGACTTCTCTAAAGCATTTGATCGCGTGGCTCACTGTCGCCTCATTTATAAACTCTCATGCTTAAACCTTGACGACCTAACAATTTCTTGGATAAGAAACTTTTTGTCTTTTCGAAAGCAGTCCACTGTCATTGACCAGTACTCTTCCCCTTTCAGTAACGTAACATCAGGCGTACCTCAGGGAAGTGTCCTTGGACCCTTACTCTTCCTGATTTTCATCAATGACTTGCCATTAAACATTACATCCAGTGTTCGACTATTCGCAGATGACTGCGTTATCTACCGTCAAATCCGCTCCCCCGCTGATCATATTGCTCTTCAACGTGACCTTCAATGTGTCACTAACTGGTGTATGGATTGGCAAATGACCCTAAACACTAACAAATGCAAACTGATGACATTTACTCGCAAAAAGTCCTACTCCATTTTCAGTTACTCACTTGACAATAGTATCGTCGCTCGCACGTCTTCATACAAGTACCTTGGAATTATTCTAACACCTAGCCTTTCATGGTCATCCCACATTGAGAAAACAACGGCTAAAGCATCGCGCACTCTCGGATATTTAAAACGTAACCTTCGCAGCGCTCCTTCCCTCACAAGAAAGATAGCCTACCAAACATTAGTGCAACCGCAGCTCGAACTCGCAGCTTCTATATGGTCACCTCATCAGGCATATCTAATCCATCTTCTCGAGTCGATCCAAAACCGTGCTGCACGTTTCATTGCCAGAGATTATAGCCCATTTTCGAGCGTAACTAACATCAAGCTGTCGTTGTCGCTTTCATCTTTGGAATCGCGCAGGAATATAGCATTACTTTGTCTTCTGCACAAAATCATGCATAATGTACGCCCATCTACTTTACCACTCGTTCGTCCCTCCCGCACATCTAGACGCCTGCATAATCATCTCAGTTTCCAACGCATCTTCGGTCACACCAACGCATTCAACTGCTCAGCTTTGCCACGTGCGATTGCACTGTGGAATGGTCTTCCTGATAACCTCGCTGACATTAATGACCCATTAACCTTCAGACAAAAAATCACTGCATATTTGGCTAGTACTTAGCTAAAAACTAGTATCTGTTCAGTTTTGTTACTTTTAACTTCATTGTTATTTATTTATGTAAGCATCTGTTCTAAGGTTGTTTGCTTTACTGTATAATGAAAAGCTAACACCTGTTCGTTTACCTTTCCTGCTTTTTATCTTTGTTTACTTTGTGTTCTTTGTTTATTATTTGATTCTCTTTTTTTGTTCATACTTATGTAACAAAAGCTATGTTTTTGCTCCGCATTTGTTATCTGTACCGCCCCCCTCACGCAATACTCCTTCTGGAGCCTGTGAGGTATATGAAATAAATAAATAAATAAATAAAAGCTAGTTAACCCCGTGTCGTTCCAAGAAGTCACTTCTGAGAACTATAGGGTCAAGAGCATTCGGGTGGTCTGGAGAAAGCGCCGGGTGAAGAGGACGAAACGTTTAGCACACGATACCATCAGGCTAACCTATTTAACTTGCACTTTCTTTCTATACAAAGATCGTTTCGACCCACGTACATTGTGAGCGGCGCTGCAATCATGTTCTCATCTTTAAAGTTTCCTTGTAGTGCAAGACCGGTACTGCGCACATGAGTGCAGTGAAGACAAGTGGCGTAGATGCAAGAAGAATTCTGCCCTCAGTAAACACGCTCAAACTTAGGAAATAATGTAACGTAGCCATTTATGCTGTACACTAATAAGAAGCGCTGGATCAGTTTAGACTAATGAAGTATTCTTATAAAACTTTATTTTGTTAATTTCGTTGTAATAGGTTGTATATTAGACAAGGAAATAAAGGTAACTCCGCTGTAGGTTTTCCGATGTTATCTCTTATTTTCCCATAATTATCTTATTATTATTACTGTTACAAGGTAAAAGGTAGCCATCACCATTATAGATCAGCAAATATATTTCTTCTATTTTCACTTCAATAAAAAAGGAGGTCATTTTTTAAAAATCTCGCTTAGAAGCGCCAGTGCCAATACGTCAGTGGGACGTCAAGGATTTCAATGTATCTTTTTTCTTTCGGATTTGGGCCGCAGTGGCTAGTAAAAGATCATGAAACTTGTTAAATTCAATCCTTGGCTACTTTCACATACAATCTAGCCCATATTTACTGATTAAGAACTACCTACAGGATCGATTAGACGAGTAACCTTCTTGGTATTGCTGAAGGGTAATTTCTGATACAACTCAATTCATTTGAAATTATTATTTTCATAAACGCCCCTTGGAGGTAAAGTGCCAAGCTGAAATATTCTCCTTTTCTTTTTCGGTTCTTGCTGAGAAAAAGTGGAAATGCATTTTGCGACCCTTGTAAGATTTGGCGAACGATCCTACCACTGTCAACCAGATGTAGGAGTCGTCGGACTATCCCACCGCTGCCACCAGTTGTAGGGGTTGAGGACGGACTTCGGGATGAAAACAAACTTGGAGGATTTATTTCACATTATATACAGAGAGGTGAGAGTCAAGTAACAGTCGTACAGTCATTACGGGCCGGCAGGAACTCGGACGCTGCGGCCCGCGGCAAGAAGTTCGAGAGAGGTGAATCAGGGAATGCTCTGGAATCTCGGAATGCTTCTTTTAAACCCTTCGAGGACTGGAAGTCGCGTCATGTTCGGCCAATGGGAGAGTCCGCTCAGATGACGCCATTTTCGGCCAATGGCAGGTGCCCGTGCGGCGGTGTCACACCCGGCGGCTCTCTGCGGTCTTGCCTTGCTGACTTGCAATGCGTTCTCCAAAGGCGGAGAAGAGGGACGCTTGGGCCTTCCCGGTACATCACAGCCGTCTTCCTCCGGGACCCACTTTACTTGCAACAGTGCCGGGCTATCCCCTCGCTTTCTGGAAGAGCCAAGCATTGAATAGCTCCACCGGCAACGAACGAACTTGTTTGCACGTGAACTTGGGGCCTTCAACCTGTTTGCTCGAGCGCTCCTCTGGAATGTGCTTTCCGCGTTTCTGCGCTTCTCAATTAGTTGTGCTGCGATTCGATGTGGTCTGGGGAACTCGAAGTAGGCACAGGAAACAGCCCCATATCTAACACCCTGCGACCAAAATGTAATCCTGATTCGGATTAGATGTTGCACGTTCAGAGATCAGTGCACCCCCCTTCACTCGTAGGAGTGTACGCGCGCAAAAGGTGCGGCACTGGAAGAAGAGCACACAGCGCGACAGCTGCCCGTCACCGGACCCGCGTGTTCCTTGTGTGCCGTGTGCAGTGCTCCGTCAGTTTACCTTTGTTCCACACATTGTCACGAGCTGCGGTGCTGTTTACTTTCTGTCAGAACAGCGGCCAACAGTCACTGAAGACAGGAAAACTATATTAAAAATGGCTTGTTGTCTCGCAGGAAAGTTTTTTTTTTGCATTCATGATCAAAGAAAAGGAAGAAAAGTGTAACAAACGACAAACAGACCGATGGCGGAAACCAATAGTCGTTTAAGTGTGGCAAAGCTTATCGAGTCGCGTTCCTATGAGTGACCTTTCTATAGATGACTTCGTGCGTACAAAGCAATGGGCACAGAGCTTAGTGCGGCTGCGCTGTCTAACCGCAAAGTAGGGCAGCCGACTTGGCTGCCCTTTCAGAACCTATATACACCAGAGACAGCAAGCCGCTTTTATTGCGCCGCTGCAATGATAACATGTAGGTGATTAAATTTCGCTATATCACTCGTGATTTATCTATACCTTGGTGCTGACAATATTTTTTTTTAGTGGTAGCTGGCGAAACCTGAAAAAAATGTGGCAAAATACGCGCGGGGCATCAACCTGGCCTTTTTCTGCCACTAACGCACGAGGGTGGCACCATCTGGCGGCGCCTTGCAAGCCGTGAAATGAATGGGCGATGTAATAAGCATGGCTGAACGAGTTGGTGCCGAACGCGACATTTACAGCTATCCCTGGAAAATGGTGTCCACGTGATAGTACCACGTGAACAGTACACCAGCAGCACGAATTCACGCTCGCGCTGCACGTAAAAACTGACAGACTAAGCATTCTGAAATGTATGCATAGGAGTTGTCCCCCGGCCGCGGCGGCTGCCGCATTCCTGTGGCGGTGGTATGCAAAAAACGCTCGCGTACCGTGCATTTGGTACACGTGCAAGAATTCCCCGTGGTCCAAATTAATGCGGAGTCCATCACTATGTCACTTTACCTCATAATCTGATCGTGGTTTTGGCCCGTAAGATCCCAAATTAACTTTTTTAGGCTTGTAGCGTAGCTCAGAACGAGCAAAAAGGAAGGTGGAAAGGGGTATTGAAAAGGAACGGAGAACAGAGGAAGTGCCTAACGGAGGAAGTGCCGAGCGGAGGAAGTTCTCCGTTCCTTTTCATTACCCCTTCCACCTTCTTTTCTTTTTGCTCGTTCTGAGCTGCGCTGCAAGCCTTAAAGAGTCATGGCGTACCAACTCGCCCAAACTGCCACGCTTTTGACTTTCATCCCTAATTGGGTTTAATAGATTGTGCCTTCTGCCGTCAACTTGGCTGCAAAGCTTCACGTAAGCTGGAGAACACACACGTCTTTTATAAAAAACCCTTTTTCAGAGTAGGACACTGTGAACTTTATGGTCGTTTAAGAATAAAACAAAATGAAACAATAGCGCGCCGATGGTGCGCTAATTGCTGGCGCAACGGCTTCGTGATGTGGTGCAGCCGCTTGCTGGTTCTTACATAAAACCTTCCTGCTCCCGAAAATCCATCGCATAATAAGGTAAAATGGGGAAGCCCAATTTGGTCGCTGATGAGAATAAAGAACTGCGTCATGACGCTGCGAATCACGACACCAAGTGTAGCCCTCGTGAATCGCGAACTCGTGCCCCGGCAACCACCCGCGTCGCACGTACACCCCGTGCCTCGAATGCCTGTAGTCATGGCGTTGCTAAATTTGGGAAAGGCCGCGCAGTTGCGCGATTGTCAATAGGCGGAAGGCGCGTGCACATCAACATGCGCACGACCCCGACCGTTCCTCTGTACCGCTTAGACCTCTGATCCCATTATGTGCGCGCCTGCGATCGGATCTCGCCGACGCATTGTGCACACGTGATACAGCGGAGGGCGCGAGAAGTGTGCGCGTGCACCTGTTACATGAACGGCCGATTATACCCGTACAACAGGAAGTTTCCCGATTGGTCGAGGTCTGACAGGGGCGAAATGAAGGCGCGCATATACGCACACGTAGGGTCCATTCGCGTGTGACCGGCCATCCACCAGTATCTCAAGCGACGGCGACACAATGGCACAAATTAGGCGCGAAAGCTTCGTTCGTTGATTTGCATAATTAAGTGCCACATTTGTTGTTCGAGGGGCGTGAGTGGCTAACGTCCCTTTGGATAATTAAATACGCCCCCTCCGCTCCCGTTGCCCCAACTTGTGCCGTTAGTGCCGTACGGCTTGCAACGCCGTTAATAACGAATGTTTGCGTCCTGCGAAATATATATTTAATCACATTTGTTCGATTTGGCAATATGAAAACGTTTCTATAAAACTATTTCGCGTCTTCAATCTTGTCGACCACTCGGCGGATAATGTCGATCTTTAGGAAACATTAAAGAGGAAGCCCGAAACTGCTTGCTTACAGACGCAGCCATCTTACGTTGACTTGCGATTGAGTTCAAGACACGACCGCAAATACTAAATATATAAAGGTGTATGTAAAGCGTTAATTGCACATAAGTGAACCTTAAGCTGCTATTTCACTCAAAGAAGGTGGCATCCATCAAAAGCCATGCTACAACTAGGGGGCATAAAACGTCTACAACGTGGCTTTTATCTGGTGGTGGTGATGGTGGTGGTGGTGGTGGTGATGATGATGATGATTATGATGATGATGATGACGACGACGACGACGACGATGATGATGATGATGATGATGATGATGATGATGATGATGATGATGCAATTTCCTTTAAGCCTCGGAACGACACGTGCCAGAAACAGCCGCAATCTTCGAGGCACACGCAAGAAACACGCGGTTATAGTATTAGCAGATGTCCTGCATAAAGACTGCATTGCTTTATACTTTCCTTTTATTGAAGCCTTGAGTTCTTGTGGAGCATAAAATTTAAGCATAATAGTCACTTAGCTGGTCACTAAACATCATGCGGGAATTAACGAATGTAGACACCGTTTTCATCCCGTTATGAGCTGGGCTCTAGCTAATGAAGTTGGCTTGACGAAACAGCAGGTGCTCGTTAGAGCCATGCGACCCCTCGAACTTTGACACCTGAACCTGCGTAATCTAGCCGTGCACCTCACGAGGAAAGCAAATGAGAGAACGGGGGAGGACAGTCATACGTGTAGCGAACTCGCTGGTTCTATACATACAAGTATATAGGCACGAAGAGAAAGCACATATGTAAACAACCTCCTGTGTATATGCAAAGCTTGTCTACACGAGTTCTCTGCACTCGTCTAGTTTATTCATTTCACTAGTTATGCTCCACTTTGAGGTATCCATAGCGAACATGAATGCAATCAGAAGCGAAATTTTTTAGAGCGCCGCTCTTAGCCGCTCGTTCCTGGGTTGAGCGTCGCCGTCGCTCGGCGTAACCACGTGAACGCGCTCGTGCCACTGGCTCGCGCATTCGTCGTCGTCGTGTTCTTCCGCAGCTGGATCCGATGCCGCTCATCGTGCCAGCGTTCCCCTACTGCCCTCCCTCTGCAAAAGCGCTGACGGCACAAGGCCCACTGCCGGTCGGTGCGGTGATCTTGGTCTCAAATTGTTTGCTTCAATATATCGTGAAATGAAAACACGTATGCAGCCGCGCTCAAATTTATATTATGGAGTTTCGTAATCGTCGGACATTCTTTTTTCTTTTTCTTTGTAAACATATAACGGTTGTTTCGTGTGCTTTTGGCACAAATTAATGCAAGCGTGTGCGATGACTTAACGGGGGCATGATAACCGCTACCAGCCGTTTTTACGTTTTCTACAACACCAACTCTCCGGTGCAAGAAGGCAACAGTGCAGTGCACTGTAGTGTTTTCCAGCTTCACTTTCTTTTTATCTAAAAACTCCAACTTTCTTAAGTAAAGCAATGCGAACACTTTGACGCGCTTACGGGAAAACTTGTATGAGACAGCACCGCCTCGCTATGGCTGCTGTCATTTTTTTCTGTTGGACAGCCTCATTGCACCGATTTATATATTCCACTGACTAGGAAGCTCTACACCGGCACAGCGGACAGATTTATTTTTGTACCTGTGCACCATTTACAGAACTGCCAACTCTGGGGTGCCGCTTTCGGGGTTTATAACCAAACATCTAGCAGGCAAACATCATCGCTTTCCTGTTGATCAAGTAGGTAAAAGCGCAACAACCGCACGCAACAAATTACGTAGAGCTGTACACCCTACTTTAGCACTAAAACCGTGCAAGGATTCCGTGTGTCTATATCGTTCTTTATTACTATCCGTGTGTTCTTACCCATCATTTCATTTCACTTTGCCCTGCTACTTTATATATATATATATATATATATATATATATATATATATATATATATATATATATATATATATATATATATATATATATATATATATATATATATATATATATATATAACGTTTTTAAAACATTTCACCATGACGGAGGCATTCCACAGAACACCATTCGTCCGCCCGAACTTCCGTTTATACAAACGCCTCTCTCCGCCTGTCTGTGCGCTGGACGGCCCGGCCGCAGTGCATAGGCAAGCACTCCAACGTATACTCTAGCGACCGCTGTTTGCGCAAACGTTCGTGACCGCTTCTTCACGTCATTAAAAGGACCCACCAACGCTCGCTGTTTCTCCGTGCAAAGACGGACAAAGCGCGCTCGGAATAGGAACTCCACAGATGACCAAACAGAGAGAGCGAGAAAGAGAGAGAGAGAGAGACAGAATAAACTTTATTTAAAAAAAGAAAAGAAAAGCCCCCGCGCAGGTTTGGCAAACAGAGTCGTTCACTGGGGGGCTCGGCCGCAGACGCCGTTCCTTGCAGATTACGCCGTCCGCGCAAGCAACAAGACTCGAACGGGGGGACATCTCGAGCTCTTGCATGCGCACGATGTTTATTTTGGAATTAACGCGTTTGCTCTACATGGTCTTCGTGTCTTTGGAACACTTAAGCGTATTGTCTCTGTTTCTATGATTTATTTTCATCTTTAATTATAGTTGGCGAAAACCTGTAGGCAACAGAAGCTCCAGAAACTTTCTTCAATGTCGATATCACGCTTTTGCTTTCTTTTACCTTATATAATTGTTTTGATTTTGTTTTGTTTTTGTTTCTATCTTGTTTTTCTGTTTGAACGAAAATTCATGTTTGAGGAAGAATTTGCTGCAAGTGGAACGGCGATCGCGAGTTTTCGCTGGAAAACGGAGAATAAGTTACTCCGTCCTGCACCAACGCTTGGCGCCACGACTTTGCCCATGGTCGTTCCCGCTGCTCGCAGAAAATCTGAAACGCCATGCCTGAGGAAGAACAATGGCAATTGGCTTAACCACTTGTTGCGCTCATTTTGTTAGTGGCAGGGCGAAACCGTCAATACGTTTGTCGCGTAACGAATTCGCTCGTGTATTCTCAAGTCCTTGTTCTTCACGCTTCTTTATAAACCATTCTTCCCCACCTCCTGTGCAGGGCAGCAAACCGGAGACTTGCGTCATAATTAACTTCTCTGTCTTCCCTCTCTATCTCTGTCTCTCTCTTTATTTTTCACCCGTCTAAGCAAAATAAGCTCCCTTGTACAAACGAGCCTAATTAGAAGAGTCAACCCTGGCTTTTCGGTTCAGCTTAGTCCAGATGTAAGGCGGCTCACGTTAGCGTCCCAGTAGACGTTTGCTGGCATGACTTGGGGGAAAAAGAAAAGTGCCTTGCAGCCAACCGCACTGTGGTCGAACTGTTTCGTACACTATCGTCGCACCTTTGCTTTATTGTGCGCATTTGTTAACACGGTAGAGGACCCTTTTCTACGCGTCCTATATAGGAGCGGTCAAAAGACCCTCGTGTAGAATTCACATCACGTTGCTCTTGTCGCGCTGCCGGCGAGGTGACCCCCTTTGACTTAAAGAAAATATGTTCCGCTCTTTTTTTCCTGAACAATATATTTTCTCGCGCTCCAAGCACGTCTTATCCGGAAACATCTCGATGCTCATTATGGCCATGTTCGCTACAAAGGGTTTCAAATTATGCTGAATGCGCACTGTTCCGTGCTTCTGGAGGGAAGAGTGAAAAAACGCGCATAATAGAAGGTGGAGAAAAAGCGAGGGGGCAGGTGGTGAGGGGGGAGGGGGGCGTGCAGTGGCGAGCTGCTCACAACCAGAGAACCAAGTGAACGGATGTCAAGCAGGGCTCTCTTTAAGATCAAGGAAGCATTTAAATACCGGACACCGGTATAGAGCATCCGCTTTTCTGGGCATTAGGCATTGCGGAAAGTGTCCTGCGCTGGCTTCTGTATATGACGGCTGCGACGCTGCAACCTGTGCCTGCCGCATTCCACTACCGCGGCACGAGGGCGTCTTCGAAGAACAGACACGTCCATCCATTACGTACGCTCCACAGTGGCTCGCCTTTGCTGTGCACGCCGATCGTTGCCCCTCTAAGACTGCGAATCGGGTCGTTGCGGTTGTGATGCAAGCGACGATCTGTCGGATTTCATCTTCATCAAGGAAGCAGCCCATTCTACTGAAACAGACCGATAAGGTCGATAACCTAAGTTGACTTTCCTTTTCTATCAGCTTTCTTTGTATTCTTCCGACGTCCTTTCTCTTCAGGTGTTTGACACATATAAGCACCACCAATTCATGCCAGCTTTTCTTAACGTATTCCTATATGAAAAACTTTCATGCACCGTTTCCCTTTCATTCCTTATCTGACTCCAAGGGAATGCATTCGCATTTCCGTACAGGTTATTAAATCGAAGCTTTCATGGCGCTACCATAACAACGGAAATCGAATTTCTCGCTTTCGCCGTCTCATCCAAGATAAGGCCCATTCAGCTAGAGAGAAATATATACACCGTTGGTGCGAGAGCCTCACTTTATCTCGCGGCACTGGTCTCTAGCTCGCTATCACCAGGGGTCTCGGAAGCATTCTATAGACGGGAGGAAAGGGAGTTTCTGTCTCTTCAATCTCCATTCCCTGCCCTCTCGGCATACGGTCGTGTTGGCTATCGTTAGCTTTATGTGACATCACAACAAGCAAACGACACGTAAATCAAAAACACGGTACAAACGCGAACCGACATTCAAACGACGAAATCTCGCTTTTTACAGAGCGGGAGGTTCCGTGACCGCATCCTCGCATGTCGTCGGCAATGCAAGGAGCGAAGAAGTGGAAGTTTAGCCCGAAAGGCGAAGCACCTATTGCGATTACAAATTAGTAGACAGCTATAAGAAGGAAGGATATATAGTAGTTTTATCGACCGTATAAACTTATAAATACTCGCTTACTAACTAAATTAACAAGAACGGTGCCACGCGCTCAAAACCAAACCCAAACGCATCTCACTCCATGACTGCGGAAACTCGCTGTCAAAACGCTGGAGTAAGGAAGCGCGGCAGCAGTAGCGAGCGCTTGACCTTCTTGCTTTAACGCGAAGCGGCGAGAATACAGCGCAGACGAAGGTATACGAGCCGTCGGCGTATAGACTCTGTGTTTATCGCCGATCGCTTTCAAGTTAGGGCCCGCGCGGCCGCGCCATGCGCAGCAACCCTTCCCCTCGGCCCCGGCGCGCTGCGCGCGACGGAAGACAGCGCGCTTCCTCCTCGCTTTCCCCCCTTGCGCCCGCGAGATTAAACCGCCATCGTCGGCTCGCCCTCCCGACCTTTTACTCGCACATACAGCACACGGCGCACGGCGACGACGCTATCACTCTTGGACTTTATCGGAACATCCCGGTGACGGCGACGGCAGAATTAAATGCGCATGGAGTGTCAAGACAATTGCTGCCGCAATAAAAAAAAACGCTGCTCCGGTTTCTTAAGCTGACTGCTCTCAGTGACGGTGGTGACGGTATCGAACGCCTGCATTCTCAAACGATCCTCAATTCGAAACTCTTCCTACACTCCACAGAGTGGAGTGCATTGCAGCCCCTCCACCAAACGAGACGCTCTACGCTTCTCAAGAACGGTTGTGCAGTAGCCGTTTCTCTCGAGGGGCGGGGCTGCCATCAGAGTTTCTTTTTTTAGCCGAATTGAAGTGTTGAGTGGAGGAACGCGCCTAGAATACGTGTGGACATTATGGTGGGTTCTCTCGTATAGATATGTATTGGAGATATTTGTGAATACAAGCTCAGAGCCCGTATTCACAAAGAAGTTCGCGCGTAGGAGTGGTTTTCAAGAAGAGGCGCCGGCCAGACATGTAGCATGGTGATCATGCTATCAGCCAAGGCTGGTGCATGAAGGACAACTTGTTCTTAACCATGTAAGGCTTCGCAAATGCTGTCCCTATAGTGCCTAAAAAGAAAGAAAATACTTATAAGTATTAACATTCAAACCAGATTACAACAACTCAATGCACGCAAGTATGAGAAAAGACCACTTAGAGACATGCGTGCTCCTTTCTAAAGAAGCCTGTGTATAGGCTCCGGCACAGTAGGTATATACAACTTTTGCACCGAGCGCAGCTTGTCAAGTCAGCGAAGAAAAAGCAGCCGCGAACGAGCTTTCACTGCTGCCGCTTCCTGGTCGTCCGGTCGCACGAGCGGACAACCAAAATGAGCCGGCGCACATCTATTCCGGGCGATGCGCCGTTTTCTTTGAAAGCCACGGCTGAAACTCACAGGAAATCTGCATCGGGAGTCATTTGCATTCCTACAAAACTTGACTTATGCGCTGCACTGTCCTTTCTCGCGAAACTAGGTTTGCCCGATTGGAGGCGTACTGCTTTTCTTTTTTCGTTCTTTTTTCCTCCGCGCCCTCTCTCTGTTTCTTTCTCTCGTGCTCGCTCTAAACAAGTCTCCCTTGTTCAATCAATCTATACTTCACGTAGCCTCGCCTTTTGGAACATTTTCACAACGAGAAGAAAGAACTGGCGAAGTAAAACTCAAGAAAGTTTCCTTTGAGGCGAATAAATTGGAGAAAATGAGATAGGAAATTTAATTTTGTGCCTCGTGCCTCGGCGTGTGCTTACTTTTGGTCCAGAGTTTCGGTTATTCATAACAGTGTTTACTTCTCGCCGGCTAAGCGTCGTTCGAGGAAGGCTGGGATGGGAGTGATTCTTGGAGGCTGTGTGCACGAGTGAAAATATCGAGTGTATGTGGCTCCGGGACATAAATTATGCACCGGCTCTCTCTATACGAGCGCTGACGCCTTGTTAGTGCGAAATGCCGTAAAGTATCTCGGTAACATCATCTGCAGCGTCGCTGCGCTGGCATAAACACGTCACAACGTGCGGCATCTGTGCAGCGGCTATGTTTGCACCCCTCGCGCGGAGCGTGGAAGTTTATCCTTTGAAACATTGAGAGTGCTCGCGGTTATTTGGCGTCGCTTGCTGGCCAGGCAGTTCCGTTTCCCAGCATTAGCTGGCACGAATAAGAAAGGAAAACACGTGAATCCCTTTCCATCATTCCACCAGCCATTAAAATGAAAAAATAGAGGCAATGTGCTCTCACGCACGCAAATACCGCATATATATATATATATATATATATATATATCGTAAGAAGCTAGTGTGGTGTCAGTGTTGGCTTCTTATGATATGAATAATAAAAATCGGGCTCCTCGGTTAACCCCCTTTCTTCTCGTTATATATATATATATTATTTTTGTTATTTAACATACTGTTAGTCCCACTGGAACTGTTACAGGAGTGGATTTATCAGCAAGATACAGGAATACAGTATACAGTACAGTACAGTAATACGCCAGTTACACATCAAGCGGGCAACAATACAAACAGTATACAGTACAGTACAGTAATACGTCAGTTACACACCGAGTGTGCAACAACACAAAATCAATACAGTCTGAACATGATCATCAGGTCTGGATTGTTGACAAGACTGACGAGGTTGCGAGCTCAGCGAACTTTTTCAAGGAATCCTGCGCAGTTATAGATTTATCTAGGCCGTTCCATTCTCTTATGGCTCGAGGGAAGAAGGAAAAGTAATATGTGTTGTTAGCACAAGAGTATTCATTAATCGTAAAGTCATGCTTGTGACGTGTTTCTCTAGAACGATTAAAGCTAATGTAATTAGCAGGATCCATGTTAAATGCGTTATGAATTAATTGATAAAGCAACTTGAGTCTATGGAGCGTGACGCGGCTTGATAAGGTGTCTAGGCTTGCGTAGGAAAGCAGCTCTGTGGGAGAATCAGTGCGCCGGTATCTATGGTAGATAAAACGAACAGCTTTTCGTTGAACTGATTCGAGCATGTGTACATCTTTTTGCATATATGGAAACCAGACGATGTTTGCATATTCTAATATTGGATGGATAAGGACTTTATATGCGAGTAACTTGGTATCTGAAGTCGCAAAGCGCAAGGTGCGCTTAAGGAAGTATAAACTGTTCATTGCTTTTTTGGTAATGTTTTGTACTTGGGTTTTAGAGCTGAGATTATCAGAAATAATCACACCAAGGTATTTCTTTTCAGTTACTGTTCTAAGAACACCGTTGCTAGTACCGTAAGGGAAATTAAGTTTTGTTTTCTTATTTGTGACAGACATCACTACAGTTTTTTCCATATTGATTGCCATTTGCCATGTACTGCGCCACTTTATGACGTTGCCCAAAGCTGTGTTTAACCTTATTTGGTCTGCATGAGTGTTTATTTTTTGGTATAGCACGCAGTCATCCGCAAAGAGACGCACATTCACATCAACGTGGTATGTTATGTCGTTTATGTATAAAATGAACAAAAATGGTGCTAGCACAGAGCCCTGCAGCACGCCAGAAATGACCGGAACGATATCAGAAGCATGGCCATTGTATTGCACATATTGTCGGCGTTCCGATGAGTAGCTGGCTATCCACCTCGTAACGGGACCATCGCCAAGTATTTTATTTAGTTTGAAATTCAGTTTAGCATGTGCCACGCGATCAAAAGCCTTTGAGTAATCAAGGAAAATTAAATCAGTTTGACTTTGATGATTGATTCCCTCTGCGAGGTCATGAAAGATTTCTGCCAGTTGGGTAACAGTGGACAACCCTGCTCTGAAGCCATGCTGGTTTTGGTGAATGATGTTTTTAGTCTCAGTATGTTCTTTAATAAATTTTAATAAGATGTGCTCAAGAATTTTACAACAGGTACATGTGAAGGATATAGGCCGGTATTTGGACGGGGACGTTACGTCGCCTGATTTGTGAATGGGCACAATTTTTGCTACCGTCCATTCAGCGGACAGACAGCTGTCCTGAAGTGACTTAGAAAATATGAGGTAGAGATATTCACTGATTGGTTCGGCATAGCGCCTAAGAAAGCAGTTGGCAATTTTGTCAGGACCACAACTCTTTCTTTCATCAAGGTTCAACAACAGAGAAAGAATCCCAGGTACACTTATGACCGGAGCGCCAGAAAGTTGTGTAGACTCATTACTATAGCACGCTAATGTTCCTAAAACACCGTTATCGGCGGTGAATATCGACTGGAAGTAATTGTTAAATGAGTCAGCTTGCTGCTTTCCACGTGTAGGCGAAATAGCAGTAACATTCTTTCTGTTTAAATACCTCCAGAACTTGGCCGGCGAATTTTTAATGAAGTGGTTAAGTGTAGTGCCACAAAATCGTTTCCTAGCTTCGAGTACGTTATTCTTTTTTTGTTTTGTTAGCGAAATTATGTTTACCTTTAGTTCTAAGTTTGGTCGTTGCCTATTTCGTTGCCTTAACCTATTAATTTTTCATTTCATGTGGATTATTTCTCGAGTAATCCATGGATTGTGCATGCATGTTGCCTTCTTTCTCAAAGGAATAAAATTTGTGATGCAATGCATCGCGTGCTCTTTAAATTGTACCCACAAGGCGTCAACAGTTATGATACTCTGGACATGCAAATCATAAAAATAATTAAATTCATGAATAAGATACGTCATAACAGCCGCGTCGTTCGCTCTGTTAAATGCGCGCACATATTTCGTCGGACCGCGCTGGCGACCCAAGTTTGGCAAGAACAGCGTATACACAGTACCGTTTCATGGTCAGAAATTCCTTTTGACACTTCAACTTTACAATCATCTATTTTGAAGTAGTTACTAACGAACACCAAGTCTAGTATAGAATTGGATGATCCTTGCGCACGAGTAGGCTCTCTAACAATTTGTACAAGTTCTAAAGTGAATTGGATACAATACATGGCATTACTTGTTGCATCAGTTGAACTTAAAGTATTTCAGTTAACTAGCGGACAATTAAAGCCGCCAGGTAATATGATCATAGAGCCATAGACATATTTATACATGTAATCAAACAGAAGATCCAAATACACAGTTTTAGCATTTGGTGGCCTGTAGACCGAGCTCACATTAACAGATTTACATTTCAAGTGAACTTTGCACCAAACGGCTTCTACACCAGGAATTTCAGGCATTTGCGTAAAGGGTAGATCACGTTTTAAGACCCAGGCCACTCCCCCACCCCTAGATTCTCTGTCTTTGCGAATGATGACATAGCCCGGGGGAACGATTTCATGATCTTGAACGCCAGAGTGCAGTGATGTCTCAGTGATCACAACAATATCTGGATTAAAGGCGAGAAGGGTAGCTTCCAAGTGGTCAATCAAATTTAGAAGGCTGCGCGCGTTTATATTTAATAGGGTTATCGGCAGCTGTGTGTTCTTTTTGATGGATTGCTCGCATTTCCGTTTTTTTTTCTCACTTTTTTTTTCGACCAAGTCGTTTATTTCCTCATCCCATTTGAAAAGCTGGCCATTGATGCTTACTTTGTAGTGCATTAAGAAGACCTTCTCCTTTCTTTCACGGTTTGTTTTAGTTGTGTCCCGTAGTTTCTTTCTGATTTCCCTGAGAGGACGTGAAAAGTCTTCGCTGATAGAATATCCTGAATTTTTTAGTTTTGAGCAGCATTTGAAGATCTTCACCTTATCACGATAGTCCAAAAGATTCAACATGACTGGCCTGTTTGTTGTTCTGTCACTTCGCATTCGCCCCAGACGATGAATCCTTTCAATGCCTTCGACTTCAATATGTAGTGTATCCTGAAAGATGTTTCTAGTTACAGACCCACAGAGACTTTCAGTGGATTCGCCCTCTTTTTCATCCAACCCATAGAACCCATAGATGATGAGGTTCGACCTACGACTTCTATTTTCCAGTTCGTATATATATATATATATATATATATATATATATATATATATATATATATATATATATATATATATATGCACACACAAGGGGAGGGGGGGGGTGGCTTACGATTGAGCTTATTCTGCATATGAGTTATTACTCACTTAGACACGCGCTTTAAAAGGAGTGATTAACCACCAGACAGATCCCGTTCTTTTCTTCGAAGTATACGATTTGCTTCAATAGCATGTCGACGTACTCTCCATGCCTTAGCAGCACTTGTTTTCGCCTCATTGCCTTTCAGAATGTATAAGCGTACTTTACTTTAAAAACGCTCCATCTTGAATCTAGCCCACTCATATCGACCAACGTTTATTTCGAGTAAATGTCGTGGCGCGCGTGGCTGATAAAAATCGGAGCAAGCGTACAATCATCGCGGCGCTTATATACGCTGCGTCTTTCACTAACCACGCAGCAAGATGAAACGGCGAGGAGTTCACAGGAGCTAAAGAAAATATTCCCAAATGTCGACAGCTCTCATACTGTATAAGTGTCAGCTATTTCCAAACAGGATGTTCGTGGCAGCACTAGTTGGGTCACTATGTCAACGCGCGAGTCGTAAATACCGTGCCAATGTAAGCGAAGTGGTTCATTGACGCGCAAGCCACGGAGTAAAGCAGTTTACTGGTACGGCCACTATGTTGCATATCTGGTACACGCAGCAGATTCCGCTGTGCTGCACACTTTTATACAATACCTACAAGTCTTCCTAATCATCCGCTCCATATTGGTACCGCTTTTTCACCGTGCGCTGTGGCAACGATATTGTTTGCTTTTCTCTTTCTTTTTTCTTATACGCGCTTCGTGTCGACCGAATATCGCTTCATCTTGAAAGAAATACGTACCACTGAAAAAAAAATAACGTAGAAATAGAAACAGGAAATCGTGATTCGCGCTCTCCGCACGAAATGAACCTTTGCTCGCACGGACCACGAAAGCATGTAGCACGTCGCCGGCCGGCACGAAACGTTTGAACGCCTGAAATTGTGCGGCTCCCCTCTTTGTCCAAGTTTCCCGCTACCTATATGTCCTCCTCTCTACAACAAACATTTCTTTATTGCGTATGCATGTTTCTGCGTCCTCTTCCACCAGGTCAAGCAGGTGAGCCATTATGCTGCACATTTACCGGAGCAGTACCTCGTTCCATACGTGACGACGCTTTCTCTACCTTTAGCTGTTCTTTTTTTTTTTACACGCTAGCACTAAAAGTCTCAAAGTGAAAGAAAATGTGTGTGTGGAGCGTAAGAAGCTGATCACGATGGTTATATATACATATATAACCATAACCGGTTATATATATATATATATATATATATATATATATATATATATATATATATATATATATATATATATATATATATATATATATATATATATATGTTATACCATAAGAGGCCAACAGACCAAGACATCGAGGAGAACACATAGGAAATTACTTACTCGTACTAATTGAATTGAATAAATGATAAATTAACAGAAATGAAAGTCTATCACCGTGAAGTCGATGAATAAACAACTTGCCGCAAGTGGGGAACGATCCCACGTCTTCGCATTACGCGTGCGATGATATATATATATATATATATATATATATATATATATATATATATATATATATATATATATATATATATATATATATATATATATATATATATATATATATATATATATATACATATGCGGACCCCGTGCCGTCGTTGTCGGAGTTCGCTAAAGCTATTATCAGCCATGGCTCGAGCGTCTTCTACAGCTGGCTCCATTGCCGCTCGTCATTCCAGCATAGAATTTCACTTATCTCCTGTCGCCGTAATGGGGAGGCCACGTTTACGGAGCGATGAGCCATTCATTGTCTTACGTGATGGAGATATTTTATTTTGAAGCACAAGCCTGTGATTCTGAAATGTAAACGGCGTCATCTGCCGTCAACTCAAGAGCAAACAATGCAAGATTCAACGTCTCCAGACAAAGCGCTGCACGAGGAGGATGCACACCAAGCAGTGCAGACACAAGAGACGACAACTCAAGATCAAGTGGTAGAAGGGACAATACAAGACCAAGCAAATACAACACTACACGCAAAATAAATACACAAACAATCATATGGTTTGCATTTCACGCTAAAGCTTGCTCTCACTACTGGCACGCAAAAGAAAGAATGGTGGAGCAACATGCACGCGATAAAAAGCACGGCAAAACCTGTGGTGGGGTTGCTACATTGCCTCATATGCTCTGGGAGTGCGAGTCGCTGGGCCCAAGTTCACCAAGGAAGAGTGGGACGCGCTCCTGCGAAGTCCCGTGTTTGAGGTCCAAATCCTAGGCTTCCCATTTTTTCGAAGCTACTAGAAGAAAGAAGAGTGCGAATAATTAGCCCCTTTAATCATGGCGTACACGTTTGTGTACGCGATATGGTTTAGTCTTGTCCAGTAGCTGCAAGATAAATAATTATGCAGTTTCAAAGCACATAATAAAATCTGTGTTACACGAAGCTTTCAAGAAACGGTTACTTGAACGCTCGAAAAGTAAATGCGACTGAATTCAGGGGTTTTACGCGCCAAGACCACGATTTGATTATGAGGCATTCCGTAGTGGGAGACTCCGGATTCATTTTGACCATACAGATCTTTAACGCCGCCACAATGCACGGGTCACGGGAGTTTTTTTTTTTTTTTATGCGAAGCATATTACTAGAGCTCAACCCAGCTCCTCAGGCGCGGCGGGGTCGCTTTCAATACCACGTGACACCGTGACGTCACGACAGAGGAGAAACGGGGCTCCAACTCGCGCCGTCGCTCGCGGCGTCGCACCCCGCATCGGACGCGGTGAGCGTCGAGCAACGCAGGGTTCGGCGCGACAACGAAATGTGCGCCTGAGCAAGCGCCGCACGCCTGAGCCGACGCCGACGACACCGGCTTTTCTGCGACACGAGCTCCTTAACGCTGTCGCGTTAAAATAAAGGCTAGTATGCTTCGCATCCTGGGCTTAACCTTAGCTAAGCCACAGCCATTTTTTTTTTCATTTCGCCCCCATCGAAATGCTGTCACCGCTACCGATATTTCATCCCGCGACCTCGTGCTTAACTGCGCAACACCATAGCCGCTAATCCTCCATGGCGGGTAAAAGTAAATTTGATGTGTAGAATTTTCCTTAATGTTATCTGCGCAAATTGTCATCTCCTGCAATGCATATTCATCATACCGATTACAACTTTAATGCGGTGCAATGTTTCGGTTTACGCGCAACTTCATTCACAATCTAAGCAAAACTGCGAACAGCCGTTCATGCGAATGCACGCTGCAAGACGTCGACGCGATGATCTCACGTGGACGAAGGTGATGTTTGCCGAGGGAAGACCGGTGAGGAGAGATGTACGCAGAAAGAAGTACGACACGAAAGACAGGTGTAAGATTAACTATTGCTTTCTTTTTCGTTTCATTCCTGCGTCCATGGCCTAATGGAGACTGAAGCGCGCGCACACGCTACGCGACATGACGCACGCTTGTATTCGGCAAGACAGCAGCCACAGCCAGGAAAGACCGGGAGGATTCACTGAGAAAGCTTTGCTTTAAATAAACCAAGTGAATTGAGACGGAGGTCAATTTACCACTCTGCTAACGCAATGCGACTCCGTGTTACTTGATATGTCAGAGCTATTGCTACACACGAACACTTTGATGATGACGGCGGAATATGACTGGACGTTCGACGTCCCGAGGTGCTCGCCAAAGGACCAGCTAGAGTCCGCAAAGGAACTTCACGTCCCCTTATCGCATTCTTAAGAGAGACTGGTCTGATGGACTTGCGGTGAAACACCACAGCAATTCTATAAGAGACGTTCGGGCGGAGCAACTGCCGGCTTTGATCGCCAGGCAAAACCCGCCTGGTGCTACAACTCGCCACCACATCCCTAGGTGCGCCAGAAATGATGAAGGAATTATTTCAATGCGAATAGCCGACGTGGACGCGGCCCGCCTCGGTCTGAAAAGACTGGGCTTCAGGACACTAATAAAGTTTTGTGAATGAATGAATGAATGAACAGCATTCTTGGCATACTCAGACCAGTTTTCTTTCCGGCTATCTATATAGCTATCCCTGTATCGCACCTATAGCACGAGCGAGATAGTGCAGTCTAAAAATGTAGGCCATTGGCGTGGATATGTGCCATCGGGTACGTGCCGCTCTTCAGTCAATCTGCTTGACACCCAATTGGGTCACTGTGTATGTGCCAACCGGTGCGCGCGCACTTCACGGCGGCGCTGCCAGCAGGCGCAGCGTGTCCAGCGGAAAGTACGCGAGAGGAGCCTGGCTATAGCACGTGTCCCACACATGACGCGTTTCAGCTATTCGCACACTTGCATAGTCACTGCAAATGAGTTCTGCCCGATTTTTCTTTCCTTCTAAAGCCTGCAGCCAATACTTAACTTGCGCATGTGCTTTGGACTGGTGATTGAAATCGTTTTATGAAGAAAAAGAAAGGCGACATGACTGATTTTATGCTCAGTCGAGATTTAAATGCTCTGTAACTATGTGGAGTGACGAGACGCACAAATTTTCATGCTACCGCATTTACTTTCTTTCAATCTAGGCTACGGCACTTTGAAATGAAATTGTTTAACTGACACATATACTGACAGTGCCTCATAATCCGCCACTGCAGGGGTTACATTTGAGAGAACCAAGTCAACTGCAAGTGCACCTTGACGACTAATCGTTCTCCTGCGACATGTTTTCGTTCCCTGAACGCAGAAAATATTTACATTGGCACTTTCCTCAATTTGATTACTCTCGTTGCTATTATTCGAAGTTTATTTAGACGAAACGATATTTTGACGCATTCATTATTTTCTCCCGGCGGACCCTGCGAAGCTCACGAGGCTTAATGTTCCATTGCGCGCCGTACCGGTAGGCCTATATGCCTCTTTTGAATTTCTTTTAAAGACGCAAAGTGTTGGCGCATGGCAAGGGCGCCGCGACACTTCAAATCCTCGTATACGTACAAAGCACTACGGGTAAAGCCTATAGCATCTACTATGAGAACGACAATGCGACTCACGTATCCCTCTCACCTGTCCAATCTCACGCCTCTATTCTTGTCCGATGTCGATTCTTGTTTCTCTTGGTTGCCTTCTGTCGCGTGCTTGTGTACTTTTTCGATGCGAGAGCGCTCGATCTTTTGCAATAATATAATCTCTGACACGCCACTGGCAGAAGTTCTTTCCGCACTGATGCTGTATTAAGACTAACATGTGTTTGCAGGTTCTAAAATATGTTCTTGTTCTATAGACATTTTCATCAGGCGAGGAGAAAAGGGTGCTCGGCGAGCCTTTACTCCTCTCTGGCTTGTGCGATCCGGCGTGGCGCTGCTTGAAAGTATTGCTGTAGCGTGCTGCGGAACAATTTGGAGATGGTTTAGCTCGTGCTTGGTAAAATGCGCGCAATCTCCTTCCACACAAGGTCGTAAGGGAACCAGTGTGTAGCCTTTCGGTGCATCGGTAACTACAATATGCGGAAAATATATCTATTGGGCAAACATGTGACGCGCATCATCAGCCGTGGTGTGTACGTATTGTAAACTATTTTGGGTGTATCGGTTTTAATTCAACGAAGAGAACCGGCTTCTTTGTATTGCCAGGAAATTGAAAATCGGCTCAATATCTGATCGCTTGGCGTAGGAACTAAAACATAAGAGCGCATGCTCGTGTACGGCCAACCTAAGACAACCCAGAAACATCTAAGCGCCAGGCGCTATCGAATATTTGTGATGCACCGGCATCGCTCTCATGCATTTCAAGTCTAGTAGTCTTGAAATCGATATATCTACGCTAGCCTCCTGTATGAGGCCGATGGCGCTGCTCAACACAACGACCACTGTGGTTGGTGAACCAGCATGATACATATATAAGCTGTTTGCTTCGGCATTGCCTTTTTTGCCCTGTAAAGCCATGATATCCGCGAGGGATCGCATAAAAAGAACGTGACGGCTATTTGTGAGGACAATTTTTTTTTAACACGGGTGAGTGCTTCGTAGAGAACGTGACGAAAGGAAGAACGAAAAAAAATTCGGTTGTCATCCTCTACCTCGAAAAAAAAAGAGAAAATTGGCTAACGCCGCAATAACACCTCGCATGGTCCTACAGCTTATTTGTAGATCTATAAACGTTGATGTTGCATGCTTGGGCCATGCGCTGTATAGAGCGAAGGTATCTGTAGTCCAACATCTACTACTGCTTCGGACGCTCGCGCAGTTCGTGAACGGTCGCTTTGCTGGACAAGTGCAATTCACAGTGTAAGTTATGCTGTTGTTACTAACCAAACTATATTATTCATGGGTGGATACCATGTCCACTGAACCAAGTAGTCACGCAATGTAATCTAGAGATAACAGTTTGAACACTTCTCAAAGTATAACAGCACAAAGTCTACCGCAGCAGAAAGGTACTCACGCTGTCGCAATCGTCGGGTATCTTTCATTGCTTTTAAACCGCATCTTAGAACTAAACGAGAATGCTGATATAAAATCACATTAATGAATGGAATTTTCAGGAATACACAATTGATCTCCGAGGATGATTGCATGGCACAAACACGGGCGCACAGATCGCGCTGCGTGCTCCGTCCGCCTCAATGCCAGCAGGAAGTCTGGCCATGCCGACTTGAACCACTTCAGTACGTCTCGCATAACCATTTTCCACGTAGAAGACGCCACACTAAATAGACCGCGCGAGCGCAAAAACAAACACCAGAAACCAGCGCCGAGCGCATACCTGACATGCCGACTGCCCATAGATGGCGCCAATGCGTGCGTAATATGGTGGTGCCCGTGAAAAAACGGTCAACATGACAACTTGCTAGGCAGCTTATGACTGTATACACCTGGATTGTCTCGAGTCGACCAGGACATCGCTTTCTTATATAGTGCTCATCAGCATGGAGATCTGATCCGGTCCCTGGTCGCTACGGATACGATTAGCTCTTGTGCCAATATTAGCGAAGCCGCAAGATACGCTGAAGTTTAAAGCTTCTTGTGTTTCTTTTTGTTTTGTATTTAAATATAGGAAGGAAACTTAAAAAAATACACTCCTGACTGTTCTCCCTTAAGGTGAAGTAAAGGAACCAGCAATGCATATTTTTTCGTCTGCAGAAGCGTGACTAAACGAGAGAAAAATAAGATTTCTGAGAAGGACAAAGGCATTACACACATGCATGGTGGTCTATACAATACTCTCTTTATTTTGAGTAGAGTAGTTTTCTGTGCCAGTTGGTGCCTTTATTCCTTTTTCTTATTGCTCGCGTCTCTACCTGCTGGAACCATCACACTGTTGTGAGTTCATTTTGGTTTTCTTATATACATAAACTTCGTGTTAAGTTTTTGTTCTTTAATTAACGTAAAATATGAAGGAAATATAATATCTAAACGTGCGTTTTATGCATCAAGTCCATTAGACCGTTCGTTGCTGCTTTTATTTCCATCGTTCTTTTTTTTTCATATTTCTTATCAGCACTTTTCTTCATATCTCATGGGCTACATCACCGAAGTATACAATAGAATTGAGTTTAACGATAGCGCGCAAATGCTTAAATTAGAAGCGAATTACAATCCTCAATCGAGTTTCATCAACTTTAAGCGCGCAGAACATATTTAGTGGAAAATAAACTATATATCCACAGATCGCGTGCGGCGTAAAACGTGTGAAATGTGCCATCGGGATGCCGCTTCGGCCATTACATATCTTCCTCACCGCTGGAGCCGCTGTCATTTACATCCATTTTGGCGCTGTATTTCCTCGTTTCGCGACTACCACTCTGTCTGCCGGGTTCACTGGCTGGCTATAGCACGCTTCTATCCACCAAAGGTCGAGACCCTTTCAAGGCCGAAAAACGACAGCTTGAGTTGGAGGTCACGAATAACAACGCTCGCGTCGTCTTAAGTGGGGACCCATCAACGCGAGCTCTTTCTGTGCGCCGTCTTTCTAAAGCCGTGCAGTATTAGGGTGAGCTAGACCAGGCGTAGACTATTGAGAATACGGGATAACACGGTCCGTTCGTAAGTTCGTTTTTGAATATAGCCTAAATACTATGCATAGTTATACATCACGTCAGCTCCCTGTAGTTACTGCGCGTGCTCAGTCTCTTTCTCTTTCTATTCATTTCTCTTACCCCTAGTGCAGGGTAACTAAGCGGAAGCTTATCTGGTTGAGTTCACTGCCTTTCCTCTCTTTGTTTTCTCTTTCTCTTTAGATATCCTACAGACCGCTTAAAGACAATGACATTCACACTTGCTTGAGAAGATATATTAAAGTAGTACGTAGGCTTACATAGTTCTTTCTTTAACTACTTTAAGTCTATAGGTATGTTATTACCTTTACATAACCTATATTCTATTCCCTCTTTCCCGTCTCTCAGAGTATACATATATATAAAGTAGCCAACCAGATGCATTTCTGGTGAACATATCCCTACCTTCTCTCTTTCTTTCATCCTCTTCCTCTTTTACATAACCTATAGACAGCTTAGAGACAGTGTCGTTGAAATGTCGTTTGTAAAGTTTTTCTAATTCGTTTATAGACTGTCTATACTTACAAACTTGGTTACCTCTTTAGTTTTAGATAACATACACAGACCTTACGTACAGTGACATTCGCGCATTCTCTAATTTCACAACAGATTTACTGTGCATATCTTACTATATTTTGCCTGTCTGTGTAGGTTCTTTTATTTACAGAAATTTAGGGCCCTTTATAGGGGATTAAAATCACAAAAATCACAAGTCTCTAAACCCACTGTACACCGTCTGTGGACCATACACAGCCTGCATGAATTTCTAAATTATGCAGTGATTGCCATTATATATATATATGGCTATAGACTTAACGACAAAATTGATTTCATTGAAGGGTAATTTTAAAACATGCTTTATTGGCCGTCTCCTATGTTATTGTGTGGTTCCTGACCATGAATGGTCAGCGCACTGGCATTGACCAATCCCAAAGGATTTCATTTATTTTATGTCTTTTGCGCCTTGAAGTACCACTAACTACTCATACCATAATCAATAAGGGAAAAAAAGAAAATATGATAACGCCCTTGCTGTTAACTTAAACAGTAAGCATTCTTTTTACAATAAATTAAATAAGCAACATTCCGGTCATATCCAACCCACTACAACGCGTAATTACGACATACCAGTAAATTCACTTGGTCAGGGGGGAGGGGGGTAGGTTAGGATGTTAAACTAATGCGCAAATAAATCAGGAAACAGTTACACCTATATTGACTCACTTATGCTCATAAATATATTTCTAATGAGTGTTTGTTCAGGTAAAGCCTGATGTAAACTTTCTTTGTTGCCTGCACTGTGATCACCTGCTCATTAATCCACTGAACAACGATAAAGTGTTCTCTCACTCTCACTCTCTCGCTGTTTGGCCAACGAAGTCGCCGTCTTGCACAAATTTTGCGATAGGGCTCATTTCACACAGCTGCGAACACTTGTGTGAATGCGGCCCGTGATCATATCGCCAACTTCAGCTCTGTAGCTTCCGCGGCACAGCACAGTACTTCGTTTTGCTGAGCGCACGATTACCCGCAAAAGCGCCCCAGGCGGTACTGTCCACATCGGGCGCCAAGGTCAGCGCATGTGCGTCTGAAGCCACACGTCCGTGCTTGGCTCAAATATAGCGCCAAACCACGGCGTCTCCTCGACCCGTGTGTTGGACGTTGTTGACCCGAGCTTCAGGGCGTCGTTCTTCCCCACGTTTTCACGTCCGGAGACGGACGGACTGAGCGGTGGCTGTCAAAACCGCCGGCGCAGTCGACCCCAACGGCTGTGCTCAGAAGTGAGCCCGTGTATGTAGGAAGGGATAGGGGCGGCGGTCGGTCGCCGATGCAGGTCACTGGTATACACAGTAGGGAAGCGCACACCTCACCTTTGGCACCTTTCCCCGAAAACGAGGCCCCCTGATGAGAAGATTGAAGCAACGCCCGTCGCATACAAGATGCATTACAACTGAGCGATAGGACATTTCATGTATGCAGACTCTAATATACACCGCATGCCTCGCTTACTTTTTGTTTGCTTACTTTTTCTCCTTTCTACATATAGTTCGATTCGTTTGTGCGAATATACAGGTGAAATGTCTGAAGGTTAGACAGGTTTCGGGTAGCACGCCTCACGGTCTATAGCTCGCGCACTGTATGCAGATGTAACGTGCAGTGC